>NC_089491.1:166674819-166991653 GCF_036850765.1 Saccopteryx bilineata | reverse complement strand
CCAAGGAAACTACTGAAAATATGATGGCATTTCTGCCAGAAAAGGAATTAGTATACTTATTTAAAAGAAAATCAATATGAAACAGATTTTTATTATTAAGATGACCTTTTCATTAAATGTTTTCCTAGAGATATTTTCCTACAATGTGTGAGATTTATCTATACTACTTAATGTGCTGCCATTTCTATTACCACAATCAATTTTTTTAATTCTAAATTTTCTGAATGGTAAAATAAAAGTATTGTGCAATAAACATAATGAAATAGAATGACACAGCAGTCAACTTTATTTTCTACTCTAAAAATAAGGAATGAGAAATATGAGAAAGACAGACTGGAAAAAAAAAAGATTTTCTAGTGAGCATTACACCAGAAAAGGTATGAAGTGCAGTGCCAGAGATGAGGCTGGGACCTTGTTATCATCAATACCAATCCTTAAAATAGTTACCTAACTCCTTATCCAGGATAACTTAACCATGCAGATTTCATTAATTTTCACTGTAAAGAAATGTCTGTGGAAATGTTAGGATGTTTATACAAACTAATTTTAAAGAGGCATTTTTTTTCATTTTTAAAGAATAAAAACAATAAGGAAAAAATTATAGAAATTAATATGGTCTTCCCAAAAGAAGTCTGAGTTGGCTATGCCCATACCATTTAAATATACATTAGCATCATATATGTTATATGTATGACTTCCCAGCTACTACAACAATCTCTATGTTTATAAAACCCAAATCACTTTTTTTGAAGAAAAACTAATAGGAAATACCATTATTCTCCTTATTCCAAAAGTCACTCGTTTAGTCATTCAATTCATCAAGCATTTACCAAGTGCTTACTATATGTGAGCTACTATGACAGGCACTGAGGACATAAAAGATCATTATAAGATGGCTTCCACCACCAGCCATTCTTTCTCAGTCTTTTTCACAGGAAACATTTTATCCAACCATTCCTTAATATAGCTTTCTCTCCTCTGTTTTTCCTTTGATTCTCCTTAACTTTCACTTTACATTGCTTTTGTCTCCAAATCCCACACCTGTCCTGCCTCAGGTGACCACACTTACTCTGGCAGAACAGGCTACCAAACTAGTTTTTACTCCCTAGAAAAACCACACTCTCACATCCACCTTCCTAGCTGTTATTCTTCAAGCCTCAGTTCTGGCATTCTCTTCCTGAAAGCCTGACATAACTCCTCCAGGGAAAGGTTCCTGTTCTGTGGTTCACGCATGCCCCCTTCCCACAAAGGTCCCAGCGTCCAAACACAAAACAAATGGCTTGCCCCGGGCTGTGTACTGCATATAGTTGCAAGGCACATTACAAAAATTACAGCAACATGACAAATTATACAATTTCAACAATTACAAAGGTATATTTCACCAGTTTCTGAGTACTTTGCCAAAAGCAAAAAATGTCCTCAGCCTTCTTTCTAGCCATGGGAAAAGCTTCCCAGGACAGAGAAAGGGCCTCTAGCAAAGCCGCCCCCCACCCCCATCAGGGTATTTCACATTGTCCAAAATCCATAAGTCCATCCAACAAAGGAGTCAGTGCTCACTCGGGTCGTAGTCCAGGAAATCAGTCTATGCACATGAGGCCTCAGCCACCCTTCTCATCCCTGCCATCCTGGCAGGTCTTACACTGTCCCAAAGAGGAGCACATGGCAATGGCAGTCAGCATTTCTATCTCTGCTCTGGAGAGCAGATGACATTCACCCCTATGTCCCAAAATGTCAGCGAAACCACCAGCAGCTTAGCAGGCACTCCCTGCTGTTCCAGTGGCCACTCTGTGATACAAGCCTGGCTTCCATTCATCCTCCTGCCACAGATGCCACCATCTACCTTCTGGAGTCTGCGAATCACAACTTCGGCCCAATTCTCCACATCCTCCAAAGATGAACTGAAAACACCAGCTCACACTGCCGGGCTCGAGCCTGAGGCTGCTGCCATCTGCATCTGGGAGTCAGCGGTTACTATAGCACACATAAGCAAGAACAGAGCACCAGGGCCTGGGGGTCCATCAGGGGCAATTCTCTGGGCCCATCCACCAAAGCCTCTACATCCCCCAGGTGGTGGGGTGCACATGCCCACCATGAGGTCTTTTCTGGAGCACTGAAGACCTAGTCCCCTCAGGCATAGTCAGTGTGGAGAAGGCCAGGGCTATGGGTTTGGATGGGTGAAGACCCACTTAGTGGGTGCCCAAGAAACCCTGTCAAGCAGGTTGGGGGATTTCTAGGATCCAAATTGGCTAAAAAAACACAAGCATAACCTCTCCCTTGCATTAGAAGAGGGTGTGATCCCTGCCACTGTACTATGGCTGGGACCTTCCAGCGTCATTTCAGAGAGAGGGGCAGGGAAGAGAGAGAGCGAGAGATACAAAAAAATAGACAAGACAGACAGACAGAAAGAAAAAAGACACATGGGGGTGTATAGGCTGGCCCATAGGTCTGCAGCAGAAACACGTGTTGAAGAAAATGGCATCTGAGAGGTTGGGGTGGGGCATTGAGTCCTGGCAGGGAATGTGGAAGTAACGACTTCTGCTCTTTCTGGTGGCGGAGCTGATGGCACAGTTAGCAATTTGGTTGGTTTTGTTTCTGCATTCTCAGCTGCAATTTTGTCAAACTTGGAGGCTAAACTACTTTCCTCCTCAGTGGAGGGGGGCGAATAGGGAGGTAGGGGCTTCCCAGAGAGAGAGGTAGCCTGTAATACTTTTGGCACTGGCGGATGGTCCCCAGGAGGAGCACCAGTCAAGCAGGCGCATATTGCCAATAAGGCAGGAGTGAGGCCGAGAGGGAACATTTGCAGCCCATACACCATGGCCTAACGAACACGTCAGAGAGCTCAGGCCCAAGTATTCGGGTCCCAGAGAGGTGCGTCTCTAATCCAGGGATTGAAACCAGAGAGTATCTTCCAGTAGGTACAGGGATCCTTTTCACAAACTTTAACTTGCCTACTCTGTAATAGGGCATGCAGGGCTCAAGTCTGCAGGGCTCAAGAGTGGGGGAGGAGGTTTCCCATTGCAGAGGGTCACTCACCCATCCCTTGGACGCTGGTTAGGTCCCTGCTCGACACTGGGTGCCAGTTGTGGACAAGTCCTGCCGGGGGTGAGGACAATGGAGACGCAAAGACCTGACTCCAGGGAACAGGTTCAGTGACGCAGATCCACTTTATTCAAGAAGTAAGCTAGCTTATATACATGGGTTCAGCCAATAGGGTGTTACAGTATATCTTTCATAGCCAATAGCTGAAAAGATCAGGGAGCTGCATGGTTGGCTCTAAGTCACTTCCTTATAGCAGGCGAACTCCCTCCCTGGATATGCCCAGGAGGGTTCTGGGAACTGGAGTATTCTCACAGCATTGCATTAGCCACAGCTGCTAGGAATAGACTCAGCGCTCCACCCACAATGTTCTAATGCTATCGGTTATTCTGTAAGAACTTAACCACTGGCACTTCCCTTTTAATGGCTTATTTCCAGGACTACCACCCCTTAGACTGTATGAACCTGGAAGGTAGGGATCTTATTAATTTTTATATCTCCACCATCTACTAATGAACTTGGCATACTGCAAACACCCCATAACTGTCTTAAGAATGAATGAATAAATAAATGCATAACGATGTGCAACACAAGCGGCTGTACCAGTATGTTGAGAATCTACTGGAAACATCCATTAATACAGATATTTTTAAGGGATAAGAAAAGGATAATCAATTAAAATTTACTGCTAGAAATATAAATTAATAAAATAAACTTGAAGGAAGCATAAAATACCTTAATTAGAAAGGTGAGCTATTATGAAAAACAGAAAGTGACCCATCTTCTGGCCATTTCCAGGCCTCAAACTCATCACTTGTATTTCTCTAAAACTCTGGTCTAGGTTCGTTTTTTTTTTCTCTTAAATAATGGTCCTATTTATACTGAACTTATCTCAGATGTGCATAGAGAATCAAAATGAGAAAAAGATAAATGTGACATATATTGCCTCTACCATGCATTCCAACACATTTCCCTAAGATAGGTCATTGCCTCCCACTTTCAAACTGTCACCACATCTACAAGCACATTATTATCCTGCTAGTTTTTGTTAAATTAATCCACATTTTTTAACTTAAATATCAACTTAAGATTCTTTGTATGGCATACAAATTGATAAAAATCACAGATTTGATTCACTCATTGCATGCATTTAGTACACCTTAAGTAAATACACTGCTCACAAAAATGAAGGAATCAGGGAACAGGAAATACTCCAGTACTTTCATTCAGCCTTTTCTACAGTGCATTTTCACCAATGAAATAAAAGTTGATTTTGCATCTCATTTGCATAATTGAACAACTTTCTTGACTTGTCATGAGCTTTTCTGATGTTCTTGTTTAATAAAAAAAATCTAATGCTTCTTTTTTGTTTATCACTTCATATTCACTTTGAAATATTTCCTAATTTTTGTGAGAAGTATATTTAACTATGAAAAGAAAAAATGTTTATTTGTGAAGCACTTAGAATTCTATCAGGGCAATAAATCAAGTGGAACTCACTTCACCTGTACAACCCACTGATGAACCACCCTGCTCCTGGGCCACTCCTCTTTTAAAACAGGACTTACATGTATGTGATGCATGCCCTTCCCCAGGCTCTCTGAAGTTAACTTGGTATCGTTTTTTTCGAGTAACTTTGACTTTTAACTTTAATACTTATTATTTTTTCTTTGTAATAAGCAAGGCAGAAGAAACCTCACAAAAAGTTAGCATGACTTAATCATCATAACTTTTGTGAAAAGTTTCATTCTGAAACTTAGATTTAACTCCAAAACTACTTATTAAAGTTGTTAAAAGGTTTTTACTTACAAAAATATTTCAAAAGTAGTAGTGGAAACTTTGGTAAAGAAAAGCAGAATTATCCATAACATCACCTTAACATGATCTTTTTAAGGGGGTCTCTGCTAGCATAGGTCAGGGATCGGACCACATTTTTTCTGTAATGTTTCTCTATATATCTTCTCAAAACAGAAAGGGTAACAACAATACAGGTGATTAATCTGAGGCCTGGAAATGGTGTGAAGATGGGTCACTTTCCATTTTAATTCACAAAGGTGAATTAAAAGCTGAAAGCTAAAATTAAAGATTGATTTCCTAAGATTCAAGCTAAAATCTTACAAATGGATTTAAATAAAGATAACCTAAGAAAAATTGATAGTTTACCATTAAAAATAAAAATTTTAATTAAGTATAACCTTTGACTAATATAGTTATTCTAAATTACCATATGAAACAAAGTAAATGAGTCTGTACTTTAAGAAATAAAAGTAAATATGAGGTTTCAGTAACCTTTAAATTGTAATCCACAGAATACACATAAAAGATCCTCTGAAGACCTCTTGTGGCCAAAGTTAAGAATATCACATATAGGCCTGACCAGGCAGTGGTACAGTGGATAGAGCATTGGACTGGGACACAGAGGACCCAGGTTCAAAACCCCAAGGTCGCCGGTTTGAGCACAGGCTCATCCGGCTTGACTGTGGACCCACCAGCTTGAGCGTGGAGTCGCTGGCTTGAATGTGGGGTCATAGACCTATGGTTGCTGGCTGGAAGCCCAAGGTCACTGGCTTGAGCAAGGGGTCACTCACTCTGTTGTGGCCCCCCAGTCAAGGCACATATGAGAAAGCAATGAATAAACTACTAAGGTGCCACACGAAGAATTAATGTTTCTCATCTCTCTCCCTTCCTCAGCCTGGCTGTCACTATCTGTCCCTCTGTCTCTGTCTCTGTCACACAAAAAAAATACCACATATAAAAACAAATCCATGTTTCTGTCTCCCTACCTCTTGTGCTAAAATCAATTAAAAAAATTTTTAATACCAAAAAATATACTGTATTTTCCCATGTATAAGACACACTCTTTCTCAGAAAATTTGGGGTCTAAAAACTGGGTGCATCTGATACAGTGGATGTAGATATTCTTTACTTGCAACAATTCCTGCTTTTTCGTGCAAATAAGGAGCTGTATGAATTTTAGGATAAATAAAACTTGAATTCAATAACTTTATGTAATCCATTATTTTGAAATTTCAGGACCCCAAATTAAGGTGCATCTTATACATAAGAAAATACAGTAAATATGTATTTTAAAACATATATTTTATAAATCCAAGCCACTCTTCTTTTTTTTACACAGTTTAATTAGTTCTTTAATATCAGTAATTTATCAACCAATAACAAAAAGTACTATTTGTACCTTCAGGTTTACAGCAGAAAAAAAAAGAGGAAATTCTAAGTCTGTGACATAAGAATCTACCTATCACTATTTAAAATGGACAAGAAGATACCACCCAAAACAAAACAACATTTCTCCTCAAACATTCGATGCTATATTGTTCACTGGTAGTAAATATAGAACAGAATTTTGGCAAGGTATGTTGTTCATACTTACTAATTAAAACCATGCCTATCCCTGTTGCTGATTTTTTTTCCTTTTGGTTTTTAAAACATCTTGGAAGAAAACTTATGCATAAAACTCTCTGATATATCTCATAACAATATTTTTGCCGAGTTATCTCCACAGGCAAGTAAGATAAAGGACAAGATAAATGAATGGGACTATAGCAAACTAAAAAGCTTTTGCACAGCAAAAGACATCATGAACAAAATAAAAAGACAACCCACACAATGGGAGAACATAATTGTCAATACGTCTGATAAGGGTTTAATAACCAAAATTTATAAAGAATTTCTGAAACTCAACACCAGGAAGGTAAACAATCCAATTAAAAAATGGGTTAAAGAACTGAATACACACTTCTACAAAGAGAATATACAGATGGCCAATAGACATATAAAAAAATGTTCAATGTCATTAACCATCAGAGCAATGCAAATTAAAACCATAATGAGATACCACCTCACATTTATCAGAATCATGCTCATTAACAGATCAACACACAATAAGTGCTGGCAAGGATGTGGAGAAAAGGGAACCCTCCTGCACTGCTGGTGGGAATGCAGACTGGTGCAGCCACTGTGGAGAACTGTATGGGGTTTCCTCAAAAAATTAAAAATAGAACTGCCTTTTGCCCCATCTATCCCACTTTTAGGAATATATCCTAAGAATACTAAATCACTGATTCAAAAGAAGATATGCACCCCCATGTTAATTGCAGCATTGTTTACAATAGCCAAGATCTGGAAACAGCCCAAGTCTCCATCAGTGGATGAGTGGGTTAAAAAGCAGTGGTACATATACACAATGGAATACTACACAGCTATGAAAATATAGGAAATCTTACCTTTTGTGACAATATGGATGGACCTGGAGATTATTATGCTAAGTGAAATAAGCAGGCAGAGAAAGACAAATATCATATGATCTCACTTATATGTGAAATCTAATGAACAAAGTGAACTGAGGAACACAATAGAGACAGAGGCAGGGTCACAGGGACCAGAGGGGACAGCTGTCAGAGGGAAGAGGGATGAGGGGATGGGATCAGAGAAGTTAAACAGATTAGTGAAATTATATACACATAACACAGAAATATAGATAACAGGACAGCAAATCCTAGAAAGAAGGGGGGAGGAAGCTAGGGGGAGGGGAACAAAGAAGGTATAAAAAAGGACACAGGGGTGGGGGTGAGGAAATTATATTCAGTGGGACACTTAAATCTATGTAAATATATAAATTAAAAATTAATAAAACAAACAAGGAAAAGAATCACTTTAACAAATGACAGCTTCTCTTAAATTAAAGCAAGAATTGGACTGATTCTGAACAATATGGGGGCAGGTAATAAAATCAGGAAACAAAAAAAATTAACATCACTGGCCAAAAAACTAGTTTTCTCCTGTGCAAATCTTATAAGCACTTTATTAAAGGCATATCTGGAAATATGAAAATCATTGCATTTTAGGCTCTATAAAACAAAAATGATAATTAGTGAACAATCTTAAAGGTCTTTTGGTAAGAAAAACAGATTACTAGAATGTTTAAGAAGTTTGCAGGATCATTTGAAATAAAATTTTATTTAATGTAGTTTAAATTATATTCTAGTAATCTTCAAACATGTATCCAAATGATTAATGCAACTTTCTTTAACTAGGACCCTTAATTTTTTTGTGTGTGTGTGTGTGAATTATCTTATTTAATTTTCTTTTTTTTTTTTTAATAAATTTTTATTAATGGTAATGGGATGACATTAATAAATCAGGGTACATATATTCAAAGAAAACATGTCTAGGTTATTTTGTCATCAAATTATGTTGCAAACCCCTCGCCCAAAGTCAGATTGTCCTCCGTCACCCTCTATCTAGTTCTCTGTGCCCCTCCCCCTCCCCCTAACTCTCTCCCTCCCTCCCTCCCATGTCCTCCCTCCCCCCCCACCCTTGGTAACCACCACACTCTTGTCCATGTCTCTTAGTCTCATTTTTATGTTCCACCAATGTATGCAATCATGTAGTTCTTGTTTTTTTCTGATTTACTTATTTCACTCCTTATAATGTTATCAAGATCCCACCATTTTGCTGTAAATGATCTGATGTCATCATTTCTTATGGCTGAGTAGTATTCCATAGTGTATATGTGCCACATCTTCTTTATCCAGTCTTCTATTGAAGGGCTTTTTGGTTGTTTCCATGTCTTGGCCACTGTGAACAGTGCTGCAATGAACATGGGGTTACATGTGTCTTCACGTATCAATGTTTCTGAGGTTTTGGGGTATATACCCAGTAGAGGGATTGCTGGGTCATAAGGTAGTTCTATTTGCAGTTTTTTGAGGAACGACCATACTTTAGGACCCTTAATTTACCAAACTTTTTTCTGAATTTCATTTTTTGTGAAAAGAGGTGTATAAAAAGATAACTATGTTCTAGTTTCTTTCTTTCTTTTTCTTTTTCTATGGCATTTCTAATGTAGTGTGAATGCACTATGGGTTAAATACAATTTTGTAAGCCTTTTACAACTACATCACTAGTCTGGGCTGATACCATTGATAGTTGGAAAAATGACTCTAAGACCTAGCAATATCTTCAATCTTCAAATATAAATTTCGTCCACTAATGTAACTTGCTAAACTGTACTTAACTAAAACAGGAAATTGAACTCATAAGATTTTCAGCCATAAATTTTAAAAAATAATAGGTTTCAGGTTAACCCCCAGTTACTCAGACAAAAAACAACTAGTCACAATATTCTATTAACAGATCTAATAAAAAAAGGATTGGTCATGCTGATGTGTCATTGTGTTGAAAGTAGCCAAAAATACTCATTCATGATTTGGAAATCATTTTGTTTTATAGTAAAAATGTAGTGCTAGAAATTAATTTGAGCCTGATCAGGCAGTGGCGCAGTGGATAGAGCATCAGACCAGGATGCGGAGGACCCAGGTTCGAGACCTCGAGGTCACCAGCTTGAACGCGGGCTCATCTGGTTTGAGCAAAGCTTACCAGCTTGGACCCAAGGTCACTGGTTTGAGCAAGGAGTTACTTGGTCTGCTATAGCCCCACAGTCAAGGCACATATGAGAAAGCAATCAGTGAACAACTAAGGTGTCACAACAAAAAACTGATGATTGATGCTTCTCATCTCTCTCTGTTCCTATCTGTCTGTCCCTATCTATCCCTCTCTCTGACTCTCTGTCTCTATAAAAAAAATTAATTTGAAGGTGTTTCCTGTTATTCACTATGTACATCCACCCAAAACAGTAGGTTGCTTTAACATGGTAGGTTTTTTTAAAAAATATTTTAAGACTAAATAAAAAAAATGAACATGTACCCTATATATTTTTAAGATATTAAACAAATGTTTGTTGCCAATTACTGCTGGGGAAAAAAAAGTGGCTGCAATTTGTATCTCAGGTTGATAATGACTAAATTTTATAGAGGCCAAAATAGACCCACTTGCATTTAGGGGGATAATTAAGGAAGGACCACACCTCACACCATAAAGCAAAATAGAAAAAGTGAATTAAAAGCTGAAGTTAAAATTACATTAAAATTTAAAGGAAAGATAAGTTGACTAAAATAAAATAGGTGATTATTGAAGTATTTTCAGAATGCCAAGAGACCTAAGTACAAAATAATGGAATGCAAATGCATGGAGGAATTAATTGGGCCAAGTCTACTAAAACAACATAGAAATAGAAAATTAAAATATAACCAAAAATGTTTCTTAAACAGAATAAAAAAAGGAAATCCCCAAGGACCAAAACAATATGAGAAACAGCTAAGATGAGAGAGGACACCATAAAGGCTATGAGCAAAGAGAATAAGAAGGCTCGACATACTTCTGGCAGAAGTTCCAGAAGAGAATAGGGGAGAGACAATATTAAAAGAAATAATGGCTGAGAAGAAGAGTAGCTTCCACCACTAAGAGCTTTCAATACTGGCAGTTTACCTATATTAACATAACTAATCCTCACAATTCTATGAGATAAAGCACTCTTATTATCTTTATTTTAAAGAAAAGGAAATTGAAGGACAATAATTGAAGGACAAAGTTGAATAATTCAGCCAAAGTCACTTAGGGTAAGAGCCAATTCTCCAGCCCAAAACCTATGTAACAGGTGCCATCTGTTTGACCACGTGACTTTTGAATCTCCACTGCTCTGTTCTGTCTATAAATAGAGATTAGCTTTAGACAATGCAAAGAAATGTGGGTAAACTTTTGTCTTATATACAAATAAAATAAAAATTACATGTCAAAAAACAGGAAAAATTACATACTCTCAATGATAACCAGAGAAACATTGATTAAAACAAGACAAAGGAAGTCATGGAATTTGGAAAACCTACATATGGCACTCAAACTGCCTTTGGTGTGCCAAATGGCTTTTAAATCTCATTTGATGAATAAACATTTAGAAATATTACCAGGCAATGCTGTCTGCCAGACAATAATTCAGTTTTGGCAATGTCTTTCTGGAATGCTTTGTTATTTTATTAAATTTTGCATTATGGTTTTATAAAAAAATTAGTAGAAATTAGAAATAAAAGTGTTGATTCAACTGATAGATTTTAGTCTCAATTACAACACAGGTGTGAACTGCACAGGTTCCCAACATCTATATGCAGATTTTTTTTTCAATAAATACAGTTGGCCTCCATATCCATCAGTTTCACCTCCATGGATTCAATCACCTGAAGACTGAAAACAAGACTTTCAATCCAAGGTTGGAATCTAAGGATACAGAGGGCCGACTATATGCATTACTCTGCACCATTTCATATAAGGGACTCAAACATGTATAGTTTTTCACAACTCTGTGGAGTCCATCGCTAAATTACAAAAACTTAACTGACTTGTTAAATTTGGGGGGAGTCAAATGTGATACACATATTTTCAACTGTGTGGTGGGGGTGTCAATGACCCTAATCGCCAAATTGTTCAAGGGTCAACCGTATATCTAAGTTAAGCAAATGTACACTCAATTATAAAGAAAAATTAACAAAATTAAAGATAAAATACTGGAAATAAAGTTCTAGAAGACTATCTTTAAAAATTTTTTTAGAGATTTTATTTTTTCTAACATTTTGAAAGCAATGTCCCTTACAACTCTACTGTCTGACTTATAAGTTGTTAAGTTTGAACTCAATCAGAAAATGATTAAGAACAAAAATAAGGAAACTTGACATGGAATTTTTCACCTATTTGATTGGCAAAAATTATTTAAATGATCACTCCCAATGTTAGCAAGGGTTCAACCAACTCTCCTATACTACAGTGGTAGAAGTATAACTTGATGTTACTAATTCTAGCAAGCAATCAGGGGCTTTATAAATATTTATATCCTCTGACCTAGTAATTTTAATTTTAGGAATTTAGCTTAAGGAAATAATCAGAAATGCATATATATATTTCTATGCATGGATATTCATCATAGCAATATTTGTAATATTGAAAAAAATAAATACAACATAACAAAAGCAGAATGGATAAATTATGATCTTTTATAATATTAACAATGTTATATAGTCATTTGGTTTTCATGCTTATCCACTGAAATATTGGCAGATAAAATGATGTTCTCTAGAACTTGCTTCAAATTAATAATTCAAGGAAGGAGGGAGTAGAGGTATGGATGAAGTAGGATTGGCTGAGTTGAGAAATGTTAAAGCTACTGGTTGACAGATTCATGGAGGTTTATTGCACTATTCTGTACAGTTTTGTATATGTTTGAAATTTTCCATAGTAAAGTAAAAATTATATGGAAAATTTTAAGTAAAAAATAACCAGATACAAAACTAATTCAAAACATAAATTCAAGTTCATAAACAAAAAAGGTAATATACGTACATTAAAATAATACTCCAAAAAGTCAAACTTTTCCTAAATAAACATGGATTAGTGTTATAATCAGAAAAATATATTATAAAAGCTACTTTGAAAGATTTTCAAGTCAAATGAGAAAGACACATTCTTAACACAAAGAACAAAGAAATATTGTATATGGAACTCAACTTACTCAAGTAGTTCAATTTTCTAACTGATTTGTCAACCTACTAATTAAAAATCTTTATTGGCTCTCCTTCACAATCTAATGTCCAAATTCCTCAACACACAAAGTCCTCTGCACTGGAGCCCCAGCCCTTCCAGTTTCTTCTCCCACCACCACCACTCCTGATGACAGTACAGAATCTCCCCAACTAGGCACCTTCATGTTTGTCCTGTAATACATCATGTTTTGTGAATCTAGTTAGGTGTGGCTACTTCTGTTGCATGATAAACTGTACCATAGACCACAACCACACCTTCTTCCTCTGTATGCCACAGTGCCTACCACACTGCCTCAGAAAGAACAGGTGTGACCCTAGATCTAAGAAATAAAACTCATGGACATGGCCACAAATTGAAACTTATAGCGCAGATAAAGCATTTTCAAAATAATATAAACTTTCTAAGAAATGAACTCTAAGTTATCACCAGAAACTGAAGATCAATTACCAAAGAATATCATTATACCTCTTTTAACGGAATCAACTTCTAAAGTCCTATGTTAAGCTAATAGTACAGGTAATTCTGTTTTTCTTTTCTGAAATTTCCATTACTACTGTTGAAATACTTTTGTAAGTAAAAACTTTTTAACCACTTGAAATCCGAGTTCCAGACCATGCATTATCCTGCAGGGATGTGCCCACTTACCTAACAGTGGTGGCTCTGTGGATGAGCACCTCGGTTTGCTCCGACAAGTATGAGGGAAGCAGCAGCTCTACCAGCTGCAAGCTCAGTAGCCTCATTTCTAGCTCTGCCCAGTCGGTTGAGTCCTGGAAACCATCAAACACAACCTCACCTGTGGCAGGCTGCACTCCCTGAGAACAAATAAAACATAATGTCACAGAAAACATATTTGTGCACAAATAAGCATAGAAATAGCAAAGAGGACATGCTCACTAGTATGTACTCTATTTCTAAAGTGCTTAAAATTTGTCTGCTTTCCAAGACTCTTAATAAAAAGCCAGATTCACCAATATCTAAACTATGTTATACGGGATTTTAGAGCAATGCCCTGAGTCCAACTCCCCCTTGATCTAACAAACCTGATAGAGTGACTGTGACAAGTGACCAAACCTGCAGTCTCCTCCTCTCTAAATGGAACTAAACCAGCCTACTTCCCTCCTAGGGTTACTGAAACATTCAAATCAGACAACAAACACTTTGTAAACTCTAAAAAACAGTACAAAAAGCAGTGGTCATCACTGAAAGTAGCTAAGTGACCTATATGTTCCTAGTAACCTGGCCATATAATAGTAGTAAATTACTATTCAATCATACAAAATTAATAAATAAGAAGTATAACTTTTGCACAAAAATCAAATATAACACACTCTGAATGAACCCCAAGTAATATAGTCTATCCAGGGAATAACCATCATAACTAAAAGCCATCCCCTATTACCCCAAGCCAATAATAGCAAAGATAAACTGGGAAAGATCATGGTTTAAAAGAGGCAAATAAAGTTTTTAAGTAATTAACCCAAGATCACAGGGTGATAAAGTACAACTAAAGTGAAAGCAACTACGAGTTGATGCTTCTTACATTCTCTCACCCTCTCTCTCTTCCTGTCTCTCTCAAAAAAAATTTTTTTAAATCCTTCATTTTTGATTCAAGCAACCTCCCTAATTCTAGCTCAAAGGCCTTCCTCCAATGCCTAGATGCTGGACTCAAGTACATTAGTATACATATACAAGTTTATCCCTATAACCAAACATTTATAAAAGCCATTTATAGAAGTTCAGTAACAAATTTATCAGCCACATAAGTACCCCTTTGCTTTTTTAAATCAGAGAAATAGTCTATAACACATATAGTATCTATTAGTCTGTGATATGTGACACTGAGAAATGTGTAAAATAACATTGCCCAGATTGAAGGTGGAGCTTCTGATTGTGGTGGTCCTACAATAGCAAAGCCTTTTGTTCCTATCTGCAGGGAACACGTTCACTTTTTCAAAGTCTAACTTCCCAACACAGAACACAGCATAATACCAACTGAACTAGGGAACTTCACTTTCCTGCCAAAACAAAATTTAGGAAACTGAAAGAAAAAAAGTTTGCCACATTCTCACTTCCCATCCAGGAGGCAGCAGAAGTGCCACCCTGTCATTGTCTGATGGTATAAAACCCAACCAGGCCTAAAACTATGGAATTATCAAAAGCACCCAGGACTCCAACCAAGCAATTCCCTAAGCTTGCCTTTAAAATGCAAATTCAAAAAAAATAAATAAATAAAAAATAAAAAAATAAATAAATAAAAAAAAATAAAAAAAATTAAAAAAAATAAATAAAATGCAAATTCACTCTCATCTCCTTAATTTAGGCCTAAATCAAATATTCAAAATTAAATACAAACCTAACCCAAACTGGGATAGCAAGATGACTAACTTAAGACTTCAAACACCTTCTGTAGGGGGCTAATAGAATTAACAGGCTTTTCTATTGAGACGTAATAATGTTACTGGCTGTGAAAATTCATAAATTAAGGGTAAACAAAGGAATTTACAACTCAAATTTTTTTCCTGCTTGAGTCTTCATTAGGAAACATAATTCACATGACTATGGTTCCCTAACTATCTGATTCATCCAATCAACTTTCAGTGGATGAAAGGCACTGAACTGGCCCCATGGAAGACAAGCACTAACATTCCAGTAGGAACCCCTCACCTCCTTCCCCACAAGTCTAGCTCTCACCAGGTTTGTCTATGTTTATTTATATTTTTTACTTTAAATGACAGCATTTTTACAGGACAATCAATTACATTCACTTCTTCATAAGGTCAGAAAATGAAACAAAACTATGGAAAATAGTTAAGGTTAAACAAGAAAAACATGAAAATGTTTGGGGAAAAAAATAACTTACCTCTGCATCTTCCCCCAAAAATCTATACTTATATCCACACTCCACACACAGAATTGCATCTTTCTGCTGCTGCTTCATTTCTAGTTACTGTAATTCTAGTGGCATGTATACTCTTTTTGTCCTTTTGTTAGGTGGCTTAGAATCAGAAATTTTCTGTAAGTTTTGATAACTCCCCTGTGGTGATCCAAAATGGCAAAGATCAGAGGTGTCTTGTCCTGGCAACCAAGAGACTTTTATAGGTAAAAAAAAGTACTAACCATATGTTGGTCAAATAAGTTTGTAAAATATGATTTTTTTTTTGTTTGCTCGCTTATAGTTTGCATTGGGGGCTGGGCAGCATCAGGTATATGTGGTCTGTGAAATTGTAAATTAACTTCCTGCTTGGGAAGGTCCATTATCTTGCTAATGTTTGCTGGGAGGTTTTTGCAACAGAAAGTTTTAAAAGGAGAGAGAAGAAGAAAGAAGCCATATTTGCAGAGTTAGAGAAAAGAGAATGCAGAGTGCTGAAGAAGAAGCCAGTTTGTGCAGAGAGAGAAGATGTGCAGATGGGAACCAGAGGTGAGGGGCTTTGCGAGCTTCACTTAGACTGGTGGGGCCTTTAATTCTAGGAGGAACCAGAGAAGATTCTCCTGGTTGTGAAACCAGATAATGTGTCAGGGCCTTGGGAGCCCTGAGTGAAAGGGAAGTGTTTGTTCTGAGTTTTTGCTCATTGGCCAGGCTCCGCTGTTTCTTTACCGTCTGTCCGAATCCAATGAAAACCTTCATGTGAATGGCCACATCGGCCATGACTACTGGCTATACACCATAACATTAGTTCCCAGAGACAGAGAATGTGAATTGAATATGAAGCTAACAACTGGTGAATCTGAGGAGTACACAGCATATGAAGGCAAAATTTTTTGTAGGTTTAAATATTTTTCAAAGTAAAAGACAAAAAAATTATGAGCCAAACTAAACTACTATATAATTATTAAAGCAAATTTTGAAAGTCTAAACATTATCATGTTTCGTACACTTCTTTTTACACTTAATTTTATTAAACCTATTGTAATTAACATTTTTCTTTATTATTTATTTCAGGTGTGTAAGGCAGGTATAAATCTGTCTCTCTCTAGTTGTAAGGCAGAATCATATACTACTTCTAGGTGTTCATTCTAACAAGCATGTCAAAGTAGCAATATTTGACATTTCCAAGAACAGTCTACAAGAAAGTATATTCTATAAGTAACCCAAGAAAGAACCACAATTAGAACTTTTTAAGAAGTAGTGTTCAAATTTAAAGAATTTTAATTAAAATTTTGGGGGTGACAGTAATTTAGGGATTTTAGGGCTTTAATTATTAGTATACTTCATGGAATAAATAAAATAAACTTTTGGAAAACGTAAACCGCAAGGTTACATTTTCAACATTAGTATTCCTGCTATCCTTACTTTCCTGTATGAAAACCATAACTAATTCCAACTCACAGCTTGGAGCAAACTCCTTGCTTGTGAGCCTTATTTATATAAAAGGTAAAAAGAGACACATTTGAAGAATATAGCCAACTTCTAATTAATTGTCATTGTGTCACTGCCAACATCCAAAAAAATTTACCAGCTACCCCTGAAATTAAAAATATAGCCTGAAAAACCAAGGACCAACAGAGGAAAAAAAGACAGAAAAATATCCTATATAGCCCAGAGAAAGAACTCTGATCCAAGAAAACATGTACTTTATTTTTGCTAAATGTTTTAAAAATTTTAGCTTGGCTGGGACAGCAAGTAGAGACACAATTTATCTGAAAGTATAGCCTAGCAAACTTCTAAAGATCAGCAACAGGCCTTGGCCGGTTGGCTCAGTGGAAGAGCATATGCCCGGTGCACCTGCCCAATGTGTGGATGTCCCAGGTTCGATTCCTGGTAAGGGCACATAAGAGAAGTGACCATCTGCTTCTCCAACCCTTCCCCACCCTCTCTCTTCTCCTTCTGTTTTAGCTATGGCTGGATTAGTTCCAGCAAGTTGGCCTCAGGCACTGAGGATGGCTCCTGAGGCCTTGGCCTCAGATGCTGGAAAAAAAAAATGGTGATGTGATGGTGATGTGATGTGATATAATATAAACTGACAGTGCTCAACTGCTAGTGGTTGTGTCACTCTGAGACTCACACAAAAGCTACCTACTCCTTGCAAATTCCCCTCACAATGCTGACTGCAGCTACAGACTAACAGTAAAACACAGGCAAGTACAATGTTCAGAAGAACTGGTCAGGAAAGATCCCAGAAAATTGAAACAGAGGTACTCAGTCTCCTCCCTGTCATCACTGGAAGCCTCAAGCTGGGTTACCTAATAACTATCTTCATTTTAATTACTGTATAATAGTCTAATGTATGATTAGGTAACAGTTACTTTTCCATTGCCCTACTCATAACTAGGCTGCTCTAGTTTTATGATAATTAAAGCACTTGTTTCCATTCAAGAGAGGAGTACCTCCCATCTACTTGTGCCAAAAGAAGGGAAGTTATGACATAATTGAGCCCTTTTATGGTTTGAATCATGTTCCCTACCAAAAAACACATGTTGGAGACCTAACCCTCTTAGGATATGACCTTTCTTGGAAATAGGGTTATTGTAGAAGCTATTAGTTAAGATGACATCATACTGCAATAGGGTAGGCACCTAATCCAATATGACTATATCCGATGGAAAGAACACCATGTGTGGAGATATGTACACGGGAGGACACCACATGACTGTGAAGGCAGAGATAAAAGAGAGGCATCTACAAGGTGAGTAACACCAAACACTTCCTCAAACCACTATAAGCTACAAGAGAGGTATGGAATGGATTCTCCCTGGGCTCTGAAAGGATCAATTCTACTGACACTTTGATCTTGGACTTAGAATCTACAGAACTATGGGGCAAATTTATGTAGTTTAAGCCATCCAGTTTGTGGTACTTTGTTACCCCTAGCAAACTAAGATACTGTCTAAATCACTCATTATAGAATTCAAATTCTATGGGTATGGCCTTAAACAGCCATAGGAAAATCACAATATGCCCAAAGATTTCTAATCGAATACATCTCGACTCAGCTGTGTTTAGAATTACGAGTTAGAAATTTTACACATGATTTAAAACTAGCTATTCCTAAGGTAGAAGATGACCCCTTTCTATCATCTAGCCTGACTTCCTCACTAAGTCACAGGATTTTCTCTAAATAACATCCACCTATTCTAATTCCACCACCTATTCTAATTCCACTAGGGGTGTGACAAGAATAAAACATGTTGACAAATTTTGTTTTCACACCACTAGAAAGAAAAAAATGAGTTCTCAGAACCATTTCTGAGAACTAAAACAAGGAATCATATAAAGAAAAATTACTTCTAAGGTTCTTTAAAATAAACTTTTTCTTAGAAAAATAAACTTCTCTTACATATGTGTGCCTTTATCAAAACCTACATAAAACTCTAAAATTTTCAAATGGATCCTTTGTTCATAGTTTCTTAATCATTTATTATATTCAAATAATCATATATTGTATTCACTATGAGCCATCAATGCATTTGCTATATGTTGGAGGTTGGGGGGGGGAAGCTGAGCAGAATTAAGAGAAATTAACTTTCTACAGAGGAAGAAAGAAGAAAAAGGAGAACTTCTCAAAGGACATATTTGAGTGAGGTCTTGAATAATTCACCTATAATAATTCATTCAATAGCTTGACAGGCAGTAACACCATGGATAGAGCTTTGGACTAGGATGCAGAGGACCCAGGTTCCAAACCCTGAGTTTGCCAGTTTTAGCTCAGGCTCATCTGGTTTAAGCATAGCTCACCAGTTTGAACCCAAGGCCACTGGCTTGAGCAAGGGGTTACTCAGTCTGCTGTAGCCCCATGGTCAAAGCTCATATGAGAAAGCAATCAATGAACAACTAAGGTGCTGCAGTGAAGAACTGATGCTTCTCATCTCTCTCCCTTCCTGTCTATCTCTATCTGTCCCGCTCTCTGTCTCTGTCACACAAAAATAAAATAATAATAATTCATTCAATAAATACTTACAAATGCTTGTTATAAGTGAGTTTGTGAAAGACATGAAATATAGATAAGCAAATATCAATTTAAGTCCAATAAGCTATTGAAAAATGATACAGGAACATTACTAGGATTAGAAGGTCAGAGAAAACCTCTATGATGAAGTAACACTTTGAAGTTGAGACCTAAAGGATAAGGAGTTAGCCATGTAAAAATCAAAGAGAAGGGTAGCACTCTCTAGGCAGAGAGACAAGATAAGAAAAGGCTTTGGGATGCTCGGGAAAGAAAGGCCAGAGTGATCAGAAGACAATGAATGCATGAATGCAGAGAAGAGTCAGATAGAAGAGCCATGTTAAAGAATTTTTATTTTATTTGAAGCACAAAGGAAAGTCAATTAAGAGTTGAAGGCAAGGAGTAACATGTTCTAGTCTTTATTTTGAAAAAAGGGGTCCATTAGGGGTTATTGCAGCAGTCTATCCAAGTAAGAGTTGATGGTAGTTATGACTGGGGTGACAGCAGTCAAGATGGCCAGATATGCACAGATTCTGGATATGTTTTAGAGGTGGAAGCAACAGGACCGAGCATTAGATTATATGTGGCTGTCAGAAAGGACATCTCTAGCTCCTAAGTCTCAGGTCTCAGGAACTCTTAACACTGAAAGGATGCAGACAGAATGAGAAGCTAGCAAAGGAAACTGAAGAACAAAGAAGCCAGCAAACCAGAAAGAAAACAAAAATTAGCAGAAGTTTCCACTTTGGCAAAAAAAGATTAGACTATACAAAGGTTTAGAAATAAAGCACACCTTGGTGTGAAGTAAAAACTGTAACATGTAAAGAGCAATATAATGAAATATACATTTAAAAAAATAATCTACAGGTAGTGCAGAGTAGATATAGAAAAGGGCAAGCCCAGAGGCATAAAGATGCTTAGCTTCCTCAATAAACAAAAAACTTTTCATGAAAAGACTTGAATCTTACTGCCTCTCATAAAGTGATAATATTACAAAAATCAAGATGATATACTACTATGTCTTGCCAAAGATTTAACATTCTCATTGTTGGTAAAGATCATTCGTCCATTAGAAGGAGAGGAACATCTCTGAATCTGCTTCCTGGGTAACAGTCTGCGGCTCCATGTATGCGTGCGTACAGAGAGATAGCTGTGTTTCCAAGAAATCACTCTCCTACTGCAGGAAATACTTTTCTCCCCAATCTGTTTTGCCCACTCAGACTGAATATTTCCTGAGGCAGAGATAATGCCCCAGAAAATATGGATCTGGAGATGCTGGAAATAAAGGTGACAAAGTCAGCAGTGGCACATAAGTTAAAAGAGAAGCGTGGCCACAGGCGAGACCTTCAGTAGTGCTAAAAGTGAGAAGTGGCCCAGAAGAGAACCGGGGTAACATCATCATTTAAGGTGCAGGGTGAAGAAGAGGTACCCATTGAGGAAAAGCACAATTTAACTGTGTTTAATATTTTTTTAATAAATAAATTTTTATTTTAATGGGGTGACATCAATAAATCAAGGTACATACATTCAAAGAAAACATCTCCAGGTTATCTTGTCATTTAGTTCTGTTGCATACCCATCACCCGAAGAGAGATCTTCCTCCGCCACCCTCCATCCAGTTCTCTCTGTACCCCTCCCCCTCCCCCTCTCCCTCCTTCCCTCCCCCCACCCCCCGTAACCACCACACTCCTGTCCATGCCTCTTAGTCTCGCTTTTATGTCCCACCAATGTATGGAATCCTGCAGTTCCTGTTTTTTTCTGATTTGCTTATTTCACCCTGCACAATGCTACCAAGACTCCACCATTCCACTGTAAGGGATCCGATGTCATCATTTCTCCTGGCTGAATAGTATACCATGGTGTATATGTGCCCCATCTTCTTCATCCAATCCTCTATTTTTTTTTTACACTGATTAAAAGCCTTTAAGCAAACTCTTGGCCAATACAGCAAGAATCCATAAAAGAGTAGTGTCCTTAACATGTTCCCCAAGTACAAGTGGGCCCCATCACCATGCCAAATCCCTGAAAAATGCAACCCAAGCACAGTTCAGTCTGTTAGGAGCTGTCACAGGGAGCAGGAGTCCAGGAAAGTTCCCCACAGGAAAAGTCCTCATGGCACTGGAATTGTTGTCACCATTCTATACTTTGCAGCTCATGTCCAAGTCCCAATGACCACTGCTTCTAGCTGGTAATGATTCTGGTAGACTGGAAAAAGCCATCTTCAGCATGCAAGGATATGGAGCTTCCATTCTCCTCTGCCTGGAGAGTTGAAACCAGGTTGCTTTTCCCTGGAGCTCTGCGACTGTGGCATGGTAAAGAGAACCTTGGGATACACTCAGCTGGGTGGCAAAGGTAAATTCATAATACAAGTTGGCAAAAGGAGGAAAGAGAGCTCTAAATTAGGAATAGGTCCCAGCCTGAAATATGAGTGGGGCACTGAGGTAGGAGGGATAAAGGAAACACTATATATTAAGCAAAGCAGCAGAAAATAGGACTATCAACACCCACAACAGAAATCTTTGAGGGAAGAATAAAAAACCTGACTATTCAGGCAAAACATAGGTAAGTGGCCCTTGTGAAAATGAGATCAGTTTACCTGCTTCTTGGAAGAAATACCCTAGGTTCATCCACAGTGTCGTAGATGGGGCTGACGGCCCTGGGCACCTTCAGCCTTCAGTGGCAATCCCCAGGTTTCTGGGCAAGGTTAGGTCATAGGTGGCTGGAGCACGGCTGGAAGAGACTGAACCCTCCCTTAGAGGAGTGAGGGGGAAGCCCACCTTCCAGTGTCCCTTTTTCCTCACAGCAGAGGCATGTAAGCCTGGCAGGCTTTAGCTCAATGACCTTCCTTTCCACTACTGAAGCAGGACCCAGATGGCATCCTATGAGACCCCCTTTGGGGCGTTGGAGCCTTTAAGGGTGTATCCTAAAAGCTGGTAGTTCCCCTGATCTCTATTGGGCTTTTTCTGCCTCTAGGTATCTTAAAAGCCATTCTCAGAAGATCTCGCTGAGGGGTTTGAGGATCCCCATCCACCTATATAAATCTTTTCCATATATCTGGAGCTATTTGGAAAAAGAAAAAACAGTGTTATTAGCTAGATCTAATAAAGAAGGTAGTAGTTTGCAGGTGAAAAAGATTTGGTGTCTCCTGTTCATCAACATTCAAAAGAAACGTAAATTTTTTTTAAGTAAAAAGCAAGATATGGTAGACCCGTCGGAGTCATTGGCCTGGTGTGCAGGATTCCCGGGTTCGATTCCCGGCCAGAGCACACAGGAGAAGCACCCATCTACCTCTCCACCCCTCCCCCTCTCCTTCCTATTTGTCTCTCTCCTCCCGCCCACAGCCAAGGCTCCACCAGAGCAAAGCCACCCCAGGCACTAAGGATGGCCCCATGGCCTCCGCCTCAGTCGCTAGAATGGCTCCGGTTGTAACACAGCAACACCCCAGATGGGCAGTGCATTCCCCCCTGGTAGGCATGCCAGGTGGATCCCAGTCAGGCGCATGCAGGAGTCTGTTTGACTGCCACCCCATCTCCATCCTCAGAAAAATACAAAAAATAAATAAATAAAAGAAAAAATACTAAAAAAAGGGGGGCATTCCCTTGTGCTAAAGCTCCAGGGAGCATGGAGTGAGCTTGAGTATGTCCTATGGAACATGGAGCTCTATGTTGACATATAAGTCTTTGAAGAAGGAGGAATTGCTGAAATAGTTTATCAGCATTTGTCCCTAAGACAGCAGTCTTTATAGTGGGAACATCATACGTAAATATTTGCTGTCTGTCTATAGATTAAGGGGAGAATAGGGTAAATGCTAAAAAGCCATGATCATTGTGCCCCTCCCTCCCCCCAACCCCCTCCCTCTCCTCCCCCCACCCTGTAACCCCAACACTGTTGTTCATGTCTCTGAGTCTTATCTTTATGTCCCACCTATGTATGGAATCATATAGTTCTTAGTTTTTTCTGATTTACTTCTTTCACTCAGTATAATGTTATCCAGGCCCATCCATATTGTTGTAAAAGATCCTATGTCATCATTTCTTATGGCTGAGTAGTATTCCATAGCGTGTGTGTGTGTGTGTGTGTGTGTGTGTGTGTGTGTGTGTATATACCAAAGCTTTTTAATCCACTCGTCCTCTGATGGACACTGGGCTGTTTCCAAATCTTTGCTATTGTGAACAATGCTGCCATAAATATGGGGGTGCATTTCTTCTTTTCAAACAGTGCTATGGTGTTCTTGGGGTATATTTCTAACAGTGGTATAGCTGGGTCAAAAGGCAGTTCGATTTTTAATTTCTTGAGGAATCTCCATACTGTTTTCCACAGTGGCTGCACCAGTCTGCATTCCCACCAGCAGTGCAGGAGGGTTCCCTTTTCTCCACATCCTCGCCAGCACTTATTCTGTGTTGTTTTATTGATGAGCAGCATTCTGACTGGTGTGAGGTGATATCTCATTGTGGTTTTAATTTGCATTTCTCTAATCATTAGTGATGTTGAACATTTTTTCATATGCCTGTTGGCCATCTGTGTGTCCTCTTTGGAGAAGTGTCTATTCATTTCTTTTGCCCATTTTTGGATTGGATTGTTTGTCTTCCTGTTATTAAGTTTTACAAGTTCTTTATAAATTTTGGTTATTAACGCCTTATCAGACGCTATGTCAAATATATTCTCCCATTGTGTAGTTTGTCTTTTTATTCTGTTCTTATTGTCTTTAGCTGTGCAGAAGTTTTTCAGTTTGATAAAGTCCCATTTGTTTATCCTGTCTTTTATTTCATTTGTCTGTGGAGACAAATCAGCAAATATAGTGCTGCGATAGATGTCAGAGAGCTTACTGCCTATGTTTTCTTCTAAGATGCTTATGGTTTCACGGCTTACATTCAAGTCTTTTATCCATTTTGAGTTTATTTTTGTGAGTGGTGTAAGTTGGTGGTCTAGTTTCATTTTTTGCAGGTAGCTGTCCAGTTTTCCCAACACCATTTTTTGAAGAGGCTGTCTTTACTCCATTGTATTTCCTTACCTCCTTTGTCAAATATCAGTTGACCATAGAGCTGTGGGTTTATTTCTGGGTTCTCTGTTCTGTTCCATTGATCTATGTGCCTGTTCTTATGCCAGTACCATGCTGTTTTGAGTACAATGGCCTTATAATATAACTTGATATCTGGAAGTGTGATACCTCTTGCTTTTTTCTTCCTTTTCAAGATTGCTGAGGCTATTTGAGTTCTTTTTTGGTTCCATATAAATTTTTGCAATATGTATTCTATGTCTTTGAAGTAAGTCATTGGTATTTTAATTGGTATTGCATTGAATTTATAAATTGCTTTGGGTAATATAGACATTTTAATGATGTTTATTCTTCCTATCCATGAGCACGGTATATGCCTCCACTTATTTGTATCTTCCCTGATTTCTTTTATCAATGTTTTATAATTTTCCGAGTACAAGTCTTTAATCTCCTTGGTTAGATTTATTCCTAGGTACTTTATTTTTTTGGTTGCAATGGTAAAGGGGATTGATTCCTTGATTTTTCTTTCTGAAAGTTCATTATTAGTGTATAAAAATGCCTCTGATTTCTGAGTATTGATTTCATATCCTGCCACCTTGCCAAATTCATTTATCAGGTCTAGTAGTTTTTTGACTGAGACTTTAGGCTTATCTATATACAATATCATATCATCTGCAAATAATGATAGTTTTACTTCTTCTTTTCCAATTTGGATGCCTTTTATTTTTTTTTCTTGTCTGATTGCTGTGGCTAGGACTTACAGAACTATGTTGAATAATAGTGGTGAAAGGGGGCACCCCTGCCTTTTTCCTGATCTAAGGGTATTGCTTTTAATTTTTGCCCATTGAGTATGATGTTCGCGGTGGGTTTGTTATAGATGGCCTTTATCATGTTGAGGTATGTTCCCTGTATTCTCACTTTGCTGAGAGTTTTGATCATGAATGGGTGCTGGACTTTATCAAATGCTTTTTCTGCATCTATTGAAATTATCATGTGGTTTTTCTCCTTTCTTTTGTTTATGTGATGAATCACATTGATTGATTTGTATTATTGTACCAGCCTTGCCTCCCAAGAATAAATCCTACTTGATCATGGTGTATGATTTTTTCCATATATTGCTGGATCCCGTTTGCTAATATTTTGTTGAGAATTTTTGCATCTAAGTTCATCAGGGATATTGGCCTATAATTTTCTTTTTTTGTGTTGCCTTTGCCTGGTTTTGGAATCAGAATTATGCTCGCCTCATAAAAGGAGTTTGGAAGTCTTCCTTCCTCTTGAATTTTTTGAAATAGCTTGAGAAGGATAGGAGTTAGTTCTTCTTTGAATATTTGGTAGAATTCACTTGTGAAGCCATCTGGCCCAGGACTTTTCTTTTTGGGAGTTTTTTGATAGCTGTTTCAATCTCATTTGTTGTAATTGGTCTGTTTAGGTTTTCTGATTCTTCCAGATTGATTTTTGGAAGATTATATGATTCAAGGAATTTGTCCATTTCATCTAGGTTGTCTCTTTTTTTTGGCATACAGTTCTTCATAGTATTTTATTACAATATTTTGTATTTCTGTTGTGTCAGTTGTTATTTCTCCACTCTCATTTCTAATTTTATTTATTTGAGTCCTCTCTCTTTTTTTCTTGGTGAGTCTCATTAAAGGTTCATCAATCTTGTTTACCTTTTCAAAGAACCAGCTCCTGGTTTCATTGATCCTCTGTATTGTTTCTTTAGCCTCTATGTCATTTATTTCTGCTCTGGTCTTTATTATTTCCTTCCTTCTACTAGCTCTGGGCTTTACTTGCTGTTCTTTTTCTAGTTCTTTTAGATGCAGGGTTAAGTTGTTTATTTGAGCTTTTTCTAGCTTCTTGAGATATGCCTGTAATGCTATAAACTTCCCTCTCAGGACTGCTTTTGCTGTGTCCCATAAATTTTGAGTTGATGTGTGCTCATTATCGTTTGTTTCTAGGAATTTTTAAATATTTTCTTTGATCTCAATGTTAACCCTTTCATTGTTTAATAAAGTGCTATTTAGTTTCCAAGTGTTTGAATGTTTTTCAATTTTTCTATTGTGGTTGATTTCTAGTTTAATGCCATTGTGATCAGAGAAAGTGCTCAATATGATTTCAATCTTCTTAAATTTGTTGAGCCCGCTTTTCTGCCCTAAAATGTGGTCTATTCTAGAGAATGTACCATGAGTGCTTGAAAAGAATGTATATTCTGCTGTTTTAGGGTGAAAGGTTCTCAAGATATCTATTAAATCGAGTTGATCTAATATGTCCTTTAAGTCTGCTGTTTCTTTGTTAATTTTCTCTCTTTAGGATCTATCTAATGATGTTAATGGGGTATTGAAATCCCCTACTATTATAGTATTGCTGTTGATCTTGCCCTTTAAGTCCATCAAAGTCTGCTTTATATATTTAGGTGCTCCTATATTAGGTGCATAGATATTTATAATGGTTATATCTTCCTTTTGGATTTCTCCCTTTATCATTATGTAGTGACCTTCTTTATCTCTAACTATGGTCTTTGTTTTAAAGTCCATTTTGTCTGATATAAGTATTGCTACCCCAGCTTTTTTTTCATTTCCATTTGCATGAAATATTTTTTTCCATCCTTTTATCTTCAGTCTGTGTGCATCTTTTGATTTAAGGTGTGTCTCTTATAGACAGCACATGTATGGGTCCTGTTTTCTTATCCATGCAGCTACCCTATGTCTCTTGATCGGATCATTTAATCCATTAACATTTAAGGTTATTACTGATATGTAATTGTTTATTGCCATTTTTTTTAAACTGTATTTCTCTTTTGCTATATTCTTTTTTTCCTTTGATCTGTTTACAACAGGTCCCTTAGCATTTCTTGCAGCCTTGGTTTGGTTGCAGTGAAATCCTTGAGGTTTTTTTTTTTTTTTTTTTTTTTTTGTCTGTAAAGCTTTTTATTTCTCCTTCAATTTTAAATGTTAGCCTTGCTGGATAAAGTAGTCTTGGTTGTAGGTTCTTGTTCAGCATTACTTTGAATATTTCTTGCCATTCCCTTCTGGCCTCAAGTGTTTCTGTTGAGAAGTCAGAAGTCATCCTTATGGGGGCTCCTTTGTAGGTGATAGTCTTTTTTTCTCTAGCAGCTTTTAATATTTTCTCTTTATCATTTAGCTTTGGTATTTTAATTATGATGTGTCTTGGTGTTGGTTTCTTTGTAATGGAGTTCTCTGTGCTTCCTGAACATGTGACATGTTTTCCTGCCTTAATTGGGGGAAGTTTTCCACTATAATATGTTTGAACAAAGTCTCTATCCCTTGTTCTTTCTCTTCTTCTTCAGGAACTCCTATGATGCGGATGTTATTTCTCTTCATGTTTTCACAGAGCTCTCTTAGAGTTTCCTCAGACTTTTTGAGTCTCTTTTCTTTTTTCTGCTCTGCTTCCATGCCTTTATTTATTGTGTCCTCTAACTCACTGATTCGGTTCTCTGCTTCATCCATCCTGCTTTTAATTCCTTCCATTGTATTCTTTATTTCAGATATTGTATTTGTCATTTCTGACTGATTCTTTTTTATTATTTCAATGTCCTTTTTATATTTGTTATCTTTTTATTTAGGTTTTTGTAATGGCCATCTATGGTTGTTCTAATATCTTTGAGCATCCTAACAATCGTTATTTTAAACTCTGCATCTGGTAATTTGGTTATATCTGATTCACTTAGGTCCTCTTCTGGGGATTTCTCTTGGTTTATTTGTGTTGTATTTCTCTGCCTCTGCATTTTCTCTTCACAGGAGTGGCTGTGATCATGTGCTCGGGTGCATAAGGGTTGGTGGCCTTGGCCTTTGCCCCGCCCCCACGTGTAACGTTATGCTCAGTCCTGAGGGCACTGGTGAGCACCTTTGCTCAGCTGCTGGTCTCCGCCTGTTTCCGAGCTTTTGCCCTGCCCTTGCAAGAGGATCCCACTCAAGGAACAGCTGCTGCCTTGGCTCTACCGCCAGGCAGGGCTGCATGCCCAAGTTCAGCTCCATAGCAGAACTCCGCCTCTTCTGGGCTTTTGGCTCCACCCCCATGGGAGGAGCCGGCTACCAAGTCAGACCGCAAGCCTGGGTTGCACGGGGGGGGGGCAGGGCTGTGCTCCTCTGCCCTTGCTCTGGGTCTTGTCTCCACCCTTTTCGGGGTTTCCGCCCTTCTCCCGGAGGCTGGATTATAGGCTGCCGGCAGCTGAGCTTTACCGCTTTTGCACACCCCTTTCTCCCCAGCTGGGCAAGATTGAGCTCACACCTGAGCCCAGTGGTGGCCAGCCGGCTTCCGCCCCTGCCAGCAGAACCACGCTTTTGTTTCCCACTGCCGCCCACTCTCCAGTGAGCCCTCAGCCGCGTGGGTGGGGGTGTTGCAGCTCGGACCCTAAGACTCACTACTGTAGACACGAAAGTTCCCTCCTTCTATGCGACTCTGCTCTGAATGCTGCAAGGGAGCTTGATTGGCTGCTCTCCTGCTTCCCTTTGCTGGTATTGCTGTTTCCAGGGGAAATATTCACTTCAGCTTTGGGGAGTGACTCGTCCCAGGGGTTAGGATGGCTATCTCCCAAAATGTTTCTCCTTATGCCTCCTAGATTACACTCTCTTCCTGTTACTGTGGTCTTCTCCTCTCTCCCCCTATCCCCAGGAGCCCCAGGTGATTGTTTTTGAGAGAGATGTTCTGCGTGGTCCCTTTAAGAAGTATCCTGGGCCTGAGAAATCAGACTATCTCACAAACAGTATCCTGACTTGTTTCCAGCTAAATACTGTCCTTATGCCTCTTCTGGGCTCTGCGGCTGCAGGCTGGGGCTTTGTTCCTGGGGCTCAGGACCCTTTCCCCTCTGCTAAACTCACTTCCCGCCACGTGAGTCTCTCCCTGCTGCCGTTTGCTCTGAGGAGCTGGGCAGACCTCTCCACATTTCCGCTTTTCCTACCAGTCTCGGTGGGCTTCTTCAGCATTCCTTGGTTGAGGAGTCCTCTTAGTTTAGTCCAAAGTTGGTTTTTCCAGATGATAGTTCATAAAATTAGTTTGTAATCCACTTTGGTTCTGGGAGGTAGATGCTGGTACGTCTGCCTACTCCAGCGCCATCTTGTCTCCTTCTGTGTTTAATATTTTAACATATAGAGTAAGTTACTGAATCTTGAATACATCTAAGATGACCAAATCTGCCCTGAAAATTAATATTTTGCCTATAGCATCATTTTAGAGACTCTCTCCAGACTTTTCAAAGTTTCTTTCCCCCAATCAATATTTACAAGCAGAATTTTAATTTTCAGGCTTTTACAAAACATTAAATACATAGGATGTGTATATAAAAGATTGTCAAGACCACATCAACTCAAAGAAACAGAAGAAATTCAAAGATAGAAACTCAAAAAGAATTCAATATAATTTACTTAATTTTAAAAGTCTTTAGGATGAATGGTTTGCCAATATTACAATCATTTATGAGAAGAAGCCAGAGAACTATGCTGGAGAATATTTTTGCCTAAAATTAACAGAAGTTAATTGATCAAAAGTATCAATCATAACACATAAAAAAGCCTGACCCTTTTATAAAACCTTATGTGGCTTCAGTAAAATAAAATTTGGTCTCAATAATCTAAGTGAATGCCTTGAATCAGTCAGAAAGTATAGGACAAAAGACATTTCTACTTTCCAAAGTCATTAGTAAATTCTTAACCAAGGTGTTCATTTTATGGAATAAAAGGTGGAAGTGAAAATCCTCTGAAACTTGAAACTTTTGGTCCTGGATTTATGAACTATAGGATTTCCCTGGGAACTAAAACAAGATAATCATATAAAGAAGATCTTAAGAGATTTAAGAGAATTTGTGGATGGCTGACAAATAATGGGCTCTTGCAGAACTTTGGAGGAGCTGCTTTATTGCTGACTTCCCTTGTCACCAATCATTTGTTCTCTGATCTCACTACAGAAGAGAACCTGGTCCTGAACTAACATCTGGCTGCCAGTGTCAGAGAGAGCATTTTCCTGGCTGAACCAAACCACTGATGCAATCTGCATGGCGCCTATGTTGTTTTAAGGGAAAAACAATAATACATATATAACTGACACACTGACTAATCAGCTGAAGGTTTTCTCAATTAATTTGTTTGGATTAGGTTGCAAGTGCCATTAAGATTTAACTGGAATTCTTTTGAAGTGTATTTTAAAAGATTAGAAAGATGAAAGTTTTAAAACTATGATCTAAAATAGAAAGGGAAAAAGTTTTGTTTTTTTGCAGCTCTGTCCATGTTTAGGCTGGTTGAAAGTTCACACTTGAAGCGTTAGTGTTCAACGCATGGCATATTCTCTCTCAGTCTTCCTGAAAAGGGTAGGGTCACAAGGGATACACGATTGAGTCTCTAAAGAGCATACAACTAGGTCTACTGAATTTATCTCAAGTCAATTTTGGTTATAGAAAAGAAATTTAACAATAGAAATAAAATTTTTATTTGCATGAAAACATCTTCCATGAGTCTGTTTCTGATGAATATGTTAACAAAGCAAATAAAATACAGAGAACTGCTGTGGGTGCTCAGGCAGATGTCTTCCCACCATGCAGAACACAACACTCTACAGGATGCTGTCTAGAAACGATCTGCAGAAAGCCATCTCCTGTGCTGGTGCTCCACAAGATATCCTCATTTCATTTGAATACTGAACCAAAATAGACACTTCTGTTTTCAGAATTTCTTCTTTACCTAGTCAGCTTCCCTTGTTCAAAGGTCTTTATAGTCAAGAAAGGGAACTGAAATGCCCCACTAAAAGCTAAAGTGATCTGGTAATTATCATAATCAAAGTAATTTCTTAAAGTTTATTACTAACACTAGTAACAGTAGATGCTATCCTTTCTTGAAGATGACAATTTACTGTGTGCAGCATAAAATGCAGTCAACAGTGAGGCTATTGTGCAGTTTAAGACAGAAATGCACAGAAAGCCCCTCGCAGAGTGTGTGGTATATAATAAAGGCACTCTGAGTTACTCATTTCCCTATCCTAAACGTCCTCCGCCGGATCTCTCCTTCAGAGTCCTACTGGTGCTGACTCAGCTCAGGTCCTTGGAATCTCTCCGTAAATGTGGTAACTTGCCCCCCACCACCACTTTGTCCCCTCCTATGCACAAGCCCAGCTCTGATCCTACTGCTCCCACACTCAGAAACACTGAATTAACTTCCTCTGGCAACCAACTCCTCAGCACAACCTTCAAAGCTCTCCACACAAGGCTCTCCACCCTGTCGCTCCAGCCCCCCCACCATCTCTTTATGTTACTGAAGACCGAAATGGCCTAATTCACTTTCCCCAACACACCCCATGTGTTCTAATCTGCAAGCAGGCTCTTTCTTGGGGACAAGAAAAAAATCCTTACAATATCAAACAATCTCTTACTAGATACAACATAAAACCTTCCTCAATTTAAAACTGTTTTCTTATAAGTCATGGTAACTCTGGTTATAAGGAAGCCAACATACCTTTACTTTCACAACTTTATACAATTTCTGATTAAACACACACACAAAAGAATTCTCTTTACCTTGATTTAAGGAGCGGGTGAGTCACCCACTTCTTTAACTTCCATCTCCCAAATGAAGTTTTAGGGTGGTCTAGAACCCAGAATAAACTCCCTTTGGTTTTCATATCAGTCTAAGAAAGAACAGAAAACAAGTTTTATTATCTAGACAATTGCACTTGAACCAAAATTGTTAGTTGATAATGTGCCCTAATTATTCTCTATGTCACAATTGTCTTTTTTCTCATGACAGAGACAGAGAAAGAGACAGAGAGGGACAGACAGGGGCAGACAGACTGGAAGGTAGAGAGATGAGAAGCATCAATTCTTTGTTGTGGCTTTTTATTCTCCTTAGTTGTTCATTAATTGCTCTCTCATATGTGCCTTGACTACAGGGACAGGGATGTCAGGGGTGGAGGAGCTACTGCAGAGCGAGTGAAACCTTGCTCAAGCCAGTGACCTGGGCTTCAAGCCAAGTGACCTTTGGGCTCAAACCAGCAACCACGGGGTCACTCAAGCCAGCGACCCTGCACTCAAGCTGGTGAGCCCACGCTCAAACTGGATGAGCCCGCGCTCAAGCCAGTGACCTCAAGATTTCGAACCTGGGTCCTCTGCATCCCAGTCCAATGCTCTATTCACTGAGCCACTGCCTGGTCAGGTGTGTCACAATTTCCAATGTTACATACACCTAGCACAAAGTAGGGCTCATAATAAGTGTTTATTTGATGTTTGATGAATAAATATGTGTATATAGATATAACATAATATGCACACACACAATATCCATAAAATGTATTGATATTTTGCACAGAAAGCAATAGACTACATGTCTTTTTTGGTTAACTAAGAATAAATTATCCATTAATCCCTTGAAATATACATTTTTCCTAAGCATCTTGAAAAATATAATTATATACTTTCCTACCTTGGGCAATATAGTGAAGATAACTTAATTTTCCTTTGGCAATTCAGGGTCTCCTACTGCCTCAGAATTACTGTTCTAAAGACCAATGCTCTCATGACAACACTGAATAAGTAGAAGGTATTGGAGACAGACATGAACTTGTACTGCTCTCAGGGAATTTATCCTGGAAGGGTTTTATTTTAGTTTATTTTATTAAATACTTAGTAAAAGTTTATCTATCTATACTTTGCTATTTGAAAGTTGAGTTATTAAAAAAATTACAATTAACTACAGATGATGGTATATTTTAACCAAGGTTTCACAGTATTACAAAAATCTATTAATAGATTGTCTTGTTTGGTACATAAAATTGAGGTTTTCACCTGAGTGGTTTTTTGTTTGTTTGCTTGTTTTGGTTTTTTTAATTAAACTGTTTCCTTTTTCTTTCCAGTCATCAAGCAGACACTCAGAGAATACCTCACCAGGTACCCAGCTGTGTAGTTGGCAAAGGTGTATTAGAACATGCTCCCTCCATTAGGGCACTTACATCCAACTTCAGGAGAAAAAACTCAGTATAAGGACACAATGCCACCTGACAGAAATAAACTATACAAACTATGACAGAAACTCTGCAGGCCTTAGGAGTTCAAAGCAGAGCACACCAGCAGCTACAGTGGTATTGGAGACTCCCCCGATGGAGCTGGACAGGCAGAGCTGACCTATGAGGATGGTCAGTGACACAGCACCTCCCTTTCAGAGACAAGAGCTCAAATGGCCTGCCTGCACTAAAGGGTCTGAGCAACAGGATAGTAGAGGGAATTGGATTCCAGTGACCTGGCATCACTGCAGAGGCAGGCTCAGACATGAGAGAGACAGACAGACATACAGAGAGGTGGAGAAGACACTCTGCTCTCCCCAATACCCTGCTCCTCCTCATTACTGCTCATCCATAAGGGAGGCCAAACAGTGTGCAAACACATGCAGATGTTTATTTGCAGCTTCTGTTTCTACAAGGGCACAAGTCTGGGTAATGAAAGGATGTTTAAAGGGTATTTTGATTATTTATGACTTTTGCCTTAGGAATGTAACTGCAGAACTGACTCCACAGTAGTATGATTTGAAAAGGAAGGATGTGGTAGAGTAAGGAAATCTTGGAAAGCTTGTGCCTGCAGCTCTGACTGTGAGCTCTTCTTCATCCAAGAAATGTCCTTTTATTCCTACTACTTAATTCCTATCACAGGGATGTATGTAGAGTTGATGAGAAAGACTTGTGGGAAGGACTCTCATTTCTGGATAATGGAATGACAAGACAGAAATGTTATAGACTGAAAGTAAGGTGACCTCTAGTATACAAGGACAGCATAAAGGAGGGAGAAACTAGTTAGTAATAATACAAATTCAGGGGTCAGGAGAATAAATTCAGCATTTACTATATATAGTTCACAACAGTAATAAGTGGTTTCTAAACTATTTGACTCAGATGGCACAGTTTCTCTACCACTTACTCAAATGAGTTGAAATTGCTTTTAATTTCTATGAATTTGTAACGATAACATTTATGTTATAATATCTCACATTACCAAGTGACAATTTAATAAATGAAAGCAATAATTTCAGTGACTCAATTATCTTCCTAATCAATCAATAAAGCTCATATAAACAATAAAAGTTAACACACATCTTACAATCTAATTGAATATCACAATAACTTCTTTTATATGTGCATAATGAAATAAGACTGCAGAGATTTCAAGAAAATGTTAAAGTACATAGAAAAATAAAATCAAACAGACAAAAGAATCCAAGTCATATTAATTTTTAAAAATGCTGCTCTTCAAAGAACTATTTGATAAAGAAATTATCTGGATAAGCACATCACTCCAATCATTAAAAAGCACAGTTCTATAGCTCCCAAAGTAACCTCACAGAAGTATTTTTATATTGTATTTGATTCTCCAAAATAAAGATGCTACAATTATCAACTAATAAAGAGATAACAGGTAGTTGAAGACAAGGTTGTAGTTTTCACCTATAACTACTAAGAGGAAATTGTTACCTTATTTTAAATTTTGTTTTCAAAACCATTTTGAATCAACTAGCCCTTATGTTTACCTGACCTGATTCTGTAGGATTTCAAGATTCCTCAATGTTGTTCTATTAATTGTCATAAATTCCATTTCACCTGACAACTGTTTAAAATTCCTGTAAAAAAACAAAACATGAGCCATGATGTAAGTGCATGAAGAACCTTTAAAAACTAGTTTAGGCATTAGAAATATTCTGGTAACATCATGATAAAAGTTAGTTCTTTGATAAAGAATTAAACTAAAAGGAGAAAAAGAATATTTATGGGATATTGTCTTCCATTGATGCTGGTTTCATTAAACAAATTGATAGCAAAACGAAGACAGTTGCTCTCAAACCAAACACAAGAATAAGGAAGGAAAGTGTTACCAACAATTTTTTAAAATATATTTCCATAAATAGAACCAAACATAGTCTTTTATTATTGGTAGAGCACATGACAGTATGGCACCTTCAGGAAACAACTATTCAATTAGCTAGGAAAAAGGTCAAGATACTCAAAAACATCCTTATTCTTTTTTTTTTTAAATTTAATGCAGTGACATTGATAAATCAGGGTACATATGTTGAGAGAAAATATCTCTAGATTATTTTGACATTTGATTGTGCTGTATACCCCTCCCGCAAAGTTAAATTGTCTTCTGTCACCTTCTATCTGGTTTTCTTTGTGCCCCTCCCCTCCCCTAACCCCTCTCTCCTTCTTCACCCCATCCCCCCTCCCCCAACCCCCCGCCCCTGTTGCCATCACATTCTTGTTCATGTCTCTGAGTCTCATTTTTATGTCCCTTCTATGTATGGATTCATCTCAGTTTTTTTTCTGATTTACTTATTTCACTCCGTATAATGTTATCAAGGTCCATCCATGTTATTGTAAATGATCCGATGTCATCATTTCTTATGGCTGAGTAGTATTCCATAGTATATATGTACCAAAGTTTTTTAATCCACTCGTCCTCTGACGGACACTTGGGCTGTTTCCAGATCTTCGCTATTGTGAACAATGCTGCCACAAACATGCAGGTGCATTTCTCCTTTTCGAGCCGTTCTATGGTGTCCTTGGGGTATATTCCTAAAAGTGAAATAGCTGGGTCAAAAGGCAGTTCGATTTTCAGTTTTTTGAGGAATCTCCATACTGTTTTCCACAGTGGCTGCACCAGTCTGCATTCCCACCAGCAGTGCAGGAGGGTTCCCTTTTCTCCACATCCTCGCCAGCACTTATTCTGTGTTGTTTTGTTGATAAGCGCCATTCTGACTGGTGTAAGGTGATATCTCATTGTGGTTTTAATTTGCATTTCTCTAATGATTAGTGATGTTGAGCATTTTTTCATATGCCTATTGGCCATCTGTATGTCCTCTTTGGAGAAGTGTCTATTCATCTCTTTTGCCCATTTTTGGATTGGGTTGTTTGTCTTCCTGGTGTTGAGTTTTACAAGTTCTTTATAAATTTTGGTTATTAATGCCTTATCAGACGCTATGTCAAATATATTCTCCCATTGTGTAGTTTGTCTTTTTATTCTGTTCTTGTTGTCTTTAGCTGTGCAAAAGCTTTTTAGTTTGATATAGTCCCATTTGTTTATCCTGTCTTTTATTTCACTTCCCCGTGGAGATAAATCAGCAAATATATTGCTCCGAGAGATGTCGGAGAGCTTACTGCCTATGTTTTCTTCTAAGATGCTTATGGTTTCACAGCCTACATTCAAGTCTTTTATCCATTTTCAGTTTATTTTTGTGAGTGGTGTAAGCTGGTGATCTAGTTTCATTTTTTTGCAGGTAGCTGTCCAATTTACCCAACACCATTTGTTAAAGAGGCTGTCTTTACTCCATTGTATTTCCTTACCTCCTTTGTCAAATATCAGTTGTCCATAGAACTGTGGGTTTATTTCTGGGTTCTCTGTTCTGTTCCATTGATCTATATGCCTGTTCTTATGCCAGTACCAGACTGTTTTGAGCACAATGGCCTTGTAGTATAACTTGATATCAGGAAGTGTGATACCTCCCACTTTATTCTTCTTTTTTAAGATTGCTGAGGCTATTCGTGTCCTTTTTTGGTTCCATATAAATTTTTGGAATATGTGTTCTATATCTTTGAAGTATGTCATTGGTATTTTAATTGGTATTGCATTGAATTTATAAATTGCTTTGGGTAATATAGACATTTTAATGATGTTTATTCTTCCTAACCATGAGCACGGTATATGCTTCCACTTGTTTGTATCTTCCTTGATTTCTTTTATCAATGTTTTGTAATTTTCCAAGTACAAGTCTTTAGTCTCCTTGGTTAAGTTTACTCCTAGGTACTTTATTTTTTTGGTTGTAATTGTGACGGGGATTGTTTCCTTAATTTCTCTTTCTGACTGTTCATTGTTGGTGTATAAAAATGCTTCTGATTTCTGAGTATTGATTTTATATCCTGCCACTTTGCTGAATTTATTTATCAGGTCCAGTAGTTTTTTGACTGAGACTTTAGGGTTTTCTATATCCAATATCATATCATCTGCAAATAATGATAGTTTTACTTCTTCTTTTCCAACTTGAATGCCTTTTATTTCTTCTTCTTGTCTGATTGCTGTGGCTAGGACTTCCAGGACTATGTTAAATAAGAGTGGTGAAAGGGGGCACCCCTACCTTGTTCCTGATCTTAAGGGTATTGCTTTTAATTTTTTCCCATTGAGTATGATGTTGGCTGTGGGTTTGTCATAGATGGCTTTTATCATGTTGAGGTATGTTCCCTGTATTCCCACTTTGCTGAGAGTTTTGATCATGAATGGGTGCTGGATATTATCAAATGCTTTTTCTGCATCTATTGAAATTATCATATGGTTTTTCTCCTTCTTTTTGTTTATGTGATGAATCACATTGATTGATTTACGAATATTGTACCAACCTTGCCTCCCAAGAATAAATCCTACTTGATCATGGTGTATGATTTTTTCCATATATTGTTGGATCCGGTTTGCTAATATTTTGTTGAAGATTTTAGCATCTATATTCATCAGAGATATTGGCCTATCATTTTCTTTCTTTGTGTTGTCTTTGCCTGGTTTTGGAATCAGAATTATGCTCGCCTCATAAAAGGAGTTTGGAAGTCTTCCATCCTCTTGAATTTTTTGAAATAGTTTGAGAAGGATAGGAGTTAGTTCTTCTTTGAATATTTGGTAGAATTCCGTTGTGAAGCCATCGGGCCCCGGACTTTTCTTTGTTGGGAGTTTTTTGATAACTGTTTCGATCTCCTTTGGTGTAATCGGTCTGTTTAAGTTTTCTGATTCTTCCAGATTGATTTTTGGAAGATTGTATGTTTCAAGGAATTTGTCCATTTCATCTAGGTTGTCTAGTTTTTTGGCATACAGTTTTTCATAGTGTTTTCTTACAATATTTTGTATTTCTGTTGTGTCAGTTGTTATTTCTCCTCTCTCATTTCTAATTTTATTTATTTTAGTCCTCTCTCTCTTTTTCTTGGTGAGTCTACTTAAAGGTTCATCAATCTTGTTTACCTTTTCAAAGAACCAGCTCCTAGTTTCATTGATCCTCTGTATTGTTTCTTTAGCCTCTATGTCATTTATTTCTTCTCTGATCTTTATTATTTCCTTCCTTCTACTAAATTTGGGCTTTACTTGCTGTTCTTTTTCTAATTCTTTTAGATGCAGGGTTAAGTTGTTTATTTGAGCTTTTTCTAGCTTCTGAAAGTGTGCCTGTAGTGCTATGAACTTCCCTCTCAGCACTGCTTTCGCTGTGTCCCATAAATTTTGAGTTGTTGTATGCTCATTGTCATTCGTTTCTAGGAATTTCTTTATTTCTTCTTTGATCTCATTCTTAATCCATTCATTATTTAACAACCTGCTATTTAGTTTCCATGTGTTTGAGAATTTTTGAGCTTTTCTGCTGTGATTCATTTCTAGTTTCATGCCGTTGTGATCGGAGAAAGTGCTTGATATGATTTCAGTCTTCTTAAATTTGTTGAGAGCACTTTTGTGCCCTAACATGTGGTCTATCCTAGAGAATGTACCATGAGCACTTGAAAAGAATGTATATTCTGCTACTTTAGGGTGAAAGGTTCTGAAGATATCTATTAAATCGAGTTGATCTAGTGTTTCCAATAAGTCTGTTGTTTCTTTGTTAATTTTCTTTCTTGAGGATCTATCTAGTGATGTTAGTGGGGTATTGAAATCCCCTACTATTATAGTATTGCTGTTGATCTCGCCCTTTAAATCCATCAAAGTCTGTTTTATATATTTGGGTGCTCCTATATTAGGTGCATAGATATTTATAATAGTTATATCTTCCTGTTGGATTACTCCCTTTATCATTATGTAGTGGCCTTCTTTATCTCTTACTATATCCTTTGTTTTAAAGTGCAATTTGTCTGATATAAGTATTGCTACTCCAGCTTTTTTTTCATTTCCGTTTGCATGAAACATTTTTTTCCATCCTTTTACCTTCAATCTGTGTGTGTCTTTTATTCTAAGGTGTGTCTCTTGTAGACAACATATGTATGGGTCCTGTTTTCTTATCCACGCAGCTACCCTATGTCTTTTGATTGGATCATTTAATCCATTTACATTTAAGGTTATTATTGATATGTAGTTGTTTATTGCCATTTTCTTCTTTAAAGGTGTATTCCTTTTTTTTTTCTTTTCTGTATTCTTTTCCCACTTTATCTGTTTACAGCAGGCCCCTTAATATTTCCTGCAGCATTGGTTTGGTTGTAATGAATTCCTTGAGTTGTTTTTTGTCTGGGAAGCTTTTTATTTCTCCTTCAATTTTAAACGATAGCCTTGCTGGATAAAGTAGTCTTGGTTGTAGGTTCTTGTTCTGCATTACTTTGAATATTTCTTGCCATTCCCTTCTGGCCTCAAGTGTTTCTGTTGAGAAGTCAGATGTCATCCTTATGGGGGCTCCTTTATAGGTGATAACTTTCTTTTCTCTTGCAGCTTTTAATATTTTCTCTTTATCGCTTAGCTTTGGTATTTTAATTATGATGTGTCTTGGTGTAGGTTTCTTTGGGTTTCTCTTTAATGGAGTCCTCTGTGCTTCTTGGATTTGTGAGAGTTTCTCTTGCATTAATTTAGGGAAGTTTTCAGCTATGATATGATTGAACAAAGTCTCTATCCCTTGTTCTTTTTCTTCTGCTTCAGGAACCCCTATGATGCAGATGTTATTTCTCTTCATGTTGTCACAGAGCTCTCTAAGAGTTTCCTCTGACTTTTTGAGTCTTTTTTCTCTTTTCTTCTCTGCTTTCATGCCTTCATTCCAGTTGTCTTCTAACTCGCTGATTCGATCCTCTGCTCTATCTATCCTGTTTTTAATTCCTTCCATTGTGGTCTTTATTTCTGATATTGTATTTGTCGTCTCCAACTGATTCTTTTTTATACTTGCTATTTCTTTATTTAGGTTTTCAAACTGCCCCTCCATTGTTGTTCTAAGATCCCTAAGCATCCTTACAATCATTATTTTGAACTCCGCATCTGGAAGTTTGATTATTTCCATATACTCAGTTCATCTCTTGAAGGTGTCTCTTGTGGTTTCATTTGGATTGCACTCCTTTGTCTTCTCATCTTCTTTTTTTATTTTTTTATTTGTAGAGTTGATTGAGTCTAGGCTTGGTGTTGTCTGCCTCCAGTTTTCAGTTGTGTTATTTTTAGGTCTTCGTGGGTTGGTATCAGCTATTATTTGTAATCCACTTTCGGATTTGGGCAGCTTTGAAGTCTTGATTTGTTTGTTTTCTTAACAGGTGATAGTCTTGTTAACTGATCTCAGCAGTGGGCTTCCTTGAAACTGTAACCAGGAATGCTGTGGGTGTAACCTGAGACGCTGAAGGTCTCTTCCACCAACTAATCTCACTGGGGGCAGGGTTTTTTCTCAGCTTCAGTAGGGGGAGGTGTATCTCAGATCTCCATGGAGACCTGAGTTACTGCCCCTCCTCCCCACTTCTTGTTTTCAGATGTGTCTTGTTGTGCTGATTGGAGCTGGATAGATGTCCGGAGATCTCTGATCCGGAAGCACTTCAGCTCTGTTTTGTGAAAGGTTCAGTCCCTCCCCCAGCTATGGCCGCCTCCAGCACGAATGAGTCAGCTTTTTTATTTCGTTTCTTGCATACTTAGCCCCTCACAGTCTGTCCCTCTCCCTGTCTTTTCCACTTGGGAGATAAGCTGGTCTTTTCAACCCACCTTGCTCCCTGGTCGCCAGGTAAGTGGCTGTGAGCAGTAGTTTCTGCTCTTTTTCCTCTGTGAAATCCTCTCTGGGTTCTCAGCCTCACCCCCCTCCTTCCGTTCCTGTAAGCAGAGAAGATTCAGGCACTCCTTACCAGGATTATTGTGGCTTCCTCTTTGCTCCTTGGTTTTTGAGAGCTGTTCTTGCAGTTCAGTGTTGGTTTTTCATGCTGATTTTTTCTAAATTGATTTGTATTCCAGTTTGGTGTTGAGAGCTGGGCGTCTGTGCATCCGCCTACTCCGCTGCCATCTTCCAAAAAAAAAAACAAACATCCTCATTCTTTAGCATAAGATCATCTTGATTAGCCCTTTAACATATTTTAATCAACATTTTGATGCGCAACAAATATTATTTACTCTATAATTAACAATGCCCATTAATGTATCTGTTTTAGTAGAGCATAAAACTGAAAAAGTAGCAGAAAGTATTTCCTGAGTTTACAGAATTCACATTCTCCTTATATCCCTGTAACTGTCCAAACTAAATGAAAAGTTCAATAAATTTTAAATAGACTTGAGTATTGAGTTGCAACATGATTAATAAATGTATGCACAATTTCAATTCTGTTCTTATTAGTCTTTATGTTAAAAAGTATGTTAATCAATGTATTACTGATACAGGCATTCAATTTCCTTTATAAGCCAGTTAGTTATCTGATATTTCTATCAATCACACTTACAGACTTGACAGCTTAAAGAGAAGACACATAATGACAAGGTCACTAAACTATTTGGAGGGAAAGCATGAGTGTTTGCACTATGAGCCTAACCACACTTATCATGGCTGGAAGAAGATTTCAATAAAACCCAGTTTCCCAAGCCTTTTATGGAAACAAGCCTCATCTTGAAATCTAGAGCCTAAAATCAAAACCAGCATTCATTGCAAGATGCCTCCACTTCTAGATGGCTCCAGAGCCCTGGAAAATAACTTACTACACATTAGGAATGTTGCTGCACATTAGGAACATTGTCTAGTAACTGAATGCTGTCCTTCTGCAGTATAAATTTATCTGCAACATCTGACCTAGCTTCCAAAGGATGATTAACTTGTTAATGATTTTCACAGGGAAGCAACTTCAATAACCAATACTAGTTGTATGTAGCCCTTTCTCTCCTTCTCATAGCAATTAACTTAATTTGCCTTGCATTACAGCGATTCATGTTCTTGGGCTGCCTTAATTAATAGTTCTTAGCTCCTTGGTGAAAAAGGTTATTAATGTCACACATTTTGCAGCACCTGCAGGGCCTTGCAGAAAACAGATGTTCAGCAAATGTGTGCCATCTTCCTACAGAAAAAAGTGTGGGTTTGTTTTTCTTTGCTCAGAAATGTCAGTAAATACCCAAGGTCACTAATAAAATGTAAAATATTATTTTCAGGAAGAAAAACTCAGGCAGTGACTAGCTGTGAATGTGTTAACACAGCTTCACGGTCAAAAATCAAAGCTGGAAGAGCTAATAGCCTAGATTCAGAGCTGGTATCTAACCAGTTCTCACATATTCTTTTTTTTAATTTAGAAATTAAATTTAATGAGTATTTAGATATGTCAATTATCTCCCCTGTTCATAAAAGTTGGGTTTACCCTACCCACTTAACATTTGAGTACCTTAATCAGACATAGATTCTAGAGGGATGCTTAGCTATCATGACAGAAAGGCTAATCAAGAATCCATAGCCTGACCAGGCAGTGATAGAGTATGAAATGAGGACATGAGGAACCAGGTTCAAAACCCCAAGTTTGCCAGCTTGAGCACAGGCTCACCAGCTTAAGCATGGGGTCACTGGCTTGAATGTGAGATTATAGACATGACCTCATGGTTGCTAGCTTGAGCCCAAAGGTTACTGGCTTAAGCCCAAGGTTGCTGTCTTGAGCAAAGGGTCACTCGCTCTGCCATAGTCCCTTGGTCAAGGCACATATAAGAAAGCAATCAATGGACTAAGGTGCTACAATGAAGAATTGATGCTTCTCATCTCTCTCCTTCCTGTCTGTTTGTAGCTATCTGTCATTCTGTCTCTTTCTCTCTGTCTCTGTCACACAAAAATGAAAGAACCCATAATCCAGCAACCTTTCCTAAAAACATCGCAGCAAGCTGCCTTTATCTCCCATGAACACCAGAGATGTGAATTAAAATAAGTCACATTTAGGATGTGTAGACTATCCAGAAATACTGCTCAGTTGCTTCACCCTCACAAGAGCATGTAAAGCCAACTGCCCATACTCTGAAGAAGGGTGCTTTAGGTTTAGGATTTTGAAAGCATCCCATTCCATCAATTATCAGAGGGTTTTGTCACCTAACATGAATTAAAAGTGAAATCCTGCTTCTCCTGTGGCTCAAATAAACCTTTAAAGCAAGGAACTGTCAGAACATAAAGAATACCCAGAGACCCAGAGATGGTGGCAACGGAGTAGGCAGATGCACAGACTGCCACTTCCTGTGACCAAACTAGACAAAAAATTAATTTAAGAAATATCATCAAGAGAAACCAACTTTGAACTAAAAGTCAGGACATGAAAACCAAGGAGCACAGAAGAATCCACACCAAGCCTGGCAGGGAGTGTGAGGGTGCAGTGTGGGCCCCCCCCACTGCCAAGAGCAAGGGGAGGCTGAGGCTGAGTGTCCAGAGAGTATCTCATTGTGAGGAGAGAGACTGTAAGAGATGGGGGTCCTCAGTCCCAGGACCGGAGCCCCACCCTAGAAACCCAGGGACTGGAGGAGACAGCCTGACAGCATTGAGTGTGGAGAAAAGCAGGAGTTCTGTCCATGGGAAGTGAAAGAAGTTGCATCCTTAAAGGGCCAGCACAAATAATATCACACAGAGCCACCTGCTTAGGGCTCCGGGGCAAGGAGAGCTGAGAGGATTGGTCTTGTATGAGGAGAGTGGGGAGTTTGAGGCATGGTGACATCAACAGTGACAGGAAAAAGAATACCTGAGCTGAATCATTCTCCAGTGCCAAGGTGGCCATAGCTGGGGGAGTGGTCACTTCTTCTATCCAGCACAAGCCTAGCGTGGAACCAGTTGACTCATGTCCAAAAAGCTCTCCAGCTCAAATCAGAGCAAAAGTTTATTCAGAAAGGAGAAAGTAAAGGGGAGGGGCAGTTACTCAGGTTTATAGGGAGACCTGAGCTACAACTCCCCCTTCTGATACAGAGAACATGCCCAGCCCCCAAAGAGTCATTGGGCAGACCACACCCTCTGGTTCTCAGAGGTCACACCCACCACATTCCTAGATACAGTTTCAACTGGGGCCAAAGACCAAGATGCACCCACATCCCTCATCCTAAACACAGAAGCTCCCTGCTGTGCTCAGCAAACAAACAGCAGAAAAATTAAGACTTTTAGGCAGCTCTACTAGTTAAGGAGAATTAAAATCTGAGCAACCAGCAGAGGCTGAGGGATAAAGTACTGGAGGAGAAGCCACATTACATAAACCAACCTCAGACCCACAACTCTAACAAGCTTGCAAACTGCACACAGAAAGAATGGAAAGACAGAAGAATGTAAACCATATGAATCAACAAGAGAAATCCCCAGAAAAAGAACTGAATGAGATGGAAGTAATCAAATTATAGGCTGCAGAATTTAAAATAATGAATCTTAGGATGCTTAAGGATCTCAGAGCTACAATGGATGGACTTGATGAGCACCTAAATAAAGAAACTGCAAGCATCAAAAAGGACACAGAAATTGTAAAAGAGAATCAATTAGAAATGGCAATTAAAATATCAGAAATAAAAACTACACTAGAAGGAATCAACAGCAGACTGGATGAAGCAGAGGATCAAATCAGCAAATTAGAAAACAAGATAAATAAAAACACAGAAACAGAGAAGCAAAAGAAAAGAGGCTCAAAAAGTCTGAGGAAATAATAAGAGAACTCTGTGACAATATGAAGAGAGATAACATCTGCATCATAGGGGTTCCTGAAGGAGAACAGAAAAAAACAAGGAATAGAGAACTTGTTTGAATGAATCATAGCTGAAAACTTTCCTAAATTGATGAAGGAAAAAGTCACACAAATTCAAGAAAGAGGAGTGAGAGAGAGAGAGAGAAAGAGAGAAGGGTGTGGCAGAGAGGAGCAGGAAGCATCAACTTGTCGTAGTTGCTTCTTGTATGTGTCTTGACCAGGCAAGCCTGGAGTTACGAACTGGTGACCTCAGTGTTTCAGGTTGCTGCTTTATCAACTGTGCCACCACAGGTCAGGCAAATTTTTAAAATTTTTGATAAAAAGAAGACAGAGAGGAGAAAGTGTTATGTTAAAGAAATGGACTTTCTGTCCAGTTAAGTGACCTTTATTATATTTTTGACATGAACAGCCAATTTTTTTTTATTTTAGTGAGAGATAGAGAGAAAGGGAGGAACAGACAGGGACAGACTGGCTGAAAGGGAGAGAGATAAGCATCAATTCTTCATTGCAGCTCCTTAGTTGTTCATTGATTGCTTTCTCATATGTGCCTTAACTGGGGGGCTACAGGACAGTGAGTGACCCCTTGCTCAAGCCAGCTACCTTGTACTTGAGCCAACAACCATGGGGTCATGCCTATGATCCCACGCTCAAGCCAGCGACCCTGTGCTCAAGCTGGTGAGCCTTCACTCAAGCTGGATTAGCCTGCACTGCAGCTGGCAACCTCAGGGTTTCAAACCTGGGTCCTCAGCATCACAGTCCATCCTGGAGAAGCAAGACCCTCTAGACCAGTGGTCCCCAACCTTTTTGGGCCACAGACCAGTTTAATGTCAGAAAATATTTTCACAGACTGGCCCTTAGAGTGGGACAGATAAATGTATCACATGACCGAGACAAGTGTCAAGAGTGAGTCTTAGATGAATGTAACAGGAAATCTGGTCATTTTTTAAAAATAAAACATCATTCAGACTTAAATATAAATAAAACAAAAATAATGTAAGTAATTTATTCTTTCTCTGAGAACCGGTACCAAATGGTCCATGGACCGGTACCGGTCTGCAGCCCGGGGGTTGGGGACCACTGCTCTAGACAACACTCTAGTTACAAATTGGGTAAGAGAAAATCATTTATAGATTTTAGTTTCTCTGAGTCCTCTAGAAAGGCTTATAAGTATGGCCTAGGCATGTGGGATGGACTTTGGATAGGCCTGGATTTAAGCTCTACCAAACTGAGAGTGAATTTAACACTGGAGTTTTGTGCAAATCTTACAAATTCTCTAAGCTCTTGAATGCTAATGTGTAAGGTGAAGATACATGCATATATTTTTTGATAGTATTCAATTCAATTTATTTATTTATGTATGTCTTTATTTATTTATTTATTTATTTATTTATTTATTTGTATTATTCTGAAGCTGGAAATGGGGAGAGACAGTCAGACAGACTCCCGCATGCGCCCGACCGGGATTCACCCGGCACGCCCAGCAGGGGTGACGATCTGCCCACCAGGGGGCGATGCTCTGCTGCGACCAGAGTCACTCTAGTGCCTGGGGCAGAGGCCAAGGAGCCATCCCCAGTGCCCGGGCCAACTTTGCTCCAATGGAGCCTTGGCTGCAGGAGGGGAAGAGAGAGACAGAGAGGAAGGAGAGGGGGTGGAGAAGGAAATGGGCGCTTCTCCTGTGTGCCCTGGCTGGGAATCGAACCCGGGTCCCCCGCACGCCAGGCCGATGCTCTACCGCTAAGCCAACCGGCCAGGGCCTATTTATTTTTTAGGTAAGACGAGGGGAGATAGTGAGGCTGACTTCCGTATGCACTCTTACAAGGATCTACCTGGCAACCGCAGTTCTCAAGTACTGAGCTGTTTTTTAGCACCTCAGAATGATGTGCTCTGGCTAACCGAGGCCATCCTCAGCACCCAGGGCCAACATTTGAACAAATTGAGCCACTGGTTGCAGGAAAAGAAGAGGGAGAGAAGGGAGAGAGGGGAGAGGAAAGGGTGGAGAAGGTAATGGTCACTTCTCTTATGTACCCTGACTGGAATCAAACCAGGGACATACACTGAGCCTACACTCTATCCACTGAGCCACTGGCTAGGGCTTAAATTCAATGTAAAAGAACTGACACATACAAGTTGTCCAATAAATATATCTCTGATAATAGCAACCATACATTGTTGGTGTTGAATACCTGGCCTTTCCTCAATCCATAACATATAATATAATGTGCCCTTAATGAATATTTTATGAATAACTAATAGCTGGGAAGTTATACCTCATAATGGGAAGATCTAGAAACAAATATTGCATTGGCCATCCATAGTCAGTGTAGAGGGTTACTATTATAGAGGCTCTCTGAGCCAATAGTTGACAAAGGATACTATCAGAGTATATAGAAGGGCAGGTGATAATTTAATGGGAGGAGATTCTGTGTTTTCTAACAAAATAGGAATTTCTCACAATCCAGACCCACCAAACTCACTCTTCTCCAACTTAGAACTCAGGAGAAAGGAGACTGAAGTAAAGATGTATAGCCTCTGAGAAAGAAAAGGCCATGTGTACCAAGAGGTCAGCAAGCTCCAAGATGATGACTACCTCTGTAAGTGACCCTCAAAAAGCATGTTATTTCTTCATACAATAATTTCATCTGGTCATTTGGCCCTAAGATCATTCCATTCCCCTATGGACTTGCACTACAGAATTGAGGCTCAATGATGTGAGTGCCTGTGCTCTCTCTGAAGCTCTGTATGTCCAGGAACATGCACTACACCTTCCCTAATTCCTGTTGCTCTCACTCCCAGATTGTGAGAAGTGTCAGAACTTCTTCATTGACAGTTGTGACATGCATGGGTCCCCTACATTTGTAAAAGACAGTGCAGTGAATAAGGGGCATCCAAACCATGTAGCCCTCACTCTGCTCCCTGGGTTGAGAATCAGACCATCGGGCATCCTTGAGGCTGGGCTTGGAGTGTGAAACAAGGCATCTGCTCTGCCAGTGGGTCTGCACTTCGGTCCTTATAAGGGCCAGATCAAAAAAAATGAAGAGGTAGGGCAACAGTGGATATTCCTGGCAAGTGAGAAGTATTTACCTCTTTCCCTGTCTTGTGGCTTCCCACATCTCTCCAATGGCTTGGTAGGACCTGTCCTTCTATATACTAGGACGTGGATGGAGACAATATGGTTAGCTCTGGGTACTGAGTGGACATTGCAGACCGCAGAACTCCTGTTGAGTATTGCAGCTTAAGTGGTAGAAAAGTGGTACAGACACAAAGGAATGCCTGCTCCCAGCCCTGAGTGGACAGGACAACTCGGATATGATAAGTAAGAAAAATACCATATGGTCACAAGTGGAAATGCATGCAAGCTGAAAGAGCTTTGTTGACTTAGGGTAAAATAATTCTTCTATTACCTCCTCACCCAAAAAAACCTTTATTTTTTCTTCCTGAAATGCAGATCACCAAAGGGAGAAAGTGCTATAAGTATGTGAATGGGAAAGATGAATCCTGGTCTAACTGGATGAGGTATGGCCAGTAAGTTTCTGGGAATCATGAGAACACTCATCCCTCTCAAGCCCATACATATTTTCTTCTCATAATGCCTCCCTCAGTGTTCTGACTCACCCCTCTGTTCCTACTTTTTCTCCATTCAGTGCTCTTTCAAAGCAAGAGGTATTTAGAAAAAGAAAGGAAATGAAAATATAGCATATGTCCTAAAAATATAAATTTTTATGCTAGACAAAATTTAGGCACTGGAAAAAATTTTGAGGGCCTGAATTATACTTTAATTACCTAATTAACATTATTTAAGCAAGCTCTTACTATATTTCAGTTTAGAGGAAGGTATCCATTACTTAAACAGATCATATAACCCATCTTTTTATGGAGGACTAATTGCAGACAGAGTGAAACAATTTATTTTAGAAATATTTAACTATAATTTTTCTATTTTTTGAGAAGTGCAGAGTGCCAGGATACCTAAACCAAGGATAACCTAAACCTGTGAGGGCAGCAAATTATCCCAGCCTTACTTCTAACTAGAACTGAGTTCTGAAGCCTGCAGAGCAATGATCATGGGCCACTTCCCTGAGGGGCTCTTTTATCAGGGGCAACAGAATGTGAATAAGCTATTATTATTCCTTATGATTTTGCTAAGACAAAGATACCTGCAAGCCCTGGCCAGTTGGCTCAGTGGTAGAGTGTCAGCCCAGCCGATGAAAGTCCGGGGTTCGAGTTTCAGCCAGGGCACACAGAAGCACCCATCTGCTTCTCCACCCTTCCCACTCTCCTTTATCTTTACCTCTCCCTTCCCCTCCCACAGCGAAGTCTCCACTGGAGCAAAGTTGGCCCCAGCACTGAGGATGTCTCCATTGCCTCTGCCTCAGGTGCTAGAATGCCTCCGGTTGCAGCGGAGCAATGATCCTGATGGGTTGAGCATTGCCCCCTGGTGGGCATGCCAGGTGGATTTCAGTTGGGTACATATGGGAATCTGTCTGCCTCTCCACTTCTCACTTTGGGAGGGGGAGAACCTCCAGGTTTTTATGAGAAACTGGTTGAAGCATCAAATGCTACCTAGATAAAATGTGAGAAGAATGGAGAAAGGCCTCTGAAGAAAAGATGGACTTGGGCTGAGTATTGAATGATGTGAACTAATCTAGACACAGAGTCCAATATCAAGTAGCAAGTTCTGTGATATAAAACAGAACCTGATTTAGTTTAGAGAAGCTAGAGGTCACTGGGTTTTATGGCCAATCAGGGTGGAGGTTACATCTGGAATTGGCTTTGGAAAATGGTATTAGGCAGAATGAGCACCGTAAGCAGGAGCTGTACATAGGAAGACGTAATGACATTGTGACAGGCTCAGATATTGAACAGAAGGTTCTCCAGGAGCACTGTGGGAGTGGGTGACATCAGAGCCTGAGTGTCAGGTGCAGAGATGTTCATAGATCTGAGAGGTAGTAGGAACTCATCACCTGTGGGTTTCTTTTTTTTCACCTGCCTCAATCCCAGGTATGTGAACTGTGCCTGGGATGATGAAGAGCAGAACCTGGTGGCCTTTCAGTATCGCAGGCAGGTTTTCTACCAAACCTGCCAGCTCATCAGGCCAGACTGTGAGCTGCTGGTCTGGTATAGTGACAAGTATAGCCAGAAGCTGGGCATCAAATGTGGCAGCAAGAAAAAGAGAGAGCTCACAGCAGCTAGAGTTGGGCACAACTGTTCTTCAATATAGAAAGAAAAGAGAGCACTCTTAGAAATTTTCATGGTACACTCTAAAGTCAGTAAGATTTCAAATCAGATGCTTCAGAAATTAAGGATTCATTTGATATGCCTCTGATTCTTAGGAAAAAAATTTTACTTTTAATTTTTTTTAAGTGAGAGGAGGGGAGACAGACAAGATTTCTTCATGTGCCCTGACCATGTTCCACCCAGCAACCCCTGTCTGAGGTCCACACTCAGACTAGCCGAGCTATCCTCAGCACCTAAAGTCAACACTTGATGGCGTGCGAGGGACCCGGGTTCAATTCCCGGCCAGGGCACATAGGAGAAGCGCCCATTTGCTTCTCCACCCCCCGCCCTCCTTCCTCTCTGTCTCTCTCTTCCCCTCCCGCAGCCAAGGCTCCATTGGAGCAAAGATGGCCCGGGCGCTGGGGATGGCTCCTTGGCCTCTGCCCCAGGTGCTAGAGTGGCTCTGGTCATGGCAGAGCGATGGCCCAGAGGGGCAGAGCATTGCCCCCTGGTGGGCAGAGCGTCGCCCCTGGTGGGTGTGTCGGGTGGATCCCGGTCGGGCGCATGCGGGAATCTGTCTGACTGACTGTCTCTCCCCATTTCCAGCTTCTAAAATAAAATAAAAAAGTCAACACTTGAACCGACTGAGCTATCGGGCTAATTCCTGAACCAATTGAGCCACTGTCTGTGGGAAGGGAAGAGAGAGAGAAGGGGAGAGGGAGAGGAAAAGAAGCAGAGAGTCAGTTTTCATGTGTGCCCTGACTGGGGATTGAACCAGGGATGTCCTCATGCTGGGCCAACACTCTGTCCACTGAGCAAACTGGCCAGGGCCTGTTTTCTGAGGGCCACTCCTGTCTATCATACAGGGTAAGAGCAGAGGTTGAATAGATGCCCAGCAGCCTGGAAATGAAGTGCTGTGATCCAAGCTGAGATGCTGGCAACCTTCCTGAGTGAGGTGGGACAGTGGTGCTGTTCTCAGCTACAGGGTGGCTTGTTCTCTAAGATTTGCTTTGTTAATTTTTGGAAAATAATCTTCAGTGGGGAATCCTCTCAGAGATTACTTTATTTCCAGGAGAGAGATGATGGTGGATTAGCTAAAGAGGGATGGGAGTCAAGCATGTAAGAAGCATGGTTGGGGGCCCTGGCTGGTTAGCTCAATTGGTTAGAGCATCATCTTGTAATACCAAGGTTGAGCCCAGATCAGGGCATATATGAGAAATGACTAATGACTGCATGTCTAGGTAGAACAATGAATAAATGCCTCTTTCCTTTTCTTCTTCTTCTTCTTCTTCTTCTTCTTCTTCTTCTTCTTCTTCTTCTTCTTCTTCTTCTTCTTTCTCCTCCTCTTCCTTTTCTTCTTCTTCTTTCTCCTTCTCTCTTTTTCTCCCTAAAATCAATCAATTTTTAAGAAATATGGTTGGGAAAATATTTTGAAACAGGAATTCCCATTGTATATGAAATGAACTGACACTGAATGAATTCAAATATAAATATTTGGTGTGAGAATTGAGGAAGGACATATTTTTAGTTTAACATCTATTTTTAGGGAAACTATGAGGGAAGCAATTCCTAGTTGAGGCCAGTCATCTTTCTAAACAACTATGTTAAAAGCTACATGTGTATAGGAAAGATCAGCATTGTTCCACCATAGAAGGGGGGAAACAGCCCCTGATGCTACTTAACAGTCTCATCTGACAATTTGTAGAAAAGACCCTTGATATGGGCTTTCTGGATTTCTAAAGATATAGGACATAAAAATTAAAAGAGAAAACAGAGTGTAAAGAAACACTTTGTGGGAGACAGAGATTACACTGTCAACCCCATAAGAATGACTTGTGGGACAGGTCTTAACAGCAGACAAAACATATGGCCCAGGCAGCCTTATCAACCTCTGCCCTGACCAAAATTTTCTCTTTCAGCAGAACCACAGCCAGAGATAAACCCATGTCTCTCCTACTCTCTGGCCTTCTCCAGTCAGAAATTTCTCAGCATATATTGCCTTGTTTGTTCACCCTCCAAGTCAAATCTCCCTCCATTGCCATCTGCTCCCCCATCCTCCTCCATCTTCCCCAGCTTCAGCTGGAGGAAAAAAAACAATTCCTCAGAAAACACATGGGATGCAATCACCCCCCTCAGATTCTCCCATGAACATCTACAAGAAAACATCTCCAATCAGAGAATCCCTACCCAGAGAATCCAAATCAACAGCAGCAACATACTGATACACACAGCTGGGATGACAAAGCTTAAGGTCAGGAGGTAAAAAAAAAAAAAGTCCAAACCAAACCTTTGCTTAAAATGACCAGGCAGAGGAAAATTTCAATGGCCTTTTAAAAACCTCCCAAAGGACACATGGGGAGCTCTACTGAGCAAGAAAGAATGATGCAGGAAGTGCCCAACCTAACAGCAGAAACACACCCTGAGGACATATTTAAAAGGGACCATATTGCACTATAAAGGAACTGACAACAAACTTCAAGTTTGAAATTACATAACCCATGTTTCCTCCTTTCATGACAGTTAACCTTGAAATCATTAGTAACAGATAAACCAGGAAGTCCTTATACTTACACTTATAAAATACAATTTTAAATAACCTGTAACATACATTGCAATTGGAATTCTAAAATAATTTCATCAACTGAAAGATAATAATTTTTAAAAAACCTATGATGCCCTGACCAGATGGCTCAGTGTATGAAGTGTCCTCCCTGTGTGCCAAAGTTGTGAGTTTTGTCACAGGTCTCAGCAACTAAGAGAAGTGACCATGGAGTACACAACTAAATGGAACAACTAATTGAAAAAATAATTTTATGCTTCTCTCTATCTCTCCCAAATCAATGTAAAAAATGTAAAAATCTAATGGAAAAAGTGGTGATAGACCTGTAACAAGCCTAGTGCATTTCTCTTGATAGAAAGGCAAAAAAAAAAAGGAAAGAAAAACAAAGTAAAAAACCCAGACATCTCTTTGGACCATGTTTCACCTAGAAAAGACTACCTATTTTTACCACTCAACAATCTAATTCTGCACCTCACAGTGTTTCCAGCCCAGTTCTGCCTCCCATGGTGCCTCTCCTACAAATGGAACCATTTCCCTTTCACTTCCCCAAATACATGACCAGCACTGCCTTGGAGAAACTCCTCCCAAACCTGAACCAGAGGGCTGAGGGAAGATGGACATCTCAGAACACAATGGATTTCTCTAATGTGTCATCAAGCCTATTAATATTGGAGCCTTCTATCAGATTTGACTAAATGAAACCTTGACACTTCTCTCTGGAGCAGGTATTCTGAGTTTTATAGAATAGAATCTTCCATTCACTTAGCTCTCTTTCACCATTCATATCTAGCTTCCTGCCTAAATGAACACAACGATCATTACTGAACAGACATCAGAGTCCTTACACAGAATCAGGGCCCCATGGACCCTAGACAAATTAAACTGAGCAATGGACCAACCCCCAAACTAAAAAGGGGACTTGGCACCAAACACCAAACACTGGTTTACAGACCCAACCGAGACCAGAAAACACCCATGCCAGAAACTGACATGGCACCTTGGACACCAGAGTCCATGCATTATGCCCTAGAACTGGAGCTGCTTGTGGGCCCCACACTGGAACTGGGATATGAAGCTACATGCAAAGGAACCCCAGGTGCACAACAGAAAATACAGATTCAATGACAAACCCTGGAGACAGACTCCTGATCTGTAACCAAGACCCCATAACCGAACTTCAGACATGGAGCCAAATGATGGACTCCACTTGCTGCATGACAGATGCAGGAGCTGAACCCTATACTCACATTGCAAACATAGCCAGGACTCCATAAAGGACATCTCATGACTCTTGAAGTCCAAACAGTGAGCTTCAAAATATATTTCACTACCAATGTAAATGTAGAATAGAGAAACATCAATAGCAGCCCTACCACATTCTACCAACCCCCCAAAAAATAAACCAAGTAACTGACAGAGGAAACAGAAATAGTGCTTACCCTTAGTCAACACATGTCCATGATCTCAGCTGCAGGACTCTCCAGGATTTAGTGCCCAAGCTATTCATGTCACATACCTGGTTCATCGACATTGTGGAGAATGGAATAAAAAAAATGTCCTTATACTTTGAAAGTTCTAGCAGCTGGGCTAATAATCAAGTAAAATAATAAGATGAACAAGAGATATTCTATGTATAATAAAGGCTCAAGGGGAACTGATATTTCCAAGAATACAAGACAATGAGGTTATACTGGGTGTATAGAACACTTCAAAAAACTGAATAACAAAATCTAAAATTCTTTCAAAAAATTATTGATTGATTTTAGAGAAAAGACAGAAGAGATAGAAAGGGGGAAGGAGCAGGAAGCATCATCTCAGAGGAGTTGCCTCTAACATGTGCCTTGACCCAGCTAGCTTCAAGTTTCAAACTGGCAACCTCAGCATTCCAAATCAATGCTCTATCCACTGTACCACCACAGGTCAGGCCGGAATCTTAGTTTCACAAAGGTGACATGGATAACATGCAGCTAATTTGAGAACATGTTACACACCTGACAGATTACTTTTGTTGGGAAACCCCCAAACCTATTAAACACAAGAAGTAAGGTAAGGTGTCAACAAGCTGTTCCTTGGAGTATTCATGTTAACACTAAGGTGATTGTACTTAAGTTCTCTTCTGAAACTGCCATGAACACAGAGTGACAACAGAGAAACATACTTCAAACATATTGAAAAGGGACCACAAAGCAACAGAAAGCAACATCCAATGAGCTTTCAGGTTTAAAAGAATATAAAATCTGTGTTTGGTTCTCAAAATATAGGTTGAGAGAGGGACAGAGAGGGATAGACAGGCAGAAAGTGTGAGAGATAAGAAGCATCAATTCTTCATTGCAGCACCTTAGTTGTTTATTGATAGCTTTCTCATATTTGCCTTGTTTGGGAGGCTACATCAGAGCAAGTGACCCCTTGATCAAGCCAGCAACCTTGGGCTTCAAGCCAGTGACCTTTGGGCTCAAGCCAGCAACCATGGGGTCATGTCTATGATCTCACACTCAAGCCAGTGACCTCACACACAAGCTACTGAGTCTGTGCTCAAGCCAGATGATCCTGCACTCATGCTGTGGACCTCAGGGTTTAGAACCTGGGTCCTTTGCATTTCAGTATGATGCTCTTTCCACTGCACCACTGTCTGGTCAGGCTAAAAAATATTAATCAAAGGGACACATTAGCTCCTTATGCTTTAACACATAAATGGCATTTTCTAAATAACCCCCTAAACACATCACAATTGGAAATATAATGTAACTTTAAATGAATGAAGATTAAAATATTACATTTAAAAAAGCCTATGAGGCACTGGCCATGTAGCTCAGTACATATAGCATTGTACCAAACACCAACGTGACAGGTGTGAGCCCAATTATTGGCACCTAAAAGGAACAACCAATTATTGTAAAGTAGCATACCTTAATTCCTTGGGTTTTAGAGACACCAAGGCAGATACAGAAAAAATTTTAGAAGATTTATTAATAAGCTGGCTGCATATGACTTACACAGGGTATAGCTAACCCAAATCATGTGTGAGCAAAATAGCCCTGAAGCTAGTTATCTAGACTTGATCACATATAGGTTGGGGGAGCATGACGCAATAAGCTTACCACATTCGTCTATAAGATCTATAAAAACATTTCTACATATTAAAACTTACAAGTTAACACAGTACTGATGTCATTTTACATATCAAAGACATTCACATATCTTTTAATGTCTACCTCCCATTTCTTTGTCTAGAGCAGTGGTCCCCAACCCTTGGGCCATGGACCGGTACCTGTTCGTGGGCCATTTGGTACCAGTCCGCAGAGAAAGAATAAATAACTTACATTATTTCCATTTTATTTATATAAGTCTGAACAATGTTTTATTTTTTAAAATGACCAGATTTCCTCTGTTACATCCATCTAAGACTCACTCTTGATGCTTGTCTCATAAGTTTGACAATAATATTTAAAAATACCACAGTTTTTACACCAGTCACATAATTTTATTTTGTGCATTTATCCATCTCACCCTAAAGGCCGGTCTGTGAAAATATTTTTGGACATTAAACCAGTCTGTAGCCCAAAAAATGTTGGGGACCACTGGTCTAGAGGTATATGTTACTCTTAGGACTCCAGGAAGGGAGGAAGCATTAAAAGCAGTGTAGGATACATAAATCTTGTCTCTTATTGAAAGGGAAAGGAAGTTCTTCAGACAACCTTTATTCTTTCAGAGAACTATAATTAAACTAAATGACCCAGTCATCCCTGTAAGCCAGAAAGCTCCCACATCCTTCTCTCTCCATTCTGTAAAGAAAGGAGAGGGCAAGAAGCCTGACCTTTTCTCTTTAAAATGGCATTGCCAATACTAAGTTTTACAGTTCTTTGGTACTTTAATTTTTTATTTATTTTTTACAGAGACAGAGAGTGAGTCAGAGAGAGGGATAGACAGGAACAGAGAGAGATGAGCAGCATCGATCATTAGTTTTTCATTGCATGTTACAACACCTTAGTTGTTCATTGATTGCTTTCTCATACATGCCTTGACCGTGGGCCTTCAGCAGACCGAGTAACCCCTTTCTGGAGCCAGCGACCTTGGGTTCAAGCTTGTGGGCTTTTGCTCAAACCAGATGAGCCCGTGCTCAAGCTGGTGACCTCGGGGTCTCAAACCTGAGTCCTCTGCATCCCAGTCCGATGCTCTATCCACTGCACCACTGCCTGGTCAGGCCAGTTCTTTGGTACTTTATCACACAATGAGCACATTATTAAATGGAACAACTATGCTGAGCAATCAGTGCATGGTTCTCTCTCTCTCTCTCTCTCTCTCTCTCTCTCTCTGTCTCAAATCAATAAAAGAAATTAAAATCTTTATTTTAAAATCATGTCTTTATTTTTGGGCTGGGATGCACTACCTCTCCTCTCTATAAACCATCTCAGATCTGCACCTCTCAGAGTTTCTCGCCCATTTTTGACATTCATGGTGCCTCTCCTACAATGAAATCATTTCCCTCTTGCTTCCCCAAAACACCTGACCTGCAATGCCTTGGGGAAACTCCTCCCAAATCTGAGCCAGAAGGCTGAGGGGACAATGGACTTCTCAGGACACAATGGTTTCCTCTAATATGAATGGTTTCCTTTAATATGCCATCAAGCCTATGAATACTGGAGCCTTCTATTAAATTATACTAAATGGAAACTTAAGGCTTCTCAGAGTTTTGTAAAACACAGTGTCCAACTCACTTCTCTTTCTTTTTCCACCAATATTTACCTTCTTGCCAACATGAACACAACAAGCATTACTGGACAGGCACCAGGAGCCAGAAAACTTATAGCTCACCAGGATCAAGGGGTAGAATGTTACAGTAATATAATGTTATAGTAATTAAATATATAGAAATATAGAAACTATAGAAGATATATAGAAATGTTAGGATATAATATTAAAAGCAATTAAGGCAAGTGAATAAGGCTACACTCTCTGGCTGGGAGCTAATCTAGTGTACAGGTATATGATACTCAGGACCATACCATTTGTACAGGGCCCAGTTAGTGTGTGTTAGGTCAGTTGGCAAAGGGGGAAGGTGACATAAGGAATCAGGTCTGGAACTTTGGCTGGAACCGCCCACACCCCTGCACACCAAAAGAAACTTCCCAGGAGTCTTTGAAAGAGAATGACTCTATGTCAGCCAATAAAATTTTGCCCTATCATATCAACCTGACCACCCTACCAATGCTATAAATTACCCCTGGGTGGGAGAATCCATGCTACTTCTCTGGCCCCCCTCTCATGGACCAGAAAACCTCTTTCAGGAATTGCTCTACTAAATAAAGCTTTTGCTATTCCACACTTTGTGGCTATGTTCTTCTTTTTTCCTCAGCAGGGAAAATACCTTACATTTGGTGCCGAAACCTGGGAGGAGTTTGAAGCCTGCTGGGTCCTCTCCTCTCCTCTTCACTTCTGAGGAAGAACCAGGACCTCGGACCTCCCACCCACTTCAGCACATGATGAAGTAAGACCCCTGCCTCCAGCCTCCCCTCAGTTCTTTCTGTTGAGACTCCCTGTCCATAATTGCAGGTGCATCAGGGACCTCATATTTGTTCCAAATGAGTGTGTGCCCGTGGAAACATCCTGGACACACCAACTCTCCAGACCATCCGATGGCCAGAGCTTGAGTTGTGGGATGCCAATTCTCATCTCTGATCACTCCAAGGGCTGAGGGTGGCCATAAAGGCACAGGAATCTAAACCGGACTCAGAAACACTCCTGGAGCCTGACCAGGAGGTGGCGCAGTGGATAGAACATAGGACTGGGATGCAGAGGACCCAGGTTAGAGACACCGAGGTTTCCAGCTTGAGTGCGAGCTCATCTGGTTTGAGCAAGGCTCACCAACTTGGACCCAAGGTCACTGGCTCCAGCAAAAGGTTACTCGGTCTGCTGAAGCCCCATGGTCAAGGCATGTATGAGAAAGCAATCAATGAACAACTAAGGTGTCACAACAAAAGACTAATGATTGATGCTTCTCATCTCTCTTTATTCCTGTCTTTCTGTCCCTCTCTCTGACTCTCTCTCTCTCTGTAAAAACAACAACAACAAAAAGAAAAAAAGAAAAAAAACCCCAAAACACTCCTGGAGTTTCTTATCAAGAATCTCTCTCAGCCCTGGCCGGTTGGCTCAGTGGTAGAGCGTCAACCTGGCGTGCAGAGGTCCCAGGTTCGATTCCCAACCAGGGCACACAGGAGAGGTGCCCATCTGCCTCTCCACCCCTCCCCCTTTCCTTCCTCTCTCTCTCTTCCCCTCCCGCAGCGAGGCTCAGTTGGAGCAAGGTTGGCCCGGGTGCTGGGGATGGCTCCTTGGCCTCTGCCCCAGGTGCTAGAGTGGCTCTGATCACAACAGAGCAACACCCCAGAGGAGCACAGCATCGCCCCCTGGTGGGCAAAGCGTCGCCCCCTGGTGGGCGTGCCGGGTGGATCCCGGTCGGGCGCATGCAGGAGTGTTTGTCTCTCCCTGTTTCCGGCTTCAGAAAAATACAAAAAAAAAAAAAAAAAAAAAAGAATCTCTCTCTCCCTAAAGAAGAACAAACTGATCTTCTTCTCTGATGTGGCCGGGCCACTATAGCCACTGGATAATTGAACCAGGTGGCCTCCTGAAGGGACTTTTGATTTTAACACCCTAACCAATTTAACTATTTCCAAAGAATTAAGAAATGGTTGGAGATCCTAGGAATCGGGCAGGAGGAGGAGAGAGTTGAGGGTTGGCAAAGGAGGAAAGATCAGGAGTGGAGGGTTTAGCTCGAGTCTCTTCCCTCCAGGAAGCCCCTGCCCCTGCTGGCCAGGAGACCCTCCCTTCTCCACTGTGCTCTTAAGCCCCTCACCCATCAGGCCCTCTTCTGCTGGCTATTGGCCCTCACACAGGTTTGCAGGGCTCCTGAACCCATGGCCTAGTCCCCGTCTTCTTGTAGGAAGGCCTGGCCCTGTCCTGCCTCTGGCTTTGGCATTTCTGGCTGGATCTGGGTGCCGGGCTCCCTTCTTTTATTTTTAACATGCAAACCCCTATCCAAGTCCTGTGAACATGGCATTTAAAGTTTTTAATGGTCACACTAGTAGAAAAAGGCCGAGATCGCTTGCCAAACCTGCACGCAGCAAAAGGTGATGCTCCAAACCCAGGCTCTTGTGACATCCCTGAAGCTGAAATGTCAACAGGGGCAAGGCATAGGAGGTACCCGACCCAAGTCTGGACCACAAAGAGGAACCCTGCCTGAGTCCACCCACTAAACCCTGCCCTGATTGCAAGCAGCCTGGTCACTTGCAGAACGATTGCACCTTTTGGGCAACAAGCTCTTTCTAGGTGCCTCTACATAGAGAATAAGCCACTCAAATGAGAGGCCAAGCCAGCCAGGCGGGCCCACCACTTGAACTCCTAGGCCTTATGGACAACTGACTCGGCCTGGACTCAGAGACCCCCATCACCCTCACTGAGCCCAGGGTAATACTACAAGTAGCAGGTAAGTCCATCTCATTTCTTGTGGACATGGGGGCTGCCTTCTCTGTTTTTCCATCACACTCTGGACCTCTAGTTCTCTCACAGGTTTCAGTTATGGGAGTGAATGGGACCCATTATTTTCCCCTTCGCACGCCACTCCTGACATGCAGTTCGGATGGAATCCCCTTTTTTACACTCCTTCAAATTCTTTCTTTCTTTGATCTAATAAGCTTCTTTTGACATTGAATTCCCAATTTTACTCTCTTAGTCAAACCCCCCTCCTCTTGCCACCTACCTCCCCTTTCTGTCTTTACTCTGACATCTTCTCAGGGAACACATGGACTGGACCCTTTCTCCCAATGGGGTCCCAGATGAAGCACACCCAGCAGTCCACCTCCAGCCAGGAGACAGGGTTCTTCTGAGGGAGCTACAGCTTGACTCCTTACAGCCCAGGTGGACAGGACCCCATAAGGTAATATTGAATACTCCTACTGCAGCCAAGCTCCTAGCAGGGGTCTCCAAACTTTTTACACAGGGGGCCAGTTCACTGTCCCTCAGACCATTGGAGGGCTGCCAAATACAGTGGTCCTCTCACTGACCACCAATGAAAGAGGTGCCCCTTCCAGAAGTGAAGTGGGGGCTGGATAAATGGCCTCAGGGGGCCGCATTGTGGCCCATGGGCCATAGTTTGGGGACACCTGTTAGGGCAAACATCTTGGTACCATGTCGCTTGCCTCAAGCTTGCCTCCATACAGGACTGCTGGCAGTCAGAACCACTGGGCCCCACCCATCTCTGACTCACTAAAAAGTTGTGCCCTGAAGATCCTCCTGTTACTCCTATCCCTCCCACTGGGAACCTGCCAGCAGAGTGAGTTAAAGCAGGGAGAAATGCTGTTCAATAAGACTTGCCTGAAGCCTGACCAGGCAGTGGTGCAGTGGATAGAGCATCAGACTGGGATGCGGAGGGCTCAGGTTTGAGACTCTGAGGTCACCAGCTTGAGCGCAGGCTCACTGGTTTGAGCAAGGCTCACCAGCTTGGATTCAAGGTCGCTGGCTCGAGCAAGGGGTTACTAATCTGCTGAAGGCCCGCAGTCAAGTCACATATGAGAAAGCAATCAATTAACAACTAAAAAAAACTGATAATTGATGCTTCTCATCTCTCTTCATTCCTGTCTGTCTGTCTCTCTCTCTCTTTTTTTTTTTTTTTTGTATTTTTCTGAAGCTGGAAATGGGGAGAGACAGTCAAACAGACTCCCGCATGTGCCCGACCAGGATCCACCTGGCACGCCCACCAGGGGTGACGCTCTGCCGCGACCAGAGCCACTCTAGCGCCTGGGGCAGAGGCCAAGGAGCCATCCCCAGCGCCCAGGCCATCTTTGCTCCAGTGGAGCCTTGGCTGCGGGAGGGGAAGAGAGAGACAGAGAGGAAGGAGGGGGCGGGGGTGGAGAAGCAAATGGGTGCTTCTCCTATGTGCCCCGGCCGGGAATTGAACCCGGGTCCCCCGCACACCAGGCCAACGCTCTACCGCTGAGCCAACCGGCCAGGGCCTGTCTGTCTCTCTCTATCCCATCCTCACATGGACTGCCCCTATCTTAGGTCCTCTTCTAGTTATCAGCATATTACTCATATTTGCTCCTTTTTTTCTTATATTCTTAGAGGGCCGCATCCGCAAGTTTTCTCGAGTCATGATCAACCAAATGTTTCTACACCCATATACGCGACTCCCCTCAGAACCACCATCTTCCGACCTCCCTTCCCCATGAGGCCCCTAACCAGCAGGAAGTAGCCAGATGAATAGTGGTGCCCCTATCTAACATAAATGGTTGGAAGGTGAGGTCGGTTGGCAATGGGGGAGGGTCATGTGAGGAATCAGGTGCGGAACTTTGGCTTAAACTGCCCACACCCATGCATGCCAAAAGAAACTTCTCAAGAGCCCTTTGAAAGAAAATGACTGTCTGTCAGCCAATGAAATTTTGCCACGTCATATCAACCCAACCACCCTACTGATGATATAGGGCAGGAGAATCCGCACTATTTCTCTGGCCCCCTTCTCACAGACCAGAGAACCTTGTCCAGGAAGCGCTCTACTAAAAAAAAGCTTTTGCTAATCCACATTTGGTAAATACGCCCTTCCTTTTTCCTTGGCAGGAAAAATACCTTACAGTGTGTGTGTGGAATTATATATAGATAAAAAGAGATCTCTGCAAGGAACTCCTTAAAGAGGCTTGATGTGACAATTATGTAGAGTCACATAAAAAAGAGCTCCCTGCAAGGAAATCCCCAAGGTGGCTTGTGATAATCTTGGAGATTAACACCTGTTAGAAGGTGTATGCTAGAAAGGGTACTAAAGTCAAGTGGTCCCCAGCTGCAGTTAGTCGCCCAGACTCCAACGTTAAAAGTGGACCGTCTCCAAGATGGCTGCTCTATCAAGGGACACCTGAGGGGAGCACACTGATTTGGGCCCCATTAAGCTGTACCCAGGCATACAATAGGAACTATGAGTAATAAACTGCCTGTGATTCTTGCAACTAACTTGTGTGTCGGTCATGTCTTTCCTCCGGTTGGCAATTGGTCTCAGTACCAATAAGTAGCATCCTCATAGCCTCCTCAAGAGTAGTCTCAAAGAGGCTGCCAGCCCTACTGCTAAGCAGGAGTGTTCTACTGCATGGGGAATTCAAATTGGGGGCACCTAACAGACATAAAGCTCGGGCTCTACTGGGGCAGGGGAGCACTTCTCTAGGAAGCCAGCGTCTCTCTGAGGAGGGTGTGGACAAAAAAAAGGGGGCCACATGCTGAACCTGACAAGCTCTGGGGAGGCTTGCATGGTGGCCTTACAAATTCAGAGACCTAAAATAACCACACAAGATGGTCTGAAATTAAAACTTTCTAACTAAAAGCAGTTTATGGTGGGTAGTCATTACCTAGGGAAGTATTTTTCTCTAACAAAGGTCAAAGGCTTACTTTAATTGAGCCTGTCTCTTGTCTTTTGCATCTACAATAATGTACCTAATAATGGCACAGAGAAAACTCAGGTCCAACAGGGCTTCTCAGGTGAGAAATAATTCAGGCAAGAGACAAGGTGCAATGTCCAAGCAAAGCAAGCAGTTTATTAAGCAAAGCTGTGCACTTGGCACAGGCACAAGTGGGCAACTCAGCTCATCTGAGCACCGCTACATGTTGGAGTCTTAGAGTGCATATATATATATATATATATATTTTTTTTTTGTATTTCTTTTTTTTTTATTTTTTTTATTTTTTTTTATTTTTTTATTTTTTTTATAATTTTATTTTTTTAATGGGGTGACATCAATAAATCAGGATACATATATTCAAAGATAACAAGTCCAGGTTATCTTGTCGTTCAATTATGTTGCATACCCACCACCCAAAGTCAGATTGTCCTCTGTCACCTTCTATCTTGTTTTCTTTGTGCCCCTCCCACCCCCTATCCCTCTCCCATTCCCCCCTCCCCCCCCCCGTAACCACCACACTCTTATCAATGTCTCTTAGTTTCACTATTATGTCCCACCTACGTATGGAATAATACAGTTCCTGTTTTTTTCTGATTTACTTATTTCGCTTCGTATCATGTTATCAAGATCCCACCATTTTGCTGTAAATGTTCCGATGTCATCATTTCTTATGGCTGAGTAGTATTCCATAGTGTATATGTGCCACATCTTCTTTATCCAGTCATCTATTGATGGGCTTTTTGGTTGTTTCCATGTCCTGGCCACTGTGAACAATGCTGCAATAAACATGGGGCTGCATGTGTCTTTACGTATCAATGTTTCTGAGTTTTGGGGAAAATAGAACTACCTTATGACCCAGCAATCCCTCTACTGGGTATATATATTTTTTAACTGTAACATTCAAGTTACCCTTTCACTGATACTCTGACCAGTGTACAGTGTTTCAAGGCCATTTGGACATCTGGTGATTTTGTCCTGGCAGACCATGTGATCGTTGACTCCCTCCTCCAGTGGATGAGATAAAACCCATTTTGTTCCCCTTCCCCTTTTCCTGCACTGATGCCTGTCTATCCTATCTAACAATAGCATGTCTTTGAAATGTAAGGGTAATTTTTTCCTGCATTCCTCAGAGCAAGCATATAAGCAGAGCAAAAGTCAATCACCCCCACTGTTGTTATTATCATGGTCATTGTTAGCTATTTTATTCCCGCCCACATAAAAAAAAAATTTAGTATATACATTTTTACTTTCAATCAGTTTCACAGATTACCCTGTTAGCATTCTTGGCCTCCCTAATCTATCACCAGTCAATTTCATGTAACCCCTTTGTCTTCTGCTTTGCTTCTGATGTACAAAATATGGGGCAAAACACCTTTTTCCAGATCACTTTTTCAATCTGCTGAGGCTTTACCAGCAATTGTAGACAGTTTGGCTCATCATTAAAATTCTACAGGTGTGGATGTTGCTTAACTTGACAAGGGAGTTCTGTGGGGGGGAGGCTCCCTCCCCTCACTAAACATCTCCAAGGAGATGTCACTCCTCCATGGAAAGAGAGCCATTCTACAGAGGGAGGCCCCCTCACTTGGAAGGTCACTAAATCCTAGGAGGAGACCCTCTCCAGGGAGTTATCTGCTCTCCAGGAAGGAAGCTCTTAAGATGAGGCTGGAGCTTCTTTCCTGGGACTGACCCCACCACAGGGAGGTGTCCTACCTTTGCTGTCCCCACCCCACACTGTCAGCCCTGGCATGCCTGCCTCGACCCATCTACTCCACTCACAGTCCATGCTCTGGCCGTCCACCCCACCTGTTGCCATCCATGCCTCACACCAACCCCACCCCTTGCCAAACTGCCCAGCCCAGATGCTCGCTGTCTCTGCCCTGTGCTGTGCATGCCTCTCAAAGTTCACAGTGCACGCCCCAAGCCGTCGGCCCTGCCCAGCACCGTGATGGCTTCATGCTGTCTCTGCCCTGTGCCATCCACGTGCCTCGCCAGCCCAAACCAACTTGACTCCCACTGCACCGTTCCCACCGTCCCCACCCTGCACCAAGCTGCTCCTCACCATGCCATGCCCGAACCACCTTTCTCTGAAACAGCAGGCACCATCCAACCCTACCAATGCCATCCATGCCCTGCCCCACCATGCAGTAATGTCAGCACGGGTGACCTCGGTAGAGATCCAAGAGGGCATGCACAATCCCCTAGGTGGCCGCTGAGAGCTGAGCCAACCAAGGCAGTCCCAGAGGCAGTCCAGGCAGGCGCTTGGGCATGTGCCAGCCTGACCAAGGCAGCAATGGTCATGGAGGGGGACTGGAGCCAGCAGCATTTGAGCCCAAAAGCCCTGGGCAGCAACAGCAGCAGTGGCCAAGTAGAGAGACCACAAAACAGGAGCTAAAATGTCTGGATAGAAAAACACCTGAGGCAAAGAAGTAGGCCACATCTACTACTGTACTAGTCACTGAATTACAGTACTGAGCTCAACAAGTAGCCAGCAATAAAAGATAACAGAAGGCAGAGTTTAAGGGAACTTGAACTTTTAAAGTAACTTCTTCCAGTCCAAAAGTAGTTAAAAGCAAGCCTAGGAGCACAGTTGATATTTACAACAGCACTTGGACCCAGCAGATATCGCCACAAGATCTGGATAACCTGTAGCTCCCAAATAGTGGATAAGAACCAGTCACAGGCAATGACTTCCACCAGTCTCCCCCAGGTCCCAGCCAGGGAAGTCCAGGGCAACACAGACAAAAATGGAAAGACAAGTGCAATCCAAATGAGTCAACAAGAGAAACCCTCAGAAAAAGAACTGAGTGAGATAGATATAAGCAAACTACTAGAGGCAGAGTTTAGAATAATGATTATTAGAATGCTGAAAGATCTTAGAACAACAATGGAAAGTCACAGTGAGCACATAAATAAAGAAATAACAAGTATTAAAAAGGACATGGAAATAATAAAGAAGAACCAATCATAAATGACAAATACAGTATCTGAAATGAAGACTATACAAAAAGCAATTAAAAGGAGGCTGAATGAAGCAGAGCATCAAATCATCAATTTATAAGACAAGATAATTGAAAATACAGAAGCAAAAAGAAAAGAGAATGAAAAAATCTGAGGAAACTCTAAGAGAGCTGTGTGACAATCTAAAGAGAAACAACATTCACATCATAGAAGTTCCTGAAGAAGAGAAAGAACAAGGGTTAGAAACCTTGTTCAATCAAATCATAGCAGAAAACTTCCATAAGTTGAGACAGAAGAATGTCCCACAAATTCCAGAAGCACAGAGAACTCCATTAAAGAGAAACCCGAAGAAATACAGACCAGGACACATCATAATTAAAATAGCAAAGCTAAGAGATAAAGAGTAAATATTAAAAGCTGCTGAAGAAAAAAAGGCTATTACCTCCAAAGGAGCCCCCATAAAAATGACATCTGACTTCTCAATAGAAACACTTGAGGCCAGAAGGGAATGGCAAGAAATATTCAAAGTAATGCAGAACAACAGCCTACAACCAAGACTACTTTATCCAGCAAAGCTATTGTTTAAAATCAAAGGAGAAATAAAAAGCTTCCCAGACAAAAAAAAATACCCAAAGAATTCATTACAAGCAAACCAATGCTGCAGGAAATGTTAAGGGGCCTGTTGTAAACAGAACAAAGGGGGAAAAGAACACAGCAAAATAAAAATAGAGCTTTAAAGAACAAAATGGCAGGCCCTGGCTGGTTGGCTCAGTGGTAGAGCGTTGGCCTGGCATGCAGGAGTCCCAGGTTCAATTTCCAGCCAGGGCACACAGGAGAAGCACCCATCTGCTTCTTCACCCCTCCCCCTCTCCTTCCTCTCTGTCTCTCTCTTGCCCTCCCGCAGCCAAGGCTCCATTGGAGCAAAGTTGGCCCAGGAGCTGAGGATGGCTCTGTGGCCTCTGCCTCAAGCACTAGAATGGCTCTGGTTGCAATAGAGCAACGCCCCAGATGGGCAGAGTATCGCCCCCTGGTGGGCATGCCGGGTGAATCCCGGACGGGCACATGCGGGGGTCTGTCTGACTGCCTCCCCGTTTCCAACTTCAGAAAAAAAAATACAAAAACAAAAGAACCAAATGGCAATAAATAACTACATATCAATAATAAACTTAAATGTAAATGGATTAAATTATCTAATCAAAAGACATAAAGTAGCTGCATAGATAAAAAAAAAAACAGGACCCATACATATGCTGTCTACCAGAGACACACTTCAAAACAAAAGATACACATAGACTAAAGGTAAAAGGATGAAAAAATATATTTTATGCAAATGAAAATGAAAAGAAAAGCTGGGGTAGCAATACTTATATCAGACAAAATAAACTTTAAAACAACAGCTATAAAAAGAAATAAAGAAGGTTATTACATAATGATAAAGAGAGCAATCCAACAGGAAGATATAACCATCATAAATATCTATCTACGCACCTAATATAGGAGCTCCTAATTATATAAAACAGACTTTGATGGATATAAAGGGTGAGATCAACAGCAATACTATAATAGTAGGAGATTTCAATATCCCACTAACATCACTAGATAGATCCTCAAGAAAGAAAATTAACAAAAAAACAGCAGATTTAAAGGATACACTAGATCAACTCAATTTAACAGATATCTTTAGAACCATTCATCCTAAAGTAGCAGAATATACATTCTTTGCAAGAGCTCATGATACATTCTCTAGGATAGACCATATGTTAGGGCACAAAAGTGGTCTCAACAAATTTAAGAAAATTGAAATCATATCAAGCATATTCTCTGACCACAATGGCAAGAAACTAAAAATCAACCACAACAGAAAAACTGAAAAATACTCAAACACATGGAAACTGAATAGCATGTTATTAAATAACAAATGGGTTAACAATAAAATCAAAAGAAGAAATAAAAAAATTTTAGAAACAAATGATAATGAACATACAACAACTCAAAATTTATGGGACACAGCAAAAGCAGTACTGAGAGGGAAATTCATAGCACTACAGGCATTTCTTAAGAAGTCTGAAAAAGCTCAAATAAACAAGCTAACCCTACATTTAAGAGAATTAGAAAAAGAACAGCAAGTAAGGCCCAGAGGTAGGAGAAAAAAGGAAATAATAAAGATCAGAGCAGAAATAAATGACATAGAGGCTAAAAAATAATACAGAAAATCAATGAAACCAAGAGCTGGTTCTTTGAAAGGGTAAACAAGATCAAGGAACCTTTAATGAGATTTGCCAAGAAAAGAAGAGAGAGGACTCAAATAAATAAAATTAAAAATAAGAGTGGAGAAATAGCAACTGACACAACAGAAATACAAAATATTGTAAGAAAATACTATGAAGAACTGTATGCCAAAAAATTAAACAACCAAGGTGAAATGGACAAATTCCTTAAAACATATAATCTTCCAAAAATAATCTAGAAGAATCAGAAAACCTAAACAGACTGATAACAACAAATTAGATTGAAATAGTTATCAAGAATCTCCCAAAAAAACAAAACCCTGGGGCCCAATGGCTTCACTGCTAAATTCTACCAAATATTCAAAGAAGAACTAAGTCCTATCCTTCTCAAGCTATTTCAAAAATTCAAGAGGAAGGAAGACTTCCAAGCTCCTTTTATGAGGCAAGCATAATTCTGATTCCAAAACCAGGCAAAGACAACACAAAAAAAGAAAATTATAGGCCAATATCTCTGATGAATTTAGATGCTACAATCCTCAACAAAATATTAGCAAACCAGATCCAGCAATACATGAAAAAAAGTCATACATCATGATCAAGTGGGATTTATTCTGGAAAGGCAAGGATGGTACAACATTCATAAATCAATCAATGTGATTCACCACATAAACAAAAGGAAGGAGAAAAACCACATGATAATTTCAATACATGCAGAAAAAGCATTTGATAAAACCCAGCACCCACTTATTATCAAAACTCTTAGCAAAGTGGGACTACAGGGAACGTACCTTAACATGATAAAGGCCATCTATGACAAACCCACAGCCAACATCATAATTAATGAACAAAAATTAAAAACAATTTACCTAAAATCAGGAACAAGGCAGGGGTACCCCCTTTCACCACTCTTATTCAACATAGTACTGGAAGTTCTAGCTACAGCAATCAGACAAGAAGAAGAAATAAAAGGCATCCAAATTGGAAAAAAAAGTGAAACTATCATTATTTCCAGATGATATGATATTGTATATAGAGAACCCTAACGTCTCAGTCATAAAACTACTGGACTTGATAAACAAATTCAGCAATGTGGCAGAATGTAAAATTAATACATAGAAATCAGAGGCATTTTTATACATGAACAATGAAATGTCAGAAAAAGAAGTTAAGAAAACAATATCCTTCACTATTGCAACAACAACAAAAAAAATAAAGTACCTAGGAGTTAATTTAACAAAGGAGGTTAAAGACTTGTACTCAGAAAATTATAAAACATTAATTAAAAAAATCAAGGAAGACACAAACAAGTAGAAGCATATACTGTGTTCATAGTTAGGAAAAATAAACATCATTAAAACATTTATATTACCCAAAGCAATTTATAAATTTAGTGCAATACCAATTAAAATACCAATGACATAATTCAAAGATATAGCATACATATTCCAAAAATTTATATGGAACCAAAAAGAACACTAATAGCCTCAGCAATCTTGGGGGGGGGAAAAGAATAAAGTGGGAGGTATCACACTTCCTGGTATCAAGTTATACGACAAGGCCCTCATACTCAAAACAGCTTGGTACTGGCCTAAGAACAGGCATATAGATTAAAGGAACAGAACAGAGAACCCAGAAATAAACCCACATCTTTATGGACAATTGATATTTGACAAAGGAGGTAAGACCATACAATAGAGTAAAAGATAGTCCTTTTAACAAATGGTATTGGGAAAATTGGACAGCTACCTGCAAAAAAATAAAACTAGACCACCAACTTACATCATGCACAAAAATAAACTCAAATGGATAAAGGACTTAAATGTAAGTAGTGAAACCATAAGCATCTTAGAAAAAAACATAGGCAGTAAGCTCACCGACATCTATTGCTGCAATATATTAGCTGATCTATCTCCACAGGCAAATGAAATAAAAGACAAGATAAATGTGGGCGGAGCTCAGAGTGCATTCCTAGCTGCTGTGGCTGATGCAATGCTGTGAGAATACTCCAGCTCCAAGAACCCTCCAGGGCAAACCCAGGAAGGAAGTTCTCCCACTATAAAGAAGTGACTTAGAGCCAACGATGCAGCTCCCTGATCTTTTAAGCTATTGGCTATGAAGGACATACTGTAACACCCTATTGGCTGAACCTGTGTATATAAGCTAGTTTACTTCCTGAATAAAGTGGATCTGCATCACTGAACTGGTCCCCGGAGTTGGGTCTTTGCATCTCTGTCATCCTCACCCTCGGCAGGACTTGGCCACAACTCATGCCCAACGTTGGGCAGGGACCTAACTGGCATCCAAGGGACAGGTGAGTGACCCTCTGCAATGGGAAACCTTCTTCCTTACTCTCAAGCCCTGCACGCCCTATTGCAGAGTAGGTGAGTTGAAGTTTGTGAAAAGGATCTCTGTATTTACTGGGAGGTTCTCTCTAGTCTCAATCTCTGGATTAAGGATGCATCTTTTTGGGACCCAGATACTTGGGCCTGAGCTTTTTGGTGCATCCATTCATCCGAAGTACATGAAGGACAAACCTTCCCTCTCGACCTAATTCCTGCCCTGTTAGCGATACATGCCTGCCTGACCAGTGCTCCTGCTGGGGAGCCTCCGCCAGTGCCAAAGATATTGAAGGCTGCCTCTCTCTCTGAGGAGCCCCTACCTTCATATTCACCCCCCTCCACTGAGGAGGAAAGTAGTTTAGCTTCTGAGTTTGACAAAATCACGGTTGAGCACGCAGAAACAAAACCAACCGAATTACTAACTGCGCCCTCAGCTCTGCCTCTGGAAAAAGCAGAAGTTGCTACTTCCACATTACCTGCCAGGGCTCAATGCCCCACCCCAGCCTCTCAGACACCATTTTTTCTAACATGTGTTACTGCTGCAGACCCATGGGCCAGCCTATATGCCCCCATGTGTCTTTTTTCTTTCTATCTGTCCATCTTGCCTGTTTTTCTGTATCTCTTGCTCTTTATCTCCCCCACCTCTTTCTATGAAATGATGCTGGGAGAACCCAGCCATGGCACAGTGGCGGGGATCACACCCACTTCTAAGACAAGGGAGAGGTTATGCTTGTGTTTTTTAGCCAATTTGGATCCCAGGAAGCCCCCAACCTGCTTGACAAGTTTTCTTGGGCACCCACTAAATGGTTTAGTCTTTACCCATCCAAAGCCACAGCCTTGGCCTTCTCCACACCGACTACACCTGAGGGAAGGAGGTCCTCAGTGCTCCAGAAAAAGACCTCATGGCCGGCATGTACACCCCATCACCTGGAAATATGTGGAGGCTTTGCCAGGGTGGGCCCAGAGACTTGCCCCTGATGGGCCCCCAGGCCCTGGTGCTCTGTTCTTTGCTTATGTGTGCTATAGTAACTGCTGATTCCCAGATGCAGGTGGCGGCAGCCTGAGGCTGGAGCCCGGCAGTGCAAGCTGGTGTTTTCAGTTCATCTTTGGAGGATGAGGAGAATTGGGCTGGAGTTGCAATTCACAGACTCCAGAAGGTAAGTGGCAGCAGCTGTGGCAGGAGGATGAACAAAAACCAGGCTTGCAATGCAGAGTGGCTGCTGGCAGGGAATGCCTAAGCTGCTGGTGGGTTCACTGATATTTTGGGATATAGGGGTGGATACTATCATGCTCTTCAGAGCAGAGATGGAGATGCTGACTGCCCTTGCCATGTGCTCCTCTTTGAAACAGTGTAAGACCTGCCAGGATGGCAGGGATGAGGGGGGTGACTGATGCCCCATGTGTGTGGACTGATTTCCTGGACTATGACCAGAGTGAGCACTGTCTCCTTTGTTGGATGGACTTATGGATTTTGGACAATGTGAAATATCCTGATGGGGGTGGAAGGCAGCTTTGCTGGAGGCTCTTTCCCTGTTTTCCCATGGCTAGAAAAAACACTGAGAACATTTTGTGCTTTTTGGCAAAGTGCTCAGAGACTGGTGAAGTGTACCTTTGTAACTGTTGAAATTGTATAATTTGGCATGTTGTTGTAATTTGTGTAATGTGCCTTGCAATTATATGCAGTATGCAGCCCATGGCAAGCCATCCATTCTGTATTTGGACACTGGGACCTTTGTGGGAAGGGGGCGTGCATGGACATACACCAGTTTTTTACAATCAAAATGAAACTGTGTTTAACAGCTCCTAGAAGTTCTCTGTAACACAATGGGAGGGAAATGACATCCCGACCCCTAGAAGAAATCCCCTGTTTAAGACCCCTGTTCTATTTCTTAACTAGTCAAACATTACAGAAGCTTGCCTCATTGTTTAGTCCAGCTAATCTATTAGCATATAGTATAATAGGTATTATAGTTGTTTTAATTCCACTAGGGTTTCATTGCATAATGTGTAGCATTCAGAAGCTACAACAGCAAGCTGTCATTCATCAAGTCCAATTAGCCTTAATTAAAAAAGAAGGGGGAGATGTGGGTGGAGTGCAGAGTGCATTCTTAGCAGCTGTGGCTGATGCAATGCTGTGAGAATACTCCAGCTCCCAAAAGCCTCCTGGGCATACCCAGGAAGAAAGCTCGCCCGCTATAAGGAAGTGATTTAGAGCCAACCACACAGCTCCCTGATCTTTTCAGCTATTGGCTATGAAGGACATACTGTAACACCCTATTGGCTGAACCTGTGTATATAAGCTAGTTTACTTCCTGAATAAAGTGGATCTGCATCACTAAACCTGGTCCCCAAAGTCGCGTCTTTGCATCTTCATTGTTCTCACCCCTGGCATGACTTGTCCACAGATAAACAAATGAAACTATATCAAACTAAAAAGCTTTTGCACAGCTAAAGACAATGTGAACAGAATAAAAAGACAAACCACAGAATGGGAGAACATATTCGACAATACATCTGATAAGGGGTTAATAACTAAACTTTATAAAGAACTTGTAAAACTCAACACCAGGAAGACAAACAATCCAATCAAAAATGGATAAAAAAAAATGAATAGACACTTCTCCAAAGAGGACATACAGATTTCCAATAGACAGATGAAAAAATGCTCAACATCACTAATCATTAAAGAAACGCAAATTGAAATTACAATGAGATACCACCTTACACCAGTTAGAATGGCACTCATTAACAAAACAACACATGATAAGTGCTGCTGAGGATGTGGAGAAAGGGGAACCCTCCTGCACTGCTGGTGGGAATGCAGACTGGTGCAGCCACTGTGGAAAACAATATGGAGATTCCTCAATAAATTAGAAGTGGAACTGCCTTTTGACCCAGCCATCCCACTTATAGGAATATATCCCAAGGACATGATATCACCGACAGAAAAAAAGAAATGCACCCTCATGTTTATGGCAGCATTGTTCACAATAGTGAAGAATTGGAAACAGCCCAAGTGTCCGTCAGTGGACGAGTGGATTAAAAAGCAGTGGTACATATATACAATGGAATACTATGGGGCCATGAAAAAGAAGGAAATATTAACTTTTGCAACAAGATGGATTTGCAACAACCTGGAAACTATTATGTTGAGTGAAATAAGTGAGGCAGAGAAAAAAAAATATCATATGACCTCACTAATTTGAGGAGTCCAAGGAACAATATAAACTGAGTAATGGAATTAATCCTGAAGGGAAGGGGGGAGGGAGCTGTTGGGAGGGAGACAGGGGAAATGTTGGGGAAATACGGGGGAGGGGGGATGCTTTGGGAAGACACTAGAATCTATGTAAACACAAATTATATAATTTAAAAAAGAATTAAAAAGTATATTTCCTGTCAAAATGCAGTGAACCAAGCATCTCTATTCCTGCATCATTTCAGGAATTTTACATTTTTTTGAAAAAGGAGTATTTTAACAATTGGTTTATATATCCCAGATAGTTTTGCACCAAAATAATTAGAGTACCATTACATAAACTTTAAAGAATGCCACCTGGTGCCTTGTGCTTATTGTAGAGGTCTGTTACATTCAAGCACAGTCTGGGATCCACTTACCATACAGTTAAACCACCAAAGTAGGGGGTTGGGGATCAGAATAATTTTGGGGGGCTTCATGCTGTACAGTGAGGCCCAGTGTGGTGTGGAGCTCCCTGGATCAGGAGACTTAGAATCTGGCCCTCCCTGGCCACTGATAGATCCAACATGATTACTTCAGGTAAAGAAGCCTCAGTTTTCAAAGCTACAAAGGTTTTGAATAAGTAATTAAAGTAATCAAATAAATCTTGCATTACCAGTTTACCATTCACAGCAAACTAGTTACATTAAGTTATGCTGAAAATCTTGTTTCTGAACATTTTAATTCATTAATTTATGATTTAAAACATAAAAACAACTTTTTAAAGAAAAATTTAGCTCTTTATATAGTAACATAAAGTTTAAATAAAACTGTATATATATGCTCATTAAAACTGAAATCTATATTGGCCCTGGCCAGTTGGCTCAGTGGTAGAACGTCGGCCTGGTGTGCAGAAGTCCTGGGTTCAATTCCCGGCCAGGGCACACAGGAGAAGTGCCCATCTGCTTCTCCACCCCTCCCCCTCTCCTTCCTCTCTGTCTCCCTCTTCCCCTCCTGCAGCTGAGGCTCCATTGGAGCAAAGTTGGCCCAGGCGCTGAGGATGGCTCCATGGCCTCTGCCTCAGGCACTAGAATGGCTCTGGTTGCAACAGAGTGAAGCCCCAGATGGGCAGAGCATCGCCCCCTGGTGGGCATGCCGGGAGGATCCCGGTCGGGCGCATGCAGGAGTCTGTCTGACTGCCTCCCCATTTTCAACTTCAGAAAAATACAAAAAAAAACAAACAAACCCTAAAATCTATACCTTTGAACTACAGTATATGCTAGCAATCTCAGTGAGATTCTGGACTATATTTCTTTGCTTGAACCACCAGGGGTCATGATTTGAGCACATGGCAGAGAACAAAGCACATTGACTGTGTTACAGAATGTCAACTGAGATTTTTCTTGGTGTCCTAGAATTGTGGCAAAGGCCCAGAGCCTAGAACAAAGCCACTAAAGACTCCTTCTTAGTTAAAGAGAGCTGACAACATCTACTTGCAGCTGGAGCTAGTGGTGGGGCCTGCAGGCTTACCCAGAGTGCCCAGAACCAACCTGACTTCCAGGGGCATACCAACCCCCACTCAGATTATAAAGGAAGAGGGAGAGAGTCTGCCATGTGGGGGAGAACAGCATCTGCATTGGGAAACCTGCAGCCACAGTGCCTACGGGAGAGATACCTGGACCCCTGTGGGCCACAGGGAGAACCTCACAGGCAGCCTATGTCAGTAAGAGGAACATGAAGGAGGGAACTACAACCTGAACAGGGAAGGCATGACACATTTTCTCTTTGACTGTTTCTCCCTCTCTGCAAAGCACCAGAAGGGCTTGGCTTAGAAGAAACATGGAGGTTTATAAAGGACACAGCATACTCCCCACCCTCCCCCTGCCCACACACACCCCTGGAAAACCACAGACAGGAGTGACTTCCACGGGAAGTTTAAAATTGAAATTTAAGAATGAATAAAACTAAGTCAACTAGAAGTAAGATTGCGATAAGGCAAAGTGACTGTCTGCTCTGTTCCCTAAACTGGGACTGCAACTGGGTAAACAAAACCCACAAATGTGCATGAGTGCACACACACATACATGCACATATACACACACGGATCAACAGTTTATGGAGCTAGTACAGCAAGTCTTCAATATTATGAGAAAACTTATAGTCTTTTTTAATAAACAGACATATGAATTCAACTTTATGAATAAAAGATACACACTAATTACAGATTATACAGGTAGTCACAGTGGGTGTGGGGACAGGTGTGGATAAGACTTGGCACATTATTGGAACTGCTTACTAACATACATACAGGATGTGGAGCTTGGAACTTGGATTAGGTGGTGTCTCCTTGCCACTCTCTGATTTTATAGTCTGATATATATCTTCATAAAAGCACATTCTTTATTTCTCAGGTCTTTTTAAAAGCATATAAAATTGCACTACAATAAAACTTCCCACCCCAGAAGGAAGGCCAAGTAGACTTCCTGTTCCCAGTGTCTTGAGTGGAAGGCAGCCTCTTACTCCAGACAGATAGGTTCACTCCTACCTCCCGCCTCCAACTTGCTAATGGCCTGAACTCCATCCAGTGGCTGTTTCCCTGAGAACTGCTTTGAACTTGGAGCCCCAGAATAGTGCTGTGACTTGCCAGTCTTTCATGGCTAGTTAATGAGCTTAGAAAACAGACTGGTCCTCCTAAGTGCCTGTTCAGAGCTGAAACTTAATCAGATTCACTCTTATATTACAGAGAGGTGAGGACATCACCTCACCCCAGAGAAGATCCCTCTGCTATAATATCATCCAGGTACCAAGAAGTCAAGTGCTGCCATCCATGGCCACTGCCCTTCCCATCTCATTCAGTCTCTCCTTGCCTCCCCTCCCTCCCCAACTCTTTCCAGCTCCTTCCAAATTTAATAATAACATTCTCTGTAGCACTTTCTAGTGGACAAAATGTTTTTGTCTGAGAGTACATAATCTAAATTCTATCTTATTGTTAGCAACTGACCCATTTTACAAATGAGGGTACTGAGAGGATATAAAGGGACATTCCCAAGGTGGAGATCTTAGTGTTACTAACAAGACAGCAAGCCCAAAATGAAGTCCCTTAAGCCAGTGGTCCCCAACCTCCATGCTGCAGACCGGTACCAGTCCATGGGCCATTTGGTACCGGTTCGCAGAGAAAGAATAAATACATTATTTCCATTTTATTTATATTTAAGTCTGAATGATGTTTTATTTTTAAAAAATGACCAGATTCCCTCTGTTACATCCGTCTAAGACTCACTCTTGACGCTTGTCTCAGTCACATGATACATTTATCCATCCCGCCCTAAAGGCCGGTCCATGAAAATATTTTCTGACATTAAACCAGTCCGTGACCCAAATAAGGTTGGGGACCACTGCCTTAAGCAAAATGAGATGTAATTACAGTCTTTTGACTCTTCCAGATGTTGAAGCTTAAACCAGTCAATCAGAAATTGCTTGGTCAGCACTAGTTAGGCAATCTGCCTCAAAGACCCCTGCCATCCCCTAAATAAAAGAAACATCCACTTTGCTTTTTTTCCTTGTTCCTACTACCTTCTGCCTATAAAAGTCTTTCATATTGTATAGCTTCTTGAAGCTCCTTGATATCTTCAGGATTGTATGCTGCCTGATTCTAATAGATTTTTGTTCAAACTCTTCAAATTGTTGATATGCTTCAGTTTCTCTTTTGATACTAGTAAACAGGAGACATGAAGATGCATTCTCAGTCTTTGCTCACCTGTCTTTGCCCTTCCCCATTGTTTAAGGTTGTGATTTTTTAAGATAAGAAATTGTGTTTTTTCCTGAAAATAACATTAGTGCACATAAAATGCAAATCATGTTAGTCATGAATATTTTATCTTAACACGTACACAGTGATAATTTGTCTGCTAATGACAACCTCACTGTTCTTATTCTAATTTACTTACATCCATCAGAATGGTGGGTGTTTCTGTGTTTTGTTGTTCTGCTCCCACTATAGGAACAGTACCTGACTGTTCCATTGAAGAGATTCAAGAAATATTAACTGAATGAGTAAACAAGCCAACTAGTATAAAGTACCAGTATAGACACTTAGAGATTAGAAACATAGCCAAATGCATTTCTCCTTGTGAAAATTATTGTCAAGTAAAACAGAACGATTCTAAAGATTAACTTTAAATCTGACTAAGAATTGTAATTTGGTGATCTGACTTTGGTGATGGGTATACAACATAATCAACAGTTCAAATGCTATAGAAATGTTTACCTAGAACCTATATACTCTTATTAATCAATGTCACTCAGTTAATTTTCTAAATAAAATTAAAATAAATACATAAGTAAATAAACATTTTTATAAAAGGAATTGTAGGCCCTGGCCGGTTGGCTCAGTGGTAGAGCGTTGGCCTGGCATGTGGGAGTGCCAGGTTTGATTCCCAGCCAGGGCACAAAGGAGAAGCACCCATCTGCTTCTCCACTCCTCCCCCTCTCCTTCCTCTCTGTCTCTCTCTTCCCCTCTGGCAGCCAAGACTCCATTGGAGCAAAGTTTGCCCTCCCGCTGAGGATGGCTCTCTGGCCTCTGCCTCAGGTGCTAGAATGGCTCTGATTAGGGCAGAGCGACACCCCAGATGGGCAGAGCATTGCCCCCTGGTGGGCATGCCGGGTGGATCCTGGTCGGGCACATGCAGGAGTCTGTCTGCCTCCTTGTTTCCAACTTAAGAAAAATACAAAAAAAAAAGAAAAAGGAATTGTAATTTTGGTTGAGGAAGTGTTTATCTTTTCTTTCTTTTTTCTCCTCCCAAGCCATTGCTAGCAGTGATGAGGGAGTCCCTCCCAGTACTGGTCTGGAGGTAAAATGAGAATCTAATAATTTGTGGATGCTGGAGTGAGTGTGCTTGAGCAAGTGAGTGTGTGTGGGTACACATGTGCACGTGTTAAAAAGGGGAGGGGGAGAAGCAGGTGATAGACAAATAAGAATCAGAAGAGAAAACACCTGGAAGCAGCCTCCCACCACTTTGCCACTTAAAGAAGTTCATATGAAAGCAAATACATTCAGGAAAAAGAGGTTTGCTCCCACTTTTAGTGAGACAGACTCCAGGATGACAAAGAAGGACCTGGGAAAGCAGAAGTACTAGACGCCATTTGGTGGATGGTCTGGGTGCTCGCATTGTATAAAATTCCATCTGGACCACTGCCTCACCTGTCTTTCTCTGCATATCACCTAAGTAATTCTGCTACCATTGTCACATAAATTGATTCAGAGGGCAAAACTTCTCAGAGAATTGCTGGTTCGTTAGGAAGCCTAACAAAAAAGCCTCTGTGCCTGAGAGATGTTTACAAAATCCTTTCATAACAGAGGGTTCACTAGAATAAAAATAAATGAAACAGACTGGATTTTAAAATCACTTGATAAAAATAAATGGATTTGAATACAACCATGATGTTCATCCTATTTATATTTTTCTCAGTAAGATACTATTTGGTACTAGGCCATTTGTTTCCCATTCTTTCCCCCATGAATCCCACCTCTGGATTGAAGAACAGTGATATGCAAATGGAGAGAACCACATCATTTCTGTCACCATCTTAAGAAGGGCATGCTGGTCTGGTGGCTTACTGCACAGTGACCACTGCTTCAGAAATTCAATGCTACCGCCTACTCATGGCAGTCAGCAAAGGCCACCTTGAAGAAGTGAGCTGCACTTTGGGAAAATGGAATGAGGTAACCCTTTTTTAGATTACTGAAATGCACAGTTATTTTAGACCATTGTACAGAAAATCTTGAAGTGGCATTCACTGCATCCATCATTGTAACATCTAATGTTTGCATAGCACTTTCTCAGAAGTGGTAGACTATTGGTCCAAATACCAAGTTGACCAGTGGTCAGGCTTTTTTTGAGTTCAGCCAGTATGCATTTTTTAAACTATTTTTTTATTTATTGCTTTTTAGAGGAAAAGGAATGGAGAAAGAGAGCACAAAGGGAGAGAGAGAAACATTGATTTGTTGTTTCACTTATTTATGCATTCATTAGCTGTTTCTTCTATGTGCCCTGACCAGGGATAGAGCCCACAACCTTGATGTATCAGGAAAATGTTCTAACCAACTGAGCTACCTTCTACACATTTTGATTGAATTAGTTGCCATCATTTAAAATTTGGAATACTTTTACTTTTTTTTAAATGGATTTCCAGGGTTTTTTTTAATATCATAATAAGACCTTCCCCCATGTTTTTTCAGAAAACAAAATCTCTGGGATTGAGTGACAGCTGTCCTTTTTCCAGGACATGATGTTTCTAGTTCACTGTGGTCCCCACTGCTCTCTGTTTTACACACAACCCATTACAACATATCCTCCACCAGAACCATATGAATTTGCAACTTTTGCTGTTCACTCAACAAGGTATTTTTGAAAATATTCTTTGAATGCTTCAGAATGACTTCTAAAAAGTCATTTTTGCTGCAGTATAAAATTTGAAATGGAGGAAGGCAAGAATAAAATGGGTTCTCTTTCCTATAAAGAAAGCCTTTCTACATTTGAAAGTGAAATCTTGGCCTTTACCATGCCTTAGTACTTATACAAAAGCTTGAAGCAGTTAAGAAATGAAGGCAAATATTTTCCTGGCATCATCAAACATCTCTAAATACCATTGACATGCCTTCAACCTATTAAAACCATTATTCTGAAAGCTGTGCTGTCAACATGAATACAATTTTCCATGTGAAGAGCACTGAAAATAGATGCGTGTCAGAACCAGAGACACAAAAGTTTGACTTGTTTTCAAAAGAATTAAATATCTCAGCTTGTGCACCTAAGTTCATGCACCTAAGTGCATGAACATTTGCAGTCTCATACCCTCACATGCATGTTTATGCACTGACATGCACTTACATACACTCACACTCATGATCACACACTCATACATACATCCACACAGAGACTCATGAAATCACATATACTGACACAAAATCACATGCAAGTCACTTTCTAATGTACACACAGTCATACATATGTTCATACAGTCACTCACACACACTTTTTCTCACGGACACACTTACCCTGTGAGAGCCAATGTGAAGGGCACTAGATTACTCTGTAAGACTCTGAGTGGAAGAAATAAAATGAATATTTATCTGGGTTCAATTTTTGGACTCTTACTTGTTTATTTTTATATTTCAAAGAAAGAGAGGAGATCAGTCTCAGTCTGGAGAGCCAGGGCTTAAAATGCCTATCTTCACTCTGTATTCTATTGTCTGGAGAATGAACTTTATACATTTCAGCTTTAGCTTGCCTAGTAAGTTTGCAAGAGCTATAGTCTCTAAAAAAAAAAGGGGGGGCATCACCAGCTTTCTTGGAATCCAAACACATACACAAAATTTTTTAATCTGTATTTATGTCACTAGATTAAAAGAGAAAAGGGAGAGGATAGCATCTTGTTGCTAATGGAAATAATGAAGCAACAGTGAAGTAAGATATGGTGGCATTTTAGGTACAATCTGGGGAACTGGGGAAGTGAGTTTTATTTAGCTTCAATTTTTGGCAGTTTAATTGGGTGTCAGTAGATGGGCCATTTTTCTTTGCAGAACCTGCCCATAACTAGCCCCTAGCAGTTGCTTGCTCTGTGAACTACATGAGTCCCAGGGAAACTTGTGGCTGGAGCATCTGAATGCCTTGTCGAGCCCCTCAAACCACGCACCAATTCAGACCTCTCTCTTCTATGCCAGGAGCCTCCCCTTTCAGGGAAGCATGTGTCCACACACTGAGGACAGGGGGTGCGCTTGAGCAAATGTGACGGTCACCTCCCCAGTTGCTTCTTTCCATGGGGTGGAAGTGAGAAAGAGCTGTAGCAGCATCTGTCCTCGAAAACCAACCATATCCTCTGGCCTAGGGTAATAAAAGTCCTTGTATAAACAAAGAAGACACACTCTTACCTACATCAGAATTTGTCACTGTGGACTCCCATCCCTCGCTGGCTTGAATAACATCTATCAGGTTAGACACACTGATATCAGATTAACCTTATGGCTCTGTCACAGCTTTCATTCAAACCTTAGAACACTCTGTGAAGTAGGTAATGCATGTGTGAGCTTAGGGTTGCTCCATGTTTACTCCTTGGGTATCCAACCCCAACACTGAATGCTCCTTACTGACCCCAGATCCCCAGGATGAGCAACAATAGCACTCCACAATGGCAAAACCACTGTAAACCTTTGCCCCTTTGTCCCCTTCAAAACCTAGAAGTCCTACATTCTTACCCAGTAGTACACAGCTTTGCCAAAAAGGCCATGATAGCATGATGGATGCATATTTGACTTTCATAAGTTAAAACATGCACGGGTAGAAAAACAAAAACAAAAAATATATACTTATATAAACACAGGCTCAGTCCATTCCTGATGTTTAATAACAGTAGCAGTCATCTCTTCCAGGAGGAAAAAATTGTGTTGTGGGGCTCACCAAGAGGCAACTGAATCCACCAAAAACCTGGCCCACTCAACACCACACCACTCCACTGTAACTCAAGGCAAAGGATTGACATATAATAAAAGCTTAATATTTTACTCCTTATGAATCATTTTTCTATTTTAACAGGGCTCAGTAGTGTTCAGTGCAAAACTGGAGTTACTATAATTTCTTATTGCCTCCAGGAGGAATAAGTGGTCACAGCGGCATGGGCCCACCTGCCTCCTCTCCCTCTCCCAGCCTTGGCTCCAGGAACTCTCATCATGTTCCAGCAACTGCCTACACTTTCTTTAATGTTCTGACTTTCTATTTTTCTATTAAAATAGCATAAACCTATAAAAAGCTGAGTTCAAAAACTATAAAGTAGCCAAAGCAATGACAGGTACATTTTTCTTCTAGACTTCTTTGTACATAAAAGATGAGCTCATTCCACATAGACAATTATATGCCTTTATTTTTCTTCTCAGGGTGAGTTACTTTCTGTTCTAGGCTTCTACATCACCTTGTGAGTTCTCTGTTACAATACCATGGACATTGTAGAATATTAAGATATTTAAGCATCTCTTCCACCAAAATGTGAGCTTTATGAGTATAGAGTCATGTATTGTTTATTTTTCTAGCCATTTCACCTAGCACATAGTATGTTCTCCATAAATATTTGCTGAATAAAGGCATTCCAGGCATTTCAGAGGAAGAGGTAAGTGCGGGGAAGGAGGCACAAGGTGTGTGTTGAGCACCTTCAAAATGAAGCCCTATTCTGCTTGGGCATTCTAGTGATCAACCTCCTTGAACCAAAGAGAGTGACTACATGTAGGCCACTTTGTCAGCAGCAGTAGATGTGGCTCTACTACAGAGGAGTCTAGCTTCCTGGAAAATGAGTTCTCCCCTTTGCAAACACTGCACCTCCTCTTGGGTTTCCTGAAAGTTGTGGCTCCTGACTGCTGTTCTCAGCTCAGGAACAGCTGCTGCCACCATGCCCTTTCACAGAGCCCCACTTGGCACCAGTAGAGGTGAGCTCACACTGCCTACCTGGGAATCAATTAGGGGTCTCTCTGCCCAGGCTTCACCTAGTTAATTCAACATGCTATTCAAGCAAATTACATCACTCTGTACTATTTCTGGAAAGGAAGTAGAAATTTTTTCCCTCAAAATTTCTTTAAAACAACCACACAAGCAGAAAGGTAGTCCATTCAATCCATAAAGATTATAGTAAATATCACATGAAAAGACTCAAAAGTGCTAAATTGAATCATAGGGTGCCTTATAGTCACACAATATTCTCCATGCTAACCTGTTTCCACAAAACCTCCGTGAAGAGCCCCACAATGAGACCCACATCAGAGGCAGTCAGCTCTCTGCCCTGACACACATGCCCATAAACTGGAAAGTGTGTCCTTTAACCCTCAAAATGAAAATATTTAAAGAGATCCATATAATGGTCTGTCCCAGCCCAGTAAGCTATAGACATGCCCAAGCTACCATTATATCTTGATAAAAGTCAAAACAAAATTCAATTCATTAATTTATAATCCAATTTATGAGATTTAACCTTAAGAATTAAAGTTAACTGCCCTGGCAGGAGAATTGCCCATCTACTTCTCCACCCTTTCCTCTCTCCTTTCTCTTTATCTCTCATTTCTTCTCCCATAGCCAAGGCTCTATTGGAGCAAAGTTGGCCCTGGCACTGAGGATGGCTCCATGGTCTCTGCCTCAGGTGCTAGAATGGCTCCTAGAGCAGTGGAGCAACAACCCAGATGGGCAGAGCATCACCCCCTGGTGGGCATTCCGGGTGGATCCTGGTCAGGTGCATGCAGGAGTCTGTCTGTCTGCCTCCCCCTAGCCCCCCATTCTCACTTCAGCAAAATATAAAAAAAGAGAAAGAGAGAGAGAGAAAGAGAATTAAGGTTAACTAATTAAGAAACATAACCCAAAAGAAAGGCTAGTTTTTTTTTTTCAGCATTATTTGGGATCATGATACATCCATTCAAGAATAGGAAAATAATTAAAGAAAGCAAGATTTTGCACTCAGAAGTTAACAGACTGATTTCTGGAGCCATATACGTCAGTGGTCCCCAACCCCCGGGCAGCAGACCGGTACCAGTCCATGGGCCATTTGGTTCCAGTCTGCAGAGAAAGAATAAATAACTTACATTATTTTCATTTTATTTACATTTAAGTCTGAATGATGTTTTATTTTTAAAAAATTACCAGATTCCATCTGTTATATCCGTCTAAGACTCACTCTTGATGCTTGTCTCGGTCACGTGATACATTTATCTGTCCCACCCTAAAAGCCAGTCCGTGAAAATATTTTCTGACATTAAACTGGTCCGTGGTCCAAAATAAGTTGGGGACCACTGATATAGATCACATAGAATGACATTGTCTTAGAATAAATCAAACTCTAGAAAGATTTTTTTTTCTTTTTCTTGTGACAGAGACAGAGACAGGTACAGGTAGGATCAGAGAGACAAGAAGGGAGAGAGATAAAAAGCATCAATTTTTTGTTGCAGCACCTTAGTTGTTCATTGATTGCTTTCTCATATGTGCCTTGACCAGGGAGCTACAGCAGACTGAGTGACCCCTTGCTCAAGACAGCAACCTTGGTCTCAAGCCAGTGACCTTTGGGCTCAAGCTAGTGACCATGGGGTCATGTCTCTGATCCCACACTCAAGCCAGCAACCTGGCACTCAAGCTGGTGAGCCCATGCTCAAGCCAAATGAGCCCACACTCAAGCTGGTGACCTTGGGGCTTTGAACCTGGGTCCTCCACATCCCAGTCCAACACTCCATCTACCACATCACCACCTGTTCAAGCAAAGTGTAGGAAGATTTGATAGACTTTTCCATGTACATGCTAAGAGGAAGGTGATTCTGTACCCCATACCACAACCAGAAAAAACACTAAATTTTATGTGTGAATAAACAGCCTTGTCAGATCAAAGCAGGGCCTAGAAAGGGATAGAGATAGTAGATTGCCAGGATCTCATTAAAAAAAAGAAAAGTGGGGACCATATGGCAGTCACAAACATTTGGCCTCTGGAAAGAACACCAGGAAGGTAAGACAGACAGTCTAATAAATGGTGAAGGAAGGCATGTGGTGACAGTGTGGGCCAGCTATGCCACATATGATCCAAATGACTGGTCAGACTGAGAGGGGTCTGTCCCAGCAGACATGAATATGGAGAAAAGCTGGAAAGGAACACAATAACTAGAAACAATTTGTCTGTTTGTATAATAAGCTTATGAAGTAATCTTTCCCTTTAGAATTTCTTTTTTACTGATACTATTGTACAATAAATAACTCAAACATGTATCTCAGTAGGCTTTTAGACAGTGGCATGCATTGAATGATACATCATATTTATGATATTGATCAGAAGGAGACGCCAAACAATAGGGCCACTGCAGATGTTCAATGGCCATGAAAGAGTCCTGTTTTCATTCATCAGCATTTTTACTGTTTCCTGCCTCCTTCCCTTTCTGAGGCACAATGTCAGGAAAAGTGACTCCACCACAACCTTCCTGTCCTCTTTCATGACCACCTTGTGTCTCCTTGGCAATTCACCCCACCATGCCACATGTCAGATATTAATGTGCACCTTTGTCAGCCCCAAACAGCTGCCACTGCCCTAGCATTCAGGCTCAACTGTGTGGCTGTAAGTTCTCTACCTACCTTTTCTTTAGTGAAATTCCTGTGGCAAAGTCTAAGGCATACCACATAGTGATGAGGGTAAAGTATTGGTTCTTATCAACTTAAGTAACTGTCTCCCCTTTAAAAATATCTTGACATGGAAATAATAAAGAATAATTTAATTAAATGCCTCCTAGGTTTTATGCTAATCACCTACTCTCTGGGACAATGGTCATACTGCCAGGATCTCCATTGCCTTATAGCATTTGTTAATTCTAATATTAATAAAATGCACACAAAGTGTTAATTCAGTAAATATGCATAGGTACTGAGTAGTGACAGAGCTGCGCCAAGGATCCAGGTCCCCTTGCTCAATGGATCCTGCTCTTATCTTGAGACAGCCCATGAGAGTGCTGACTCTGAGCAACGCACTGTTCTAGAAATACAATAGCAATGTTTGCACTCTGTAAGCCTATTTGGTTGCTTAAAGTTCCATTTATTTTTTTTCAAACAGCAGCCTCACAACCCTCCCTAGGAGTTTTACTTGCCAACACCATCACCTGGCAACCCCACCACCACCAACATCACCACCACCATCACCACCACCACCATCACCGCCACCACCACTGCCACCACCACCACCATCACCACCACCACCACCACTACCACCAGCTCCACCACCATTACCACCACCACCACCATCACCACCATCACCTGGCAACCCCAACATCACCACCATCACCGCCACCACCACTGCCGCCACCACCACCACCATTACCACTACCACCACCACCACCACCACCACCACCACCACCACCACCATCATCTGGCAACCCCACCACCACCACCATCACCACCACCACCAAGACCACCACCGCCACCGCCACCACTGCCACCATACATGCACCTACACATCTATTAGCTTATTATATTCATATGCTTAGCTTTTTTTTTTTGAGGGCTCAGCTCTCAAAGCTTTCCTTCTGAGAGAATGTTTTCAGCAATTATGCTACCTAATTTGAATTTGTTTCTCTTAAGCCTTCAGCCTTTCTCTCTTCCCCACTGTGAAATTGACTAAAAGCAGCATGAAGCTAAGAGATTTTTGTATGAAGACTGGATATACCATTTAAAAAGTCTGGGAGATTTCTTTTTTCTCTTTTAACACTAGGTATCTTTTATTATTATCATTATTCACCAAAAGCTTTTGTTATTCAAAAACATAACTCAGAACTAGAAACTTTATTCAATCAGTTCTCAAGTAGAGTTCTCTTGGGAAATAACTTACATCCTAAATTCAACATTAAAACCCTTTGTTAAATAGAGTAAGTAAAAAAAAAAAAGAAAAAGAAAAGAATATAGATTATTCTAATTTTCTGTGCTCATTTGGATTTATTCAACCATAGGACATTTTGTCGGTAATACACTCATATCAGGGAGTTGTGTCTTACTGAATCTCATATTCATCAAGCAGAGCACAATGCCTGCACACAGCCAATGCTCAATAAGTATTTGAAAAATAAATGAGTGAGTAATATTGTGCTCTGGCACCAGCCCTTTCCTGCACAAATGGCTGGGTAGAAGCACTCTGTCAGTAGCCTAGCCACATTCATGGCCTTGGCCAGCTAGATACAGCAGAAGGTGTTATTAAAAAGGTATCTCACCCTAAAACTTGCAGCCACTACAGAATCATCCTCAAAAAGATGATCTGGACATGAGAATCCTCTAAAAGCTGTGTCTAAAAAAGGCTCCTGGGTTCCCTCTAGAGTTTTAGAAGCCTGGGGTTCCCAGTGCTACAGCTGGGGTCCAGAACAGAGCTCCCCTGCTATTCTCACAGCTGTCCCCCAGGCTGCTACACCGATGCTCAACAGCATCCTTGCTAACCATGTGCTTTGGTGCCCAAAATTATGTCTCCAGTGAGACAGATTTCCTGGCTGTCAAACATATTTCATAATTCTCTTGATCAGCCTTCTGGGGCATCTTATAGAATCTCCAAACACAAGCCATTTACTTTCCCCTGAGACATGAGCTATCTCTTATGGGTCTCAATATATGACTTATTGCGTGTGTATCCCAGAAGCACCCCATCCTCCCTGAAAACTGAGCTCCCCATTGTCCCCTGAACACCTCCAAGCTTTTATGAGTGCTGTTTGTAGGGGCTAGAATCTCTTCATACCAATATCTTGCTTAAAAAACTACTCATCTTTCAAAAACCCACTCCTTAGGTGACCTTTCCTCTCTCCACTAGAGTGGACTAAGCTTCCAAAGAACTTTGTTCAGGCATTCCAATAGCATTGCAATTTATCTGTCAGCTTATCTGTCATTTCCTGACAGTGGCCACCTCTCCGTAATAAGTGGTTCTTTCTTTTTTTTATTAAATTTTATGCAGTGACATTGATAAATCAGGGTATATATGTTGAGAGAAAACATCTCCAGATTATTTTGATATTTGATTATGCTGTATACCCGTCACCCAAAGTCAAATTGTCTCCATCACCTTCTATCTGGTTTGCTTTGTGGCTCTCCCCTCCCCCACCCCCTCTCTCCTTCCTCGCCCCATCTCCCCCTCCCCCCACCCCTCTACCCCCATTACCATCACATTCTTGTTCATGTCTCTGAGTCTCATTTTTATGTCCCAACTATGTATGGATTCATATAGTTCTTAGTTTTTTCTAATTTACTTATTTCACTCCGTATAAAGTTATCAAGGTTCACCCATGTTACTGTAAATGATCCGATGTCATCATTTCTTTTTTTTTATTTTTTATTTATTCATTTTAGAGAGGAGAGAAAGAGAGAGAGAGAGGAGAGACAGAAAGAGAGAAGGGAGGGAGGAGCTGGAAGCATCAACTCCCATATGTGCCTTGACCAGGCAAGCCCAGGTTTTGAACTGGCGACCTCAGCATTTCCAGGTCGACGCTTTATCCACTGTGCCACCACAGGTCAAGCCGATGTCATCATTTCTTATGGCTGAGTAGTATTCCATAGTATACATGTACCAAAGCTTTTTAATCCACTTGTCCTCTGATGGACACTTGGGCTGTTTCCAGATCTTCGCTATTGTGAACAATGCTGCTATAAACATGGGGGTGCATTTCTCCTTTTGGAGCCTTTCTATGGTGTTCTTGGGGTATATTTCTGAAAGTGGGATAGCTGGGTCAAAAGGCAGTTCAATTTTTAATTTTTTGAGAAATCCCCATACTGTTTTCCACAGTGGCTGCACCAGTCTGCATTCCCAACAGCAGTGCAAGAGGGTTCCCTTTTCTCCACATCCTCGCCAGAACTTATTCTGTGTTGTTTTGTTGATGACCGTCATTCTGGCTGATGTGAGGTGATATCTCATTGTGGTTTTAATTTGCATTTCTCTAATGATTAGTGATGTTGGGCATTTTTTCATATGCCTATTGGCCATCTGTATGTCCTCTTTGGAGAAGTGTCTATTCATCTCTTTTTCCCATTTATTGATTGGATTGTTTGTCTTTCTGGTATTGAGATTTACAAGTTCCTTATAAATTTTGGTTATTAACCCCTTATCAGACCTATTGTCAAATATATTCTCCCATTGTGTAGTTTGTCTTTTTATTCTGTTCTTATTGTCTTTAGCTGTGCAAAAAGCTTTTTAGTTTGATATAGTCCCATTTGTTTATCCTGTCTTTAATTTCACTTGCCCGTGGAGATAAATCAGCAAATATATTGCTCCAAGAGATGTCGGAGAGCTTACTGCCTATGTTTTCTTCTAAGATGCTTATGGTTTCACCGCTTACATTTAAGTCTTTTATCCATTTTGACTTTATTTTTTGAGTGGTGCAAGCTGGTGATCTAGTTTCATTTTTTTGCAGGTAGTTGTCCAATTTTTCCAACACCATTTGTTAAAGAGGCTGTCTTTACTCCATTGTATTTCCTTACCTCCTTTGATAAATATCAGTTGTTCATAGAGCTGTGGGTTTATTTCTGGGTTCTCTGTTCTGTTCCATTGATCTATATGCCTGTTCTTATGCTAGTACCAGGCTCTTTTGAGCACAATGGCCTTGTAGTATAACTTGATATCAGGAAGTGTGATACCTCCCACTTTATTCTTCTTTTTTAAGATTGCTGAGGCTATTCGTGTTTTTTTTAGTTTCATATAAATTTTTGGAATGTGTTCTATATATTTGAAGTATGTTGTTGGTATTTTAATTGGTATTGCATTGAATTTATAGATTGCTTTGGGTAATATAGACATTTTAATGATGTTTATTCTTCCTAACCATGAGCACGGTATATGCTTCCACTTGTTTGTATCTTCCTTGATTTCTTTTATCAATGCTTTATAATTTTCTGAGTACAAGTCTTTAGTCTCCTTGGTTAAATTTACTCTTAAGTACTTTATTTTTTTGGTTGTAATAGTGAAGGGGATTGCTGCCTTAATTTCTCTTTCTGACTGTTCACTGTTGGCATATAAAAATGCCTCTGATTTTTGAGTATTGATTTTATATCCTGCCTCTTTGCTGAATTCATTTATAAGGTCCAGTAGTTTTTTGACTGAGACTTTAGGGTTTTTTATATATATCATATCATCTGCAAAAAACAATAGTTTTACTTCTTCTTTTCCAACTTGAATGCCTTTTATTTCTTCTTCTTGTGTAATTGCTGTGGCTAGGACTTCCAGGACTATGTGAAATAAGAGTGGTGAAAGGGGGCACCCCTGCCTTGTTGCTGATCTTAAGGGGATTGTTTTTAATTTTTGCCCATTGAGTATGATGTTGGCTGTGGGTTTGTCATAGATGGCTTTTATTATGTTGAGGTATGTTCCCTGTATTCCCACTTTGCTAAGAGTTTTGATCATGAATGGGTGCTGGATTTTATCAAATGCTTTTTCTGCATCTATTGAAATTATCATGTGGTTTTTCTCCTTTTTGTTTATGTGATGAATCACATTGATTGATTTTCAAATATTGTACCAGCCTTGCCTCCCCAGAATAAATCCCACTTGATCATGGCATATGATATTTTTCATATATTGTTGGATCCAGTTTGCTAATATTTTGTTGAGGATTTTAGCATTTACATTCATCAGAGATATTGGCCTATAATTTTCTTTCTTTGTGTTGTCTTTGCCTGGTTTTGAAATCAGAATTATGCTCACCTCATAAAAGGAGCTTGGAAGTCTTTCTTCCTCTTGAATTTTTTGAAATAGTTTGAAAAGGATAGGAGTTAGTTCTTTGAATATTTGATAGAATTCAGTTGTGAAGCCCTGGACTTTTTTTGGTTGGGAGTTTTTTGATAACTGTTTTTGGTTTCATTTGGTATAATCGGTCTGTTTAGGTTTTCTGATTCTTCCAGATTGATTTTTGGAAGATTGTATGTTTCAAGGAATTTTTCCATTTCATCACGGTTGTCTAGTTTTTTGGCATAAAGTTCTTCATAGTATTTATTTACAATATTTTGTATTTCTGTTGTGTCAGTTGTTATTTCTCCACTCTCATTTTTAACTTTATTTATTTGAGTCCTCTCTCTCTTTTTCTTGGTGAGTTTAGTTAAAGGGTCATCGATCTTGTTTACCATTTCAAAGAACCAGCTCCTAGTTTCATTGATCCTCTGCATTGTTTCTTTAGCCTCTATGTCATTTATTTCTGCTCTGATCTTTATTATTTCCTTTCTTCTACTAGCTCTGGGCTTTACTTGCTGTTCTTTTTCTAGTTCTTTTACAATAGATGCAGGGTTAAGTTCTTTATTTGAGCTTTTTTCCAGCTTCTTAAAGTGTGCTTGTAGTGCTATGAACTTCCCTCTCAGTACTGCTTTTGCTGTGTCCCACAAATTTTGAGTTGTTGTATGCTCATTGTTATTTGTTTCTAGGAATTTATTTATTTCTTCTTGATCTCATTCTTAATCCATTCATTATTTAACAACTTGCTATTTAGTTTTCATGTGTTTGAAAAATTTTGAGCTTTTCTGTTGTGGTTCATTTTTAGTTTCATGCTGTTGTGATCAGAGAAAGTGCTTGATATGATTTTAATCTTCTTAAATTTGTTGAGACCTTTTTTGAGTCCTAACATGTGGTCTATCCTAGAGATTGTACTATGAGCACTTGAAAAGAATGTATATTCTGCTGCTTTAGGGTGAAAGGTTCTGAAGATATCTATTAAATTGAGTTGATCTAGTGTGTCCAATAAGTCTTTTGTTTCTTTGTTAATTTTCTTTCTTGAGGATCTATCTAGTGATGTTAGTGGGGTATTGAAATCCCCTACTATTATAGTATTGCTGTTGATCTCGCCCTTTAAATCCATCAAAGTCTGCTTTATATCTTTAGGTACTCCTATATTAGATGCATAGATAATTATAATAGTTATAACTTCCTACTGGGTTACTCCCTTTATCATTATGTAATGGTGTTCTTTATCTCTTACTATATCCTTTGTTTGAAAGTCCATTTTGTCTGATATAAGTATTGCTACCCCAGCTTCTTTTCATTTTCATTTGCATGAAATGTTTTTTTTTTCATCCTTTTACCTTCAATCTATATGCATCTTTTGTTCTAAGGTGTGTCTCTTGTAGACAGCATATGTACAGGTCCTGTTTTCTTATCCATGCAGCTACCCTTTGTCTTTTGATTAGATCATTTAATCCACTTACATTTAAGGTTATTATTGATATGTAGTTGTTTATTGTCATTTTCTTCTTTAAAGGTGTATTCCTTTTTTGCTATATTCTTTTCCCACTTTGATCTGTTTACAACAGGCCTGTTAACATTTCCTGCAGCATTGGTTTGGTTGTAATGAATTCCTTGAGTTGTTTTTTGTCTGGGAAGCTTTTTATTTCTCTTTCCATTTTAAATGATAGCCTTGCTGGATAAAGTAGTCTTGGTTGTAGGTTCTTGTTCTGCATTACTTTGAATATTTCTTGCCATTCCCTTCTGTCCTCAAGTGTTTCTGTTCAGAACTCGGATGTCATCCTTATGGGGGCTCCTTTGTAGGTGATAGCTTTTTTTTCTCTTGCAGCTTTTAATATTTTCTCTTTATCACTTCGCTTTGGTATTTTGATTATGATGTGTCTTGCTGTACGTTTCTTTGGGTTTCTCTTTAATGGAGTTCTCTGTGCTTCTTGAACTTGTGCTAGTTTCTCCTGCATTAATTTAGGTAAGTTTTCAGCTATGATATGATTGAACAAGGTCTCTATCCCTTGTTCTTTCTCTTCCTCCTCAGGAACCCCTATGATGCAGATGTTATTTCTCTTCATGTTTTCACAGAGCTCTCTAAGAGTTTCCTCAGACTTTTTGAGTCTGTTTTCTCCTTTCTTATCTGCTTTCTTGCCTTCATTCAAGTTGTCCTCCAAATCTCTGATTTGATCCTAAGCTCTATCCATCCTGTTTTTAATTCCTTCCATTGTGGTCTAAATTTCTGATATTGTATTTTTCATCTCTGACTGATTCTTTTTTAATATTTTAATATCCTTTTTTATACTTGCTATTTCTTTATGTAGGTGTTCAAAATGACCATCCATTGTTCTTCTAAGATCCCTAAGCATCCTTACAATCATTATTTTGAACTCTGCATCTGGAAGTTTGATTATTTCCATATCACTCAGTTCATCTCCCGAAAGTTTCTCTTGTGGTTTCATTTGGATTGCACTTCTTTGTCTTCTCATTATCTGTGTTTGGCTGTTTTGTTTGTAGAGTTGGTTGAGTCTAGGCTTGGTGTTGTCTGCCTCCATTTTTCAATTGTGTTATTTCTAGGTCCTCTTGAGTTGGTCTCAGCTATTATTTGCAATCCACTTTCAGATTTGGGCTGCTTTGAAGTCTTGATTTGTTTGTTTTCTTAACAGGTGATAGTCTTGTTTAATGATCTCAGCAGGGGGTTTCCTTGAAACTGTATCCAGGAATGTGATGGGTGTAACCTGAGACTCTGAAGGCCTCTTCCACCAACTAATCTCTCTGGGGGCAGGGTGTTTTCTCAGCCTCAGTAGGAGGAGGTTTATCTCAGATCTCCATGGAGACCTGAGTTACTGCCCCTCCTCCCCTCTTCTTGTTTTTAGCTGTGTCTTGTTGCACTGATTGGAGCTGGAAATATGTTTGGAAATCTCTATCTGTAAGAAATTCAGTACTGTTTTGTGGAAGGATCAGTCCCTCCCCCAGCTATCGCCGCCTCCAGCATGAATAAGTCAGCTTTATTATGTCATTTCCTGCATTCCTTTTCCCCTCACAGTCTGTCCCTCTCCTCTGCTTTACACTTGGGAGATAAGCTGGTCTTTTCAACACACCTCACTCACTGGTCACCAGGCAAGTTGCTGTGAGCAGTATTTTTTGCTTTTTCCCTGGAGTGAGATCCTCTCTGGGCTCCCAGCCTCACCCCTTCCCCTCCATTTCTGTAAGCAGGGGAGATTCAGGTGCTCCCTACCAGGTTTGTTGTGGCTTCTTCTTTGCTCCTTGGTTTTTGAGAGCTGTTCTTGTAGTCCGGAGTTGGTTTTTCATGCTGATTTTTTCTAAATTGATTTGTATTCTAGTTTGGTGGTGAGAGCTTGGTGTCTGTGCATCCACCTACTCCGCTGCCATCTTCAGGTCTCCCCCCATGAGTGGTTCTTAAACTGACTGAATGTCAGAATCTCCAGTGGATCTTTTAAAGCAGACATTTCAAAATCTGCCTCATACCTGAAAATTCACAATAGGTTTGGGCTGGAACCTTGAACACTGAATTTTTAAAAGCTCCTTAGAGGATTCAGGTGACCAGCCACAGTTGGGAGTTTCATCCAAGACAATAGCTCCTGTTTCATTCAAATTTTCACATCTGTGCTATAGAATCAGCATGTCGTAGAAGACCCATTTTTGCTGGTTGGGTGGGCAAGTGGGTTAGTGGACAGACAGACATCCAGCAGAAACAAAGGGAAAGTGAGACAGTCTGAACAACCACCCAATCAGAGGAGCCTGAAAGAGCGTCTCACTTTCATTTAGGTTCTGCAAATGGGCTGCAGAGCTGAGACCCATTCCTAGGTCCAAAGAGCCCTGGTTACTCTGAGAAGTAAATTGTCTGCACTTAATTTCTGCAGGGTCTATCTTCTTCCTCTGTGCATGTATTCCCATCTGCCCCCACCTCCTCAAAGGCTTTTATATAAACCAGTAGCTTCTCCTGTTTTCTCCAAGCCCCAGATAACCTGTCTCTGAGCCCAAGGTGCTACAGACCTGAATAACCTGACTGAACACCAGCGTCCTACTATGTGTCCCATAATTGGGGTCCAGGTGTCCAAAAGGCATATTGAGATCACTGAGTCAACCCTTCAGGGAATGCAACCAAATGCAAAAACTAAGTACGGGAAGGTAAAAAAGAAGATTTTAAGTTGGAATGTGTGTGGCTGGTTTCTGCTGTTGAGGAAAGAGAAGGGACCCTACTGAGCTGTCATTCCTCTGAGGCAGCCTTGCTGTCCCAAGTTCCCTGCCAGCTGGCAGCACTTGGAGCCCCTCAGGTGCTCTCTTTCAGAGCCGTTTGAATGCACAATTTAAACTCAAGGGCATTTTCAATATAAAATTGAGTAATTCTTCATTTAGTTTTATTACTCTGTGCTTCACTAGGAAGAGGTAAGTGAGGAGGAGAGGAGAGATTATACTCAGCAAGCAGTAATCTGCTGCTGCTGGGGAGAATGCCCACCTTGCCATAAAATTACTCCTGTACATGGAAATAAAACAGCCCCTTTTCTCTTCCCAGTCTGCCAGCCAGCTCACATCCCTGGAAACAAGCTATCTGACACAGGTGGTCCTGCGACAAACTTCAGCTATCTCAGGCACAGTGCAAGCAGGGAAAGCTCCAGGGCCAAGCAGAGGAGTTTAGGACAGCCACCAAAAGGATGTCCTGATAAGCATGAGATGACTTCAGGGTAGATTGGGGTCCAGCAGATGGCTTTGCGGAGTCTGTCTGTGTTTCCAGGTCTATTTTCAAATAGAGAATTCATGGGTGATTTCTACAAACAAATCTCACCTCCTTGGGAAAACAGTGACAAGATTAAAGCAAAAATAGACTCATCTAAACCTGTATTATTGAGATTCTTAATAAACAGAGAGTTGTAAAAATTCCAGCACCTTCCCAATGTTCCCAGCTAGTAGGTTTCCCACACTCAATTTGAGCTGAAAAGAGGAAGCAGGTCTCTTGTAGGTGAAGAGCCAGGTGGCTTATCCTGTTCCCTGCCACCTGCAAACCATAAAATTGTCTGGCCAGGGTCATATGGCTCACTGGTACCTTGGTCTATAAAGAACAGTGTCCCCTGGAAAGGTTAGCAACATGTGTTATTTTGGACTTCACTGAGTGTTATCACATTTCAAAGAAAAAGATTTAATTGTGCTGTAGCATGTGGCAGTAAGCAAGCCCTCCAGTTGTTTGTATAGACATATGTGTGAACAGCAATGCAATCTGTCTGCCAGGCCCATCACCCCTTCTGGGATGCCAGCCACCCAGTCAGCTATTTGGTACCACAGAACCCTGCAACCCTGCTTACAGCTGGTTGGACTGAGTAGATATGCCTGAGTGAAAAGCAGCCTGGCTGAGGGACCCTGCCAAACAGGCACAATTGTGGCCTAATTGAGCTATTCAGATCTCATTGCTTTGATGGCTTGAGAGCCCAGCATTTAAAACAAGAATTAGAAGTTGGTAGAGGGAATAGAAAAAATCCTGCTCACTGAATAGGCAGATAAAGTTTATATCTAATTACCAGAGTGCCAAAAAAATTGTGTTGGAAAGAATTAAATTTTTTTTAATTGTGTAAAGCATTAAAGTAATCATTGGGGTTGGGGTGGGGAGGATCTGAACTTCATCTAGACTTACTTATATTTACCTTAGAACTTCCTATGGCATTTACTTTAAAATCTAGGGAGAGAGTAGCCTGCACATTTTCTGGTCTAAATGTTAAGCTGACAAAATACACAGAGAAGGAGCAGAAAGAAGCACTGGAAGCCAGGAGTAGAAGAGAAATGAATATCAAGCAGCCAGAAGGCAGGAGCAGCAAATGCCAAGTCAAAGACTTGCTGAGCCCCCATGCAGACCAGGCAGCAGAAAGGGAGCTCAGGCTCCTGCTGAGGGGACACTTTCTGACATTCCTGTGGTGCCCAGAGCTGCTGTGGCACCTCAGCATGGCCTATGACTCTCTTATTGCCCGAGGGAGCCTTGCTACAAATGCTTATGTCCAAGTCTGAGTTGATCTTTGCTTTTTGAAGCCTAAAAGAGCCCAACTATTGTATTATATTAGCAAGTAAAAGAAATATATTCAGATATTATTACCAAAGCCAAAGGTAAAGTACTTTAAAGGGAGTGGACAGAATATTATAATTTCTGTGGCTCAATTGAGAGGTTTAATTCAAGAAAAACTTGAAGTTGAAAGACAAACTTTGCAGAACATGGAATACCTTCAGAAGACAGAGGCCAGGATGAACACACATGGAGCCAGGTCTTAAACATTCCACCATTGGGAAAGCAGGGATGTGTGCCCTAAAGAGGACACTCAGGTGGCTCATGGTAGGTGGTGGCCTTTGTCACAAGGACTATCTGCTGCAGGAATTGTGTCATGCCCCCAAGGGAAGAAATGAGAACATGGAGAGTAAAGGCCTTAGTTAAATATTAGAAAAAGCTTTTCAAAAATCTGGACTTTGTCAGAGGATGGGGTGGCCTACTTTATGAAATAGTGAGTTGTTTGTCTCTGAAAGTATAAAAGGAGAAACATGACAGTGTTTTGGCAGCAATGTTTAAAGAGAAATTTAAGAATGATATCAATTCCAAGAATGTTTGAGAGAGAGACACCTTCTATCCATGAGCTTTCCTGTGTCAGAAGCACTGATTCTGAAGCCTAAGTGCCCAGGCTTATATCCTGCATGACCCAGAGTGAATGACATATCATAGCCTTTCTACACAAATGTTCTGATCTAGAGCAGAAGAAAACAGTAGCACCTGTACCATAGAGATGTTATGAAGATTAAATGAGATCATTCTAATAAGAAGCTTAGAACAATTTCTGCCACTTAAGAAGTAATATATATATTATTACATATAATATGGTTGTTATTAAGAATTTGTCCTCTAGGACTCACTTCAAGATGTTTGTGGTCAAATTAATTCCTGTGAATGGAATATCCGTTCATTATTGATGGAAGCAAATATGAGAGCTGTTTTGGATTATGTGTCATTGCATTAGTAAATAAATGGTAAAAATGTCTCTAGTGGCCAGTAAAAAGAAAGATATGTGTTTCTTTTAACCAGAAGTGATTAAGAAAAAGTGTGAGCTCTTTGCACACTCTTGTTCTGCTGCAAACAACTAGAAAACATGATGGAGGAAGCCTGCCTTTCTAAGTCACCATGGAAAGAAAAAGTTGCATAAGGGCATTGTATGTCTTTATTAGATTCTAAGTAAACAGAGAAAATTCTATTATGTTAAGCTACTGAGATTTGGGAGTTACAATTTTTTAGAATAGTCCAGCTTAACCAAATTGGTAAACCCCTCAACCAGAAGACTATTATGCAGGACCCAAAAGCCCAAGAGAGTCATGATTTAGATCTCTTTGTGTCTTTTTTAATTTCTAGTTTTGTTTAGTCCAGCCCATTGGGAGATATTCTGGTTGCTAAAGGTTTGATAAGAACATTGGATAATTTTTTTCCTACAATAAAATTTTTGGTTTATGTATTAGTTTCAGTTATTAATGTGATCTTATTACCTTGAAGCAGAATTGATTATCAGAAAAGCAAGAAATTGAATTTTTGAGAAAGTTGCAGAGCAATTAACTAGATAATGAAAATGGAGCTACATGACTGAAACATTGCAGAGGCTTCCCTTGCCTGCAGAGATGGCTGACTTGCTTTTATTTGAAGTAAAAAACTTGGACATTAAACAGAATCCTTTCCCATCCTCAATTCTACTTCTTTTGGTGGTGATAAGGGTTTGCTTTAGTAGTTGGGATCTCCTTCCCATGGAATGAGGACCCTGTCTGTCTCTTCCCAAGGAGTCCAGCCATGCAGCTATCCCATTCTCACTCTGAGCTCTAATATCCACAACAGCATCTATTGATTCCTTGCATCCATCTGTTCTAATTTGGATTGTTTATTCATGTCCCTAACTGAAGTAAGCTCCTTGAGAGCAAATTATGTCTTCCATTGTGTTTGTTGCCTCTATTACAGTGCCAGGCACATGGTATGCACCCCAAATATTTACTGAACCAATGGTGGAGTACAATTACACCTTGGACCAGCCTTTTTTTGTTAATGTCATGCATGGTTTTATAAAGGAGGAAAGCAATATCTATCACACTTTTTCTTAATCACTTCTGATTAAAAGAAACATATCTTTTTTTTTTACTGGCCAACACTAGATACATGGTTTTATTTCCTCTGCAAGAAGGCTAGGGAGAATAAGGGAGTACACCAAATATTTGGAAAGCATTACTGACTCTTCTAAAGATGGTACACACACTTCTCACCAAAATTCAATGTGGGCCGAGGGTGTTCAGCTGCCTCAGAAATTTGACTTCAGGCAGATGCAGGTACACTAGCCTTGACATGGCACAGTTTAAATAATATCTACTCATCTATGTTTTAAACACATGTAAGTCTTCTTTATAAGGAGACAGCACCTGGATGCTTGAATCAAGTGTTTGAGAAAATAACAAACACAGCCCCAGTTTTTGCAGAAGAGAAACTTTAAAAATAGAAGCAAAACAGTGTTGTCCCTGTCAAACTTGGTACAAAATCTCTGAGTATTGTGCATCATGGATTGGACACCATGCAAACCAGCCCTTTTGGGGGCACAGACTACATAACTGACCAACTTTATTTTCAAAATGATATCTAGAACAAAACTTGAAGCCTTGCCATTGCTCTGTAATTCTCTTCCCCTCCACCACCCCAAACCATGTAGTCTTTAAAAATGCTCACTGCCTTGTAAAACTAAGATAAGTCTATCCCTCTGTAGGAGTAGGGGTTTTTGGTTTCTTTGTTTGTTTGTTCACTTGTTTATTTTTAGTGTTTTATTCCCGTTGGGATGAGTTCATAGAACTTCTGAGTTAATCAACTCTCACTATTCAACTGTTCTGTTGCTGAGTCAATGTAAGAATGTCATGACTTTTTTCTGATAGTGTTACATCTGGTTTTTCTTCGGAAAGCTTGTAGTTCTTGGAGTAAATGTAGGAGAACATTCAGGAAAGAGAATCACAGCAATAACCCTGATATAGGAAAGATATTGACTGAGAAATATGAAATCACTCTAAAAGTACCTACATTGGCAACTTTTCCCTTTCCCTCCCCCCATTTTAATGGTAATTACTGGTCATTCAGGGTCTGCTTGTTTTTTTCAGTATGCATTGTTTGACATCTTTCTTCCCCAATTCTTTCTGCTATCATCTGCAAAAACTGAGCCCAGTCAGGAGACTTATCCAACAGAAAGAATTTCATCTCCAAGTGTTCCTGAACTCTAGTTACCTTGTTAGGCTCTGTTCAAATTCCACCTCCTATGCATGTGTGGCCCAAATCCTTGTGAATATGCAGAGAAGTTCTATTGTTCTAATTTTACCCTTGGAAATCCCAGTCTTTAAGTATAATTTCCTGTTCTTACCATACACTCAGCCCATCAATCTCACACCCACTTGTCCACATTTGCAGCACCCAGTCTTTTGGTGCCTGCCTTGGAAGCTTGGGGGCTTTTTACTCTGTGGATGCTCAGCAAGAGGAAGGATGATCACCTGTCAAGAATGCAACACAGGGATACCCTGGCCTTTTGAGAGTTATGGTGCCCCAGAAGGTGGAGAGATATAGAATTCAAAACAGATTGCAAATGTAACTTAAATTCTTGAGTCTAGTAGCTTCAGGGGCCTGACTTTCCAGTAAGCATTCCCTGTTTGAATGACCAAGGTTCTCAATTAGGCTCTAAATTATTACAAAATAAGAGAAGTGATAAATACTGGGAAGAAAAATGTAGCATTGGATTAAAAAAAAAAACATTGTGCCAAATTAAATAACTCAGTAATATTATAGTTAATGCCTTATAAAATGTAAGACATAAAACTAAATATAAGAGACTGTGATTAATGTAATACCTTTCTATGGAAAGAAAATGGTGCTGCTCAAGAATCATCTAAAGTGTTTTGGTAAAGACTTTTTAGGACCAAAACATTAACCTCAAATCAAAAATGCTGAAGTCAATTGGAATGTGCCTCAGTTTTAAACTCCAATTTGGATCAAACTCAGTTAGATGAATCTTATTAGTTATAATAAGAGAAGATAAGGGCCCTGGCCAGTTGGCTCAGTGGTAGAGCGTCGACCTGGTGTGCAGAAGTCCCGGGTTCGATTCCCAGCCAGGGCACACAGGAAAAGCGCCCATCTGCTTCTCTACCCCTCCCCCTCTCCTTCCTCTCTGTCTCTCTCTTCCCCTCCTGCAGCCGAGGCTCCATTGGAGCAAAGATAGCCCGGGCGCTGGGGATGGCTCCTTGGCCTCTGCCCCAGGTGCTGGAGTGGCTCTGGTCGCAACAGAGTGATGCCCTGGAGGGGCAGAGCATCGCCACCTGGTGGGCAAAGCATTGCCCCTGGTGGGCGTGCCGGGTGGATCCCAGTCGGGCACATGCGGGAGTCTGTCTGACTGTCTCTCTTCATTTCCAGCTTCGGAAAAATACAAAAATAATAATAATAAAATAAGAGAAGATAATACAGAATGAATGATCCTAAGGTTGAAAATTGAATGACAGCAACAACAAATCAAACATATCAAGGGGTAGTCAACCTTTTTATACCTATTGCCCACTTTTGTATCTCTGTTAGTAGTAAAATTTTCTTTTCTTTTTTTTTTTTTTTTGTATTTTTCTGAAGCTAGAAACGGGGATAGACAGTCAGACAGACTCCCGCATGCGCCCGACCGGGATCCACCCGGCACGCCCACCAGGGGGCGATGCTCTGCCCCTCCAGGGCGTCGCTCTGTCATGACCAGAGCCACTCTAGCACCTGGGGCAGAGGCCAAGGAGCCATCCCCAGTGCCCGGGCCATCCCTGCTCCAATGGAGCGTCGCTGCGGGAGGGGAAGAGAGACAGAGAAGAAAGAGAGGGGGAGGGGTGGAAAAGCAGATGGGCACTTCTCCTGTGTGCCCTGGCCAGGAATCAAACCTGGGACTTCCGCATGCCAGGCCGACGCTCTACCACTGAGCCAACCGGCCAGGGCCAGTAGTAAAATTTTCTAACTGCTCACTGGTTCCACAGTAATGGTGATTTATAAAGTAGGTAAGTAACTTTACTTTATAAAATTTATAAAGCAGAGTTACAGCAAGTTAAAGCCTATAATTACTTACCAAGTACTTTATGTCAGATTTTCACTAAGTTTGGCAGAATAAATCTTTATAAAAGAACATACTATAGTTAAATCTATCTTTTTATTTATACTTTGGTTGCTCCACTACCGCCTACCATAAAAGCTGGAATGCCTATTAGTGGGCAGTAGGGACCAGGTTGACTACTACTGAAATATGTAGTAGAATAATCCATTGTATGGCCTTGGATGGGAGCATAGCCAACAAGAAAAGAATGTTTTGCCAAGAGAATTCTTTTGTGAATTGAAGGTGGGTCACTGAAACAGGTCTATGTGACTGAAGGCAGTTGCTGGGATTTTTTCTCAGTAAAACATTCTCATAAGATATCTGTCCCTTTCAAGGTTATCCCTTGAGATAAAGAAAGAAATGTTGTGGGAACCATAGAAGCAATAGCAATTAATGACTTTTGATATTATATTGTTATTAAGCTATTATGCAGGTGTACTCCATGTGTTTTTAAGTAAAAGTTATGCTTGATGTTATGCCAATTTCTCAGTAAACAAGCTTTTTGAAGTCTTGTGAATAAAAATAGGACACAGCACAAACTCAAGGCCATGTGCCTGAGCAAGCAGTGGTCCTTTGCTAGTCCTTGATGATTTAGTCTGCTGATATCTCTCTCTGCACCCCTGATTCATAACAACATTTGGCGCCCAATGTGGGGCCTTACAAAGAGATTAGGAACAGGCAGAACCCTGAAAGGGTAAGTTGGACGCACTGTGTACGCAAAACTTTCGGGAAAACTAGCAAAGTCATGGGAAATTCCCATTCACTATTAGACAATTATGTACAAGTTTTAAAATCCCTTTTAAAAGGATCTGGGATTCAGGTAAAAGACAAGGTTTTGTTATATCTTTTAACTGCTATTCAGAAACATTGTTATTGGTATACTCCTGAGCATCATAATCAATTGAATTTGAATGTTTGGCAACAAGTAGAAAAATCTTTATGCCATGCTCATTAGCACGAAGATGTGCTTGATGCTGAAATGCAGGCTGCTTATAATCTTATTGCTATAGCCCTTAGCCCTTTGCAATCAGATGGAGATTCTGTTAAAGACTTGAGTGAGGTTATTTTTAATGAGCCTGAAGAATTTGATTCAACACAGAATGAACAGAATAATGATTTTGACAATACTGTCTCTGCTTCTGAAATTACTGATAATTTTAATGAAATTCAGCCATCCACAGGCTTTCATCCCTCTTTCTTAAAAAATGAGGGAGCCCCTATGGATGATGTTGCCTATCTAAAACATTTATTAAATAAACTATAATTTACACTGGAACAACAGGAGATTGGAAATCAGTATACTGCTTATCCTGTTCAAAAGCAAGATATATGTGAGCCTATGGGTCCTCCAATTCAAGGTCAAGAATTAATTGGTACTGGCAGGGGAAGGATTTTTTAATTCCCTGAAATCTCTGAAATGCAACAGGTGCTTGTGCATCATGATGATTTAGAATCTAATTCTAGTAATTTTTTGCATCTATTTTTCCAATTATTTGACAGCCTTTTCCTCTTAATGCTCCAGATCCTGGGGGAGGGCATAATATCTAATTTGACCAAATTGAATTTACTTTCTTAAAGCTAGTCAAACAATCTGTTGCTACATATGAACCTCAGTCCTCATATGTTCAAGGTCTTATCTCTTCCTATTGTAATGATCATTTAATGATTCCTTTGAATTGGGATTTACTTGCTATACGGTTTTGGAACCAGGACAATATTTACAATTCAAATCTTGTTGAAGAGAGGAGGCTCTTCAAATATCTTGCATGAATGCCAGAAATAATCCCCCCCACCCCCCGGAACTACTTTTGAAATGCTCATGGGTGTTGACGCTTATGCGCTATGGGACAACAAACTAACTGGTTATACTGATGCTGTTATAGCTCAAATTAAATATGTTTGTCTTAAAGCCTGGATGTAAATACTTAGAGTTGGGGACAAGAAAAGCTTGCAGCTTTACATCAGTTGGTACAAATTCAATTAGAATTAGGACATATAGAAGAATCATGAAGTCCTTAGAATTCTCTAGTCTTTGACATAATAAAATAAATAAATACTGATTTTCTTTAGTGTTTTAGCTACAATACTCTGAGCTATTATTTTGTTTTTTTCTTATTCTTTGCCTGGAAACTGAGGCAGGGAACATGTGTTGGATCTGACTATAGAAAATATCCCAGCAGCTGCCAAGAGAATTTTCTTGGGGAAATTTTGTTTAGTCTCATCCATCATCAGCCCATCTGTCAGAAAATTCCCTGATTAAAATCAGGCAGGTATCTTTCTAGTCTGACTGTACTCTGAAATCCCGGGTTTCTCTTTGGTTTGTCTGGGCTGGTTTGTTTAATTCTAATTTCTGTTTAGTTTTTGTTTAATATTGTCTAAAATGTGATTTTTAAGGCCTGAATTGTTTACATACAAAGATTAAAAGTGCCGGTTTTTATATTGAAAAAATAGTTTCATCCATATATTTTTTGCTTTAAAATTAGAAATTATAAGAAGCGCTCGTTTAAATTTAAATTGAATAGAATATGGATTCTTAAGACTTGCTAATTTGGTTAATATATTGTAAGGTATATTCAAAGTTTGAAATCAAATAAGAATTCAAGTATTAGGATTAATTAAAGTTATATGATATACTTGTGTTTCTGTGTTGAAAATTGTCTTGTTTGTGTGTAAAATATGCTCAAATTTGTAAAACTAGGGAATTAAGTAAAATTAAGTCATTTAAAGAATTTATCTCAAGCTGCTTCAGACAGTTGGCTGCTTATAAGGCAACATCCTGAAAAAGGAGGCACTGAGGAAATCAGGAATTTAGTTCCTCTGATGCCCTATAATAGACTTAACAATACAAAAGACTTTTAGATATAGAAGCTGATGCATCTCTTATTACTAAGCAACATTAGTTTTCTTTTTAGCCCACTTAGACAGTAGTTACTAAGCTGCATGGCTTAGGGAAAGTCCCTAACAAAGCTCTAAAAGTTTTTTTTACAATAGGAAAATAACAAGGGTCATTTGGCCTCTAATAAAGAAAAACATTTATCTTATAAATGATTAAAAGAACAACTTTTTAAATTACAGTCTAAATTTTCTGACAAGGAGTTTTTTATACTCACTATGACCAAATTTCTGTCAAAGCTCTTAAAGAGTTAAAAATGGCTTGATCCCAGTATAAAAATAACTGTCTTTATACACAGGAACTGCTATCCTCCTTCATGGACTCTGCATGTTTTATTTCAAAAAATTTATAAATGTTAGCTTGGACTGTTCTTTCAAAAGTGAAAGAGTTACAATTTATGACTTAGTAGAAGAAGCAGGCTTGTATTCAACCTAATCAAAATGCTAATGTTAACCCTCTTATTAATATTACACAAGATAAACTTTTTATTTTTTATTTTTTTATTTTTATTTTTTTTACAGGGACAGAAAGAGTCAGAGAGAGGGATAGACAGACAGAAATGGAGAGAGATGAGAAGCATCAATCATTAGTTTTTCGTTGCAACACCTTAGTTGTTCATTGATTGCTTTCTCATATGTGCCTTGACCGCGGGCCTTCAGCAGACCGAGTAACTCTTTTGCTCAAACCAGATGAGCCCGTGCTCAGGCTGGCAACCCCGGGGTCTCAAACCTGGGTCCTTGGCATCCCAGTCTGATGCTCTATCCACTGCGCCACCACCCGGTCAGGCAAGATAAACTTTTTAAATGGACAGTTTGCTAATTTACAACAGCAATGTAGGCAAAATGTAGGAGTGAGGATTTGTTCTTATCACCACAAATACAGGAGTAGTAGATACCTTCCAAAAAATTGAAGCATAAGTTGGAAATAGAAAAAAGGGAAATTTGACAATTAAATAAACTTACCCAGGAGGCCAAAAATATTTTAATTAAGACTAAGACTTCAAAAAGCATCTTTGACTCTGTTTCTAGCAATGCTAGCTGTTGTGTCTATAACAATAAGCATAACTAACTATTCTTACTAAGTTTATATTACTTAAATAAGCAATGTTGAATAGCCCAACACTGTATCAACATTATGTAAATCAACCTTTAGAAAAAATTTGTCAGAAATATCCTCAATCTTTAATAATCCATTATATAAATGACATATTAATAGCTTGTAAAAATAATGCTGAACTTTCAGTCATCCTTAAAAATGCTTCTAAAACCTTAAATCAGTATAATTAAACATTATAGCTGAAGACAAAATTAAAATGTTCTGTTCTATTAATATTGTTACTGATTTAAAATATGTAGAACATAGAGTTAAACTTATAGAAACTGTTTACATTTCAAATAATAGTTCTGAATTACACAAATTGTTTCAAGAGTTACAACTTTTATTGTAGGAACAAAATTCACCTGTCTATATAACTCACATTCGTTCTCATACAACTTTACCAGGATCTATGTCTACTACAAATAATAAAATTAATCAATTACTCATTAAATCAATAAAAATAACTACTAAATTTCATACAGAGACTCATACAAATAGAAAAGATTTAATGCAAAAATTTAGAATAACCAGGCAAAAAGCTCGGAATATTGTTAGAAACTGTCCTCAGTATAGTATTATAAATGTTCTTCCATTACCAAGAGGAATGAATCCTAGAGGACAACACAGTAATAACCTGTAGCAAATAGATATTGCTCATCTTCTTTTAAAAAAACTATCTTATGTATGGTTTTATTAATATTTATTCTTCCTTTTGATAGCCCACACCTTTGCCTAGTGAAAAGGCTAATTGTGTCATTCAACATCTTATTGAAGCTTTTAATTATTATAGACATTCCTAAAACAATTAAATCTGACAATAGTCCTGCCTATACATCTACTAAATTTCAACAATTCTTAGCATTTTAGAATATTAAACATAACATACTACTAGAATTCCATATAATTCACAAAAACAAGCAATTTTTTTTTTTTGTATTTTTCTGAAGCTGGAAACGTGGAGAGACAGTCAGACAGACTCCCGCATGCGCCCGACCGGGATCCACCTGGCACGCCCACCAGGGGCGATGCCCTGCCCACCAGGGGGCGATGCTCTGCCCCTCTGGGGCGTCACTCTGCCATGACCAGAGCCACTCTAGCGCCTGGGGCAGAGGCCAAGGAGCCATCCCCAGCGCCCGGGCCATTTTTGCTCCAATGGAGCCTTGGCTGCGGGAGGGGAAGAGAGAGACAGAGAGGAAGGAGGGGGTAGGGTGGAGAAGCAAATGGGTGCTTCTCCTATGTGTCCTGGCCAGGAATCAAACCCGGGTCCCCCGCACGCCAGGCCGATGCTCTACCGCTGAGCTAACCGGCCAGGGCAACAAGCAATTATTGAATGCAGTAATTGCTCTCTGAAAAATATGTTACTTAAACAAAAGGGGGGAGAAGAAAGGAGATTATTCCCTAGAATTATGTTACATAAAGCTTTATTTACTTTAAATTTCTTAAATACAGCAGAAAATAATTTGACTGCTGCAGACATTGGACAAAAAGTAACAGTTCTAAGATTAATCAACCTATACATTATAAAAATGAGTTGGATCAATAGGTACCTAGTGTAGTGCAACATAGGGGAAGAAGGTTTGTTTGTGTCATTGCAGAATCCAGTGAAGTCCTTTGGAGTCCTGCTCACAGAATTAAACAAACAACATGAATAAGAACAATAGATTCTTTCCATATCTTCCCATTGCTGAGATAGAAAAAATAAATTTCAAAAGAAGAATCTTAAAGGTGCTGTTGCTTGGTATTGAAAAGGCTAAAACATCAAGTTGGGTTCAACTTAAAAAGCTAACCTTTAATGGTAAAAATATGCTACAAACTACTAAAAAGGAAGAAAATGCTGCTAACCTGTTTTTAGCAATGATTGATTTGGTAACAATTCCAGTAAGTAGAGCTGAAAATTTTAGTTATTAGGCATATGTCCCTAATCCTTCATTAAGTAGAGTTATTTATTAGGAAAATAGTGCCTTTCCTATTTTTGTTAATGACTCTAATTGGCTTCTAGGACCTTTTAATGATAGAAGTCCTTTAGCACCTTCAGAAGAAGGCATGAAATTAGAAAATTATACAACAGGAGTTGAGGGATTACCTATATGTATAGGACATGAGCCACATTGTTTAAACATAGAAGCTCAAGCTTGGCTCTCTATTGTCAAAAATAACAGTAAAAAAAAAAAGTTCATTACAAGGATACAGATTTAAAAGTAATACAACTGTACATAAAATGTCATAGATTAAAACCCTCATAGCTCCACCTGAGTTAAAGGGCAGGATGCTGATTTAAGGTGGCATAAGAACAATGGTTTAATTACAGCTGGTAGTCAAGGTAATTATACTATCATATAGCATAGAGGAGGGATGTCACCTCAAGCTCCTCATATAAAATTTGGTCCTATACAATATCATTTCTGGAAAGTAGCCATGGCACTTAAAAATATGTCAGTGTAGAAAGAAAAAATCTGGAGAAATTATCCTTCTAATCATATTATGTTAATCTTTAAGAAGAATGAAACAGATTTCATATCTGCTTGTGTTAGATTGCTTTATATGTTTATTATAAGTGAAACCAAATAGACAGCTGAAAATTATTCAATAACTTGCAATAAGTGTGCTTTTTATACATGTATTAACTCTTCTATTCTTTTTAATAAAAATAGTCAAAGTCTTTACATTTTAAGAACCTGAACAAGAGTCTAGATCTCAGTACAGATGCATCGGATGTGGCAGGGTTCCCCTTCCATGATGCTGTTACATTTTTTTTTTTTTTACAGATACAGAGAGTGAGTCAGAGAGAGGGATAGATAGGGACAGACAGACAGGAACAGAGAGAGATGCGAAGCATATACATTAGTTTTTCATTGCGTGTTGCAACACCTTAGTTGTTCATTGATTGCTTTTTCATATGTGCCTTGACTGTGGGCCTTCAGCAGACCGAGTAACCCCTTGCTGGAGCCAGCGACCTTGGGTTCAAGTTGGTGGGCTTTTCCTCAAACCAGATGAGCCCGCACTCAAGCTGGCGACCTCGGGATCTTGAACCCGGGTCCTCTGCATCCCAGTCCGACGCTCTATCCACTGCGCCACCTCCTGGTCAGGCAATGCTGTTACATTTTATCAAGTCCTTGAAATGAACCAAGAGACTAGTTGGGCTGATCATCGCCATCATTATAGGACTAATAGCTGTAACCACCACAGCTGCTGTATCTGGAGTTGCATTACATCAAAATATAGACTGTGGACTTTGTGCAAAAATGGCATGAAAATTCTGAACAACTGTGGCCTTCTCAATAATGTATAAATCTTAACATTAATACTAAAGTTAATGATTTAGAACAGACTATGATTATTTTAAAAAATCAAATTGTTAGCCTGCAAAGACAAATTAAGCTAAGATGTGATTAGAATGTAACTACTTTTTGTGTTACCCCTATTTCTTAAAATTGTACTTATTTCCATTAGGAAAATGTTAAAAAGCATTTGCTAATTCATGATAATGTAAAGAAATCATTGAATTACAAAGACATATTCATGAAGCTTTTCAAAGAAAATGAGAAATTTTGAAAGGTCAACCTATATTAAAGGGGTTAGTAAATAATTTATTGCAATTAAATCCTATTGAATATATTAAAGGATTTTTGGGATCCACTGTGGGACTGTTTATAATAGTATTAATTCTATGTTTTCTTTTTATATGTAGTCTGTTGACAAACAAAAGCAAGAGAAATAAGGAATGAATGACAGAATGCTGTGTTTTCTGTAGTGCTTCAGAACATTCAGCATAAACAAAAAGGGGGAAATGTAGTGGAATAATGCATTGCATGGTCTTGGATGGGAACACAGCCAACAAGAAAAGAATGTTTTGCCAAGAGAATTCTTTTGTGACTTGAAGGCGGGTCACTAAAACAGGTCTATGTGACTAAAGGCAGTTGCTGGGATTTTTTCTCAGTAAAACATTCTCATAAGATATCTGTCCCTTTCAAGGTTATCCCTTGAGATAAAGAAAGAAATGTTGTGGGAACCATAGAAGCAATAGCAATTAATGACTCTTGATATTATATTGTTATTAAGCTATCATGCAAGTATACTCCATGTATCTTTAAATAAAAGTTGTGCTTGATGTTATGCCAATTTCTCAGTAAACAAGCTTTTTGAAGTCTTGTGAATAAAAATAGGATACAACACAAACTCAGGGCCATGTGCCTGAGCAAGCAGTGGTCCTTTGCTAGTCCTTGATGATTTCATCTGCTGATCTCTCTCTCTGTGCCCCAGACTCATAACAACAGAAATATATTGAACAGACTTGCAACCAATCTGAAATCTGTAAATAGTATTCTCCAGATGAAAATACTGGGATGATAATACCATGCATAGAAATTCTGCATTTATTGGACTTCAATGCACTGCTTATTATCTTTACATTATCATCATGGCAGACAATCATTGACTATTCATCTTTAATTAGCCTTAAAAAGTCAAAGAAGAGGATGCTTTATGCATCAAAGAATGTCTCAGACATCACTGGAGAACAATTTTTTTTTTATTTTCTGTTGCATGTGGTTTTAAAACTTTTTCTATATATTTCTGCATCACTGATTCCAAATCTAAAATCCTTTTTTTTTTTTTTTTTTTTTTTTTTGCTGCATGCTCTAGCTTTTACGCAACTTTAATTTCTTTTTGTTACAGTTAATGGCATGCATTGGTTTTTATTTTTTTTATTTATTTATTCATTTTTAGAGAGGAGAGAGAGAGACAGAGAGGGATAGAGAGGAGAGAGAAGGAGCTGGAAGCATCAACTCCCATATGTGCCTTAACCAGGCAAGCCCAGGGTTTCAAACCAGCAACCTCAGCATTTCCAGGTCGACGCTTTAGCCACTGCGCCACCACAGGTCAGGCTGCATTGGTTTTTAAATTGGAGTTAAAGGGCAACAACTCTTGGATTGAACATAACCACAAGGCAATTAATGTTTTACAAACATCACTTTTACATAATTGTAGTTGTTTTTAAATGTAAAAAATATTATCTGATAAAAACACCCTCTTATTTTGTTTTAAGAATGAATCATGGCTTCTTTGAGTAGGTATAAATATAAGAATAGTGCTGACACCTTCTGTTATATATGTGCTGTTACACAAATCAACGTCAAAGGTGCAATATTTCATCATTTGTGACACTTGCATTTATTGCCTATTTTCAAGATCCCCCTGGCAATGAAGACAAGAATTGGGTTCCTCATATTGTGTGTCATAATTGTGAGGAAATGCTTTGTGACTGGGCAAAAGGAAAATGCAAAGGAATGCCTTTTGGTAGTCCTATAGTTTGACATGAACCTAAGGACCACAGCAGTGACTTTTATTTCTGTCTGATCCATGCAAAGGGCATTGACAAGAAAAAACAGCATATGATCACATATCCTAATATTCCTTCAACAATACAACCTATCCCACACTCTGAGACACTCCTGGTTCCAGTTTTCAATGGTTTTATTTCTTCTAAGGATGAAGAAATTGAACATGGTGATCAAGTATATTTTGATAAGATGCATGAGGAAATGGTTATAGAATCTGAAGGGTCTTCTTCTGATGCCAAGCAGTCATTAATCCCTCAGCAGTTTAGCCAACCCAGATTGAATGACTTAGTAAGAGATTTGGGCCTATCAAAGAAAGCAGCTGAGTTATTAGCCTCCAGGCTTCAAGAAAAGAATGTACTTCACCAGTCAGCTAAAGTATCCCATTTCAGGAAGTGTGAACAATTTTTGTGGACTTATTTTCTGAAGACAAAACTTTGTTTACTGTCATGATATCAGAATCTTCTCATCCAGCTAGGTGTTACCACTTACAGTCCATCAGAATGGCAGCTATTTCTTGACAGCTCTAAACAGAGTCTGAAATGTGTTCTCCTACACAACGGTAATGTTTATGCAGTGGTTCCAACTGGTTATTCAACTCATCTGTGAGAGATTATAATGACATAAAAATTGTCCTTGACCTCCTGAAGTATGAGGAGCATAACTGGATCATTTGTGTGGATCTGAAAATGGCAAATTTTCTGCTAGGACAACAGAGAGGTTTCACAAAGTATCCTTGCTTTCTGTGTTTGTGGGACAGCCAAGCTTGTGAGAAACACTAGAAACAAAAGGAGTGGCCAAAACATGAAGCTCTGGAAGTAGGGGTGCAAAATATTGTGAATAAACCTGTAGTTAATTGAGACAGGATCATTTTCTCCCACTTCACATCAAACTTGGCATAATAAATCAGTCTGTTCAGGCTTTGAATAGAGAAAGTGAATGCTTTCAACATATTATTTCTTCTTTTCCTGCCTTGTCTTTCGAGAAGATAAAAGCAGGTGTATTTGATGAACCTCAAATTTGAACCCTCATTTGTGATGAAGAATTTGCCAGGAAAATTAATAAGGAGAAGAAAGCAGCATGGCAGTCTTTTGTGGCCATTACAAAGAACTTCCTTGGTAACAAAAAAGCAGAAAACTATGAACTTCTGGTTCAAAGGATGCTGTTGGCTTTCTGTAACATTGGATATTACATGAGTGTTAAGATTCACTTCCTGAACAGTCACCTTGATAAGTTTCCCAAATATCTTGGAGCTGTTAGTGTTGAGCAGGAATAATGCTTTCATTAAGATCTGAAGACAATGGAAGAGTGTTATCAAGGGTGATGGGACAGAAATATGATGTCAGGCTACTGCTAGAACATCAAACAAGATTGTCTTCAACAAGTACACAAACACAAGAGCTACAAACACAGGTTTTTTCTGAATAGAATTTAAATAAGTTTTGTGCAAATTTTATGATAAAAATAAGTGTTTTAATATGTTCTATTTTGAAATTCTAGACAAATTCTGATGCAATCATATCTTTTATTGTATTAGTGTATTTACTGCATTATATAAATTATATTTTTACAAAGATGATGCCCAAGAAGACATTCTACTTCATTATGTTAAACTAAATGTTGAAAATTTTACAATAAGATGAAAACCTAAAATCTTGAATTGCAAAAAAACTGTAGCTTACAGAGAAAAACTGAGATTTGAGATCAGCACACTCAAATTAGGTAAGAACAAGTGTTTTTGTGGATGCAACAAAAATTTTGTTCCCCAGTGTTACTGATTTATAAAACCAAGGAGTATAATGTTAGGAGAGAACCTCAAAAATTCTAGGACAGTCTCAGGTGACCATGTAATTATTGTTCTTTCCTCAGGAAAGAAAAGGAAGTTAATAGACTGTAACCATTGTTTGTAAGCAAGTTACATTTTCAGAAGATAAATACACTGAGAGAAGAGAAAATGTAACACCTGCCAAATACCCTGCTCAAAGCTCTGTTAGATTGTGCCGACTTGCTCTCCATAGTTCTTATAGAGAAAAAGAACCTCATCTCTCATTGTCTTGAATGAGTTAAAAGAATTATTATTGACAGACACAATGGACCCAAAATTTCTGCCCTAATGAATATTTACCTCCCATTAGTACTATTCTCTGCTGGAACTGCTATGCATTCCTATCAAGGACTTGAGAAATGTGAGAAAAACCATTCTATTATATCCCATTGCCTAACAAGCTTTAGTATGGTTTCCAGACTATGCAGGTCTTTAAATCTCACATTTGCCAGAAAGCTGGAAGAAAGACAATGTACAAATATTTCTTAGCATTCTGTGAGTGTCAAGGAAGGAATGACAAAACCCTTTCACTTAGAATCCTAAAATATCCATTTCATTTCAAAGAAAACAATAACAATAACTTTTAACCCTGGCTTTAGAGGCATCCTCTAATTTTGCGAAAGACCTATAACACTCAGTGGTCAGCAAGAATAATAACTACTATGTTTGCAACTCCAGAACATTACACACATGCTTACATGATTAGCTTTATATAAAAGTGAGATAACATTTCATAAAATGTTTCAACAATAGTAAAAGAAATGCAATGAGAACAAGTTTAGCATTTTTTTTTTTTTGTATTTTTCTGAAGCTGGAAATGGGGAGAAACAGTCAGACAGACTCCTGCATGCGCCAGACTGGGATCCACCCGGCATGCCCACCATGGGCGATGCTCTGCCCCTCGGGGCGTCGCTCTGTTGTGACCAGAGCCACTCTAACTCCTGGGGCAGAGGCCAAGGAGCCATCCCCAGCGCCCGGGCCATCTTTGCTCCAATGGAGCCTTGGCTGCGGGAGGGGAAGAGAGAGACAGAGAGGAAGGAGAGGGGGAGGGGTGGAGAAGCAGATGGGCGCGTCTCCTGTGTGCCCTGGCCAGGAATCGAACCCGGGACTTCTGCATGCCAGGCCGACACTCTACCACTGAGCCAACTGGCCAGGGCCAGGTTTAGCATTTTTACAAAGGGGAAATCATGGGGATGTAAAGTACAGCATAGGAAATATAACCAGTAGTATTGTAATAACAATGTATGGTGCCAGGTGGGCACTAGACTTATGGAGGAGTGACTTTATAAGTTATTTAAATTTCTAACTACTATGCTGTACACCTACCTTGAAACTAATAATATTAAATGTCAACTGTAACTAAAAAATAATTTTTTAACTATAAAAAAATACCCTATTATTATTTATCTGGGAAAAAATTTCTAACTTGATGTTTAAGGGCTGCCACTGTTATTGGTTTTAATCCCCCTTTTAAAATATGTATAGAACTTTGTTGAGTAATTCATATGAGAAAACAATTTGGAAATACTTCAGTTGTTTGTATGCTATGGGATATTAAGCATTTTATTTTTTATTTTTTTTATTATTTTTTTATTGAGTGAAAGGCAGGGTGGGAGAGACAAACTCCCACATATGCCTCGACTGGGATCCACCAGGCAAGCCTGCTCAGCCAGCTATTTGAGCACCTGAGGTGAGGCCACAATGCCATCCTCAGCCCCCTGGCCAACTTGCTCAGATTGAACCATGGCTGTAGGAGAGAGAGGGGGGGGGGGAGGAGTGGAGAAGCAGATGATTGCTTCTGTGTGCCCTGACTGGAAATCAAACCCAGGACTTTCACACACTGGACCCACACTCTACCACTGCACCAACTGGACAGGGCCTTAAGCATTTTAAATGAAGCAAATAAGAGGAAATATGCCTAGCTCATTAGCTTTATTCCTTCATTCCCTTCATAACCAAAAATTCTTTAGGAAAATAATACAATGCAAAAAGCAAAATTGAAACAAATGTTGCAGAAGGAAATGGTCCTAAACTCTAAATAAATTGAGTTGTAAAAAATGATAAACCACTAGCTCAAAAGCAAAACAAATTTTAAAAGATAAGAATGCAGGCCCTGGCCGGTTGACTCAGCAGTAGAGCATCGGCCTGGCGTGCGGGGGACCTGGGTTCGATTCCCGGCCAGGGCACATAGGAGAAGTGCCCATTTGCTTCTCCACCACCCCCCTCCTTCCTCTCTGTCTCTCTCTTCCCCTCCCGCAGCCAAGGCTCCATTGGAGCAAAGATGGCCCGGGCGCTGGGGATGGCTCCTTGGCCTCTGCCCCAGGCGCTAGAGAGGCTCTGGTCGTGGCACAGCGATGCCCCAGAGTGGCAGACCATTGCTCCCTGGTGGGCAGAGCGTCGCCTCTGGTGGGCGTGCCGGGTGAATCCCGGTCGGGTGCATGCGGGAGTCTGACTGTCTCTCCCCGTTTCCAGCTTCAGAAAAAAAAAAAAAAAAGAATGCAGTGAGGCTTGACTAGGCAGTGGTGCAATGGATAGAGCATCAGACTGGGACAAAGAGGACCCAGGTTCAAAACCCTGAGGTCACAGGCTTGAGCACAGGGTCACTGGCTTGAGCATGGCATCACTGGCTTGTGTGTGGGATCATAAACATGACCCCCCATGGTCACGGGCTTGAGCCCAAAGGTTGCTGGTTTGAAGCCCAAGGTTGCTAGCTTGTGCAAGGGGTCACTTGGTCTGATATAGCCCCCCGGTCAAGGCACATATGAGAAAGCAATCAATAAACAACTAAGGTGCCACAACAAAGAATTGATGCTTTTCATCTCTCTCACTTTCTGTCTGTCTGTCTGTCCCTCTCTCTTTCTCTGCCACACACACACAAAAAAAGACAATAAGAAAATTCATATTGTTTTGGAATGCAATGCCCAGCTAAGACAACCGAACAAGATGATTGCATCAAATGGAACATAAATGGTGTCTATCACAAAGCCAGTCTAGGAAGAGTTCAGAGTTTATGACTTTCTATCTTTCGGCCACATGGAGTTGCCTTGGTGACTTTCTCTCTCATACTGGTGTGCTCTCCAAAAATAATCCACAAGCCAGATGCCTGTGGGTTCGGGTATGTTTAAATGAGCTACACCAAGCACCAAATGACCTAGAAATGTTTAATCCAGCTTTTGTCAGAACAAATTACTGGGATGTTCTCATGCCTCCTTAGGGACTAATTTATGATTGAATACTAAGTCTGGTGCAAAGCTGTGGGCCAAAGTTGATGTCCATTTCACTCCTGTATGTAGTCTCTAGGTATGCTGCTCTGTTATGGAGAGGAACCACTCTAAAATGGAGGGATTGCCTGACCTGTGGTGGTGCAGTGGATAAAGCGTCGACCTGGAAATGCTGAGGTCGCCGGTTCGAAACCCTGGGCTTGCCTGGTCAAGGCACATATGGGAGTTGATGCTTCTAGCTCCTCCCCACCTTCTCTCTCTGTCTCTCTCTCCCTCTCTGTCTCCCTTTCTCTCTCCTCTCTAAAATGAATAAATAAAATTAAAAAAAATAAAAAAATAAATAAAAAAAATAAAATGGAGGGATTACCAAAAACACAGACAAACCTTGCAAAGGTTCTGGTGAGAGGCATGCATTTGGGGTCTTTTGTGCCTCAAGGAGTTCTTTTTTTTTTTGGAAAGAGGGCTTGGCATGTTCTCTATAAATTGTCTTGTGCTATGTTGCCACTGAGTCTATATGCCATATGCTATGGACTCCAAAATTTTTTATGTTGAAACTCTACCTCACAATGAGGTGGTATTAGGAGATGAGTTTTTGGGAGGTAATTCGAATTAGATGAGTTCATGAAGGTAGAGCACTTATGAATGTAATTAGTGCCCTTACAAGAGTCATAAGAGATATCAACGGAAAGCAAACAGGAATTCTTGCTCCCTCTCTCTGTTCTCTGACTTGTGAGGATACCAGAGAAGTCAGCAGTCTGTAACCCTAAAAGGGCTCTTACCAGAACCTAACGATACTGGAACATGGATCTTGGATTTCCAGCCTCCAGAACTGTGAGAAATAGGTTTCTGTTGTTTGTAAGATAGCCAGTCTGTGGTACTTTGTTAAAGCAGCCTGAACTAAGGATACCACACCATGGTAGTGAGCACTCACCTAGCAATTCCAATATTTTTACTATCAAATTATTTCTGTTTAATATGCATATCACTAAGGTACAGGGATCACAGAAAGAAACTGGCAAATCAGGTTTGAGCATGGTATTGATGTCCAGTGGGATAGGCTCTGCCTCTCTGAGCACTCTATCCACTCACCTCCCTGCACAGGACCTTAACAGCACCCAGGACTCCACCTCCAAGGGCTCCAGGGACTCTCCCTAGATGGCACCTTCTACTTCACTCAACTCCTCACTGGGCCTCAAGCACTAGTGTTGCATATGCCTTACTGTGCTTTGTTGCTGCTCTCCTTTTAGACTTTGGAAGGGATGTGTTGAGTACAATATTCTTCTGTTTCTGGCTATCATCATCAATCCCTGCAAAGCTCTCCTCTTGTTTTATTTTGGTATGTTCTTCATCACAGCCCAACCACATACTCACTCCCCTTTCCTCTGCCACTGGCATTCACTCTAATATGTTTACTGTCTATCCTTGGATCTAGAATGCCAGTGGCAGTAAGATTAATACTGTTAATCTTAATTCATATAAACAGTATTAAGTTATATATGTCATTTAGTTTCCAGAAGGAAACTATACCTTCACAGAGATAACATTGTTACCTGTAACTGCTATGTGGTATACCATTATTTGCACTCACTGTTTACCAACAAGTATATCCATATTGTTCCTCAGGAATGGCTCCTTTACATTCTCCATAAGGATGCATGATGACTTGTTTGTCCACACTTGATATTATCCAGCTTTCTAACATCTGTCTATATGATGGTTGTCAAGTGGGTCTTTTTATTTTTTACATTTGCACTTCTCTGATTTCTACTGAAATTGGACATCTTTTCACATACTTGTTACCCACTAAGATTTTTTCTTCTGTAGCTTGCTTATTCATTTCTTTTTACCATGTTCTTTTGTACATTTATTTTTATTGTATATATTAGATATTAATCTTTTGTTAAGTTTTAGTATATAGCTTTCTCAAATTATTCCTCATTCTGTTAAATTTGCCTATGGTGTTCTTTATTAATAAACATCTTTAATATAGACATATTTATTTATTTATTTATTTGTTTGTTTGAGACAGAGAGGGAGAAAAAAAGAAATATCAATTTATTGTTTTACTTATTTATACATTCATTGGTTGATTCTTGTATATACCCTGACTGGGGATTGAACCCTCAACCTTGAGATATTGGGACAATGCTCTAAGCAACTGGGCTAGGACTAATGTAGACATAATTAAATGTACCTTTTTAATCTTATTTTTACAATTCTAGCACCATGTTTAAGAAAATCTTCACCCTAATGTCACAAGAACTTTTTGTTAGAATTGTATTAAATTTATGGATTAACTTGAAGACAATGTATATATCTTTACAACACTGTCATCCTGTCATGAACATGTTATAGCTCTCTGATTCTTCAGGTCTTATTTAATGTCTCTTATAAGGTTTTTAATTTTTTTCATAATAACTTTCTGCATCCCTTGTAGGTTAATTCTAACTACTTTATAATTTTGGTTGTTATAAATAGTGTCTTTTTCTATATCACTCTCTAGTAAATTATTGCTGTGGTAGATTTTTCTAAGTTTAACTAGCAAACTTCTGAACACTTATCAAACTAAGAGCTGGTCTGTTTATTATGCTGTTTTCTATGTAGATTATTATATTATCTGAAAATAACAACAAGTTTGCTCTTCCTTCCCATCTTCCTGCCTCTCATTTCTATTTCCTGTCTTTCTGCATTAGCCAGGGCCTCCAGATATTTGTTGAACAGTAAGCAGTGCTAATATGCTACATCCTTTTTTTGTTTCTGATATAAAAAGGAATAAATTTAAAGTTTCTCTGTTATACAGGGTGGGACAAAAGTAGGTTTAAAGTTGCTTGTACAAAAAATATTACAATAATTAATAAATAATACCAAAATAAATCATATTTCACACATTAACAACTATAAACCTACTTGTGTCCAATCCTGTATATGATGTTTTCTGTAGAGTTTTATATATAATATTTATCAGTTTAAAAGAGTTTCCTTCATGTCTTAGTTTACTTTGAGGTATTATTTTTCCATTAATAGAAGTTAAAACTAATCAAATTTTTTTTATCTATTAATGTGGTGGGTTTCAATGATAGATTTTCTGGTTTATGTTAGTCTTGCATTTTTTATGTAAATACTACTAGATCATAGTATATTTCTGTAGTACATGATTGGCTCTCATTTTCTAATATAGAAATTTTTTTTCTCTGTCATAAATAAAATGCACTTAAATTTTTCTTTTGTTTCTCTGCCTCTGTTTTAGAAATTAAAGTTATGTCAGCCTCAAAAATAACTAAGGTTGCTTTTATTCTTTTCTATTTATTTTCTGGATCAATTTATTTAGGTGACAATTACTTTGAAATTCTGTTAAAATAACAAGGTTGGAACTTTTTTTTGAAGGTAGAATAATTTCCATTTCAATTCCTTTGATAGCCTCTGGTCCATTTGGAAGTTCTGTGTTTATTTCTGAGGGTAATGGTTGCTTACAGTTGTATTATTTTAAAGTCTCTTTTACTTGTAATTATTTCCCCTTTTCATTGAATGTTTTATTTGTGTGTTCTCTTTTATCCTTGGTTAGTCTTCTCAAAGATTTGTCTAATCTTCTAGTTATTTTAAACACTATTATTGTGAAAGTTTTCAATATGTTATCTTATTTTTTATTGTTCTTTACTATTTTTGCCCTAATATTTATTATTTTCTTTCTTCAATTTTCTTGGGTTTTTGTTCAGTATAACTTCTATCTTCTTAAATATGATACTTTGTTTTTTTATTATATAAACCAAAGCTATAAATTTTTTTCTATAGATTGATTTAGCTCCATCCAACAATTCTTGACATATAATGCTTTCTTTAATTATTTTTATTTATTTTTTATTTTTCTGAAGTTGGAAATGGGGAGGCAGTCAGACAGACTCCCGCCTGTGCCCAACCAGGATCCACCAGGCATGCCCACCAGGGGGCTATGCTCTGCCCATCTGAGGCGTCGCTCTGCTGCAACCAGAGCCATTCTAGCATGTGAGGCAGAGGCCACAGAGCCATCCTCAGCACCCGGACCAACTTTGCTCCAATGGAGCCTTGGCTGCAGGAGGGGAAGAGAGAGATAGAAAGGAAAGAGAGGGGGAGGGGTGGAGAAGCAGATGGGTGCTTCTCCTGTGTGCCCTGGCCGTGAATCAAACCTGGGACTCCTGCACACCAGGCCGACGCTCTACCACTGAGCCAACCGGCCAGGGCCATATAATGCTTTTTTTATGTTTAGTTTCCTTTCTTTATAATAGTTTTCTCAAATATTTCTATTGTAGAAACTTCCAATCTGATAGTCTTTTTTATTGGTTTAGTCCATTTACATTTATATTACTATTACATCAGAATTTTCTTGTAATCTTATTTTATGCTTTCAATTATCATCATATTTTTAATTTATTAAAATTATATATAGGTATATATATTGTGTGTGTGGAGGGGGGTCCTTTAGTCCTAACTTCCATTAGAAAAATTGATATTTTTCTGATAGTTTGACAGTTACATATTTTATTTTAATTTTTCTGTTAATTATTTCTAACATATTAAGATCTATATCTCTCTTTATTGTTTCCTATCCTTTTATTAATATTTATATTTATATACTCTGCTCAAACAAGTGAAAACCAAAAGATACTATGGATTTGCTTATTCAACAGCTGTTTAAACTTCATACAAGCACATGGAGGCTAGGACACTGAAAAACACAGTTCTAAGATTTCTTCACAGCTAGAGTGCCAGATATGATTTATGTTTCTTCAGTCCAATAAATGCACATGATCTTGAGTTTTACATGTATAGCAGTACTTTTTCCATCTGTTTATTTTGGGTGTTTATTGATATGAATCTACAATAAAAATGTTTACAACTAGAATTTATTCTTTTAGTATTACATTTTCAACTGAAACCTAACATGTGCTTCAGAAGAACATTCTTGAACATTAGAAATTGTTTCTTTCCCACTAGCTGAGCTTTTGGAAGAACTTCTTTCTCTCTCTCTCCCTTTCAAATTTTTATGAGTTTATTTGCACCAACTAATAACACTTGCAGAGGAGCAAGATCTCAAATGCTCTGGAGAATCACAGTTTTATAGCTTCTTTTATGCATTTGAAATTAAGAAGGATTGAAAAAAACTCTTAAACATAAATTTTGTTGGGGCACTTCAAAAGCAATGGAGTAATGACTGCTGTAGTTCTTACATATTCCTTCAATTTTTTAATTACTTTCTTGCTTTCTTTGAAAAATTTAGATGAATTAAGGGATATTTTTTATTTAAATCAAAGTATAATGCCTGTTTCCAGAATACATCATTTTTGGCACATTTAGATTTGTCAAAGGTTCAGTCAGAAGAGATTCTGAGTTCAATAATGAAATTGCCACTTGACTTAGAATCAGTGGCATTGACATTTTTTCTGGGGTCTTTTTGGCACTAAAAATACTCGAAACAACTGTAACAGCTGTTTGTTTTTTCATGTTTTGTTGTGTGTTTTATTTTGTTTTTAGAAAAATTTCGAAAGTTTTTTTTTATAAAGGATTCTAAATGTGTCCTAAAAGTAGAAGTCCTCTAGTAGGGGCCCCACCCTACTTAATGATATCCCTCTACTCACCACGACAAAGATCTGGAGTGAGGGGAGTACATTCCCCTTTGTGGCATGGATTCAGCCAGATCCTCTGGTGCCAACAAAGTCATGAAGGCAGAAAGTGAGAAGGAACAGGGGGTGCAGATTTCTCACCCTGAGCCTATACAGCCCCTGTGGAATTTGTTACTTTATCCAGATGATTTTGATTTCAGAGTCCACTTTCACTCTTAGCTCCCAGGTGGCTACCCTCCTGACCTCAGCTAAGCCCATTCCATTTTCATATTTTATCTTAGTGCCTAGAAAACCAGCCATGTTCAACAGTTCAGCTCTGTGCCTTGACCAGGAAGGAAGTGAGACTCAAAGTCTGTAAATGAGCAATGTGAAGTGTAGCCATTATGATCTCATGAACCCATCTTGGTAGATAGCTGAGTTTCAAAATGCTCACCACTTGGGGAAATATTGGAGAGAAAAGTTGTCTTGCAAAAAATAAAGCATGGCTAAGGTCTACAATGCTATGGTCATTATGACAAATAAGAGGTGGGAAGGGACCATCTGTTTACTGAGCTAAGTAAACAAAAACCAAAAACCTGGGGAGACAAGTGACAGAGTAGAAATAGAGTTGAATTAAAATTCAGGAAGCTTGTGTGCTTGCTCCAGCTCTATAGCAGTGTGACCTTGGAGGAAGTCAATTAACCTCTGAGGACCTCAGCTTCCTCAGCAGCACATCAAGAATATGGGACTAGATGACACCAAAGTATGGTGTTTAAACAATTTACAGACTTTTTCTTGACCCCAATTGATCTCTCCTGCTAATGCAGATATATTATAGACATTTGCTCATAAAAGGGATTCAAAATGCTAAATTGAATGTCCACAGGCAACCTAATTAAGTAGGCTGTTTCTGATGTGACTCCAATGCCCTTGAAAAGGATCTTTTTATCCGCCTAGCCCTGACCTCCACTCTAAGAGTGCCAGTATATTCTGCTGACTTACAGAGAACAGTAGTTATATCCATGTTAAAAATTCTTTGTCACCTATGCAGAATGTATTCTTAGTAGTTAACATACTTTATTCCACACGCAGAAAATTTTAGGTTTCATTTGGTTTGCTTGTAAGCTAAGATGGAGTCACTTTCCACAGAATTATTTTCCCCAAATTTTGTAAATAAAGCCAGACAGTTGATCAGGGACAAAGAGGAAAGGTCATGCCTTGAAACTGATAGTAACAAGCAACTCTATTCTCACCTCACATGGCAAGATCAGGAGTTTACTCCTAACATTTTCTCTGCTCCTTTTATTAGCTCAAACATTTACATAGATAAGAATTACTTTCTCCCAAGTAGTAAGGCATGTAAGTACCATAAATTTGTGTGTCTTTTTAAGAAGTTATTTACTAAGAATTAACTCATTATATAGAAAAACTGTTATTAATTTATAGGGCAAAGAACATAACTATGACCCAAGGCATGGGTTTAAAAATTTTATACATATTGCAAAGAAATAAAATATTGACTACAACAGGCTCATCTCATTTTTCATTGACCCAAATGGTAGGTGCCACAAAAGTGGTGTGATTTCTATACTATGTATATCAATAATTGAATAGTCTGATATGGCATTAAGAATAAAAGTATGAATGTTATTAAGTTGTTTTACTGCAAAAGACAATGAAAAAAATCAAAGTAAAAGGAGAACATTTTATGAGGATTAGTTTGCTGGACTGAGACTATTATTTATTAATATAAGTAATCCACTAAAATAAATTTCTATTCAAAATAGTAGCATGTATCTCTCTCTCTTTCTTCCCATTCTCTCTATATTTGACTCTCAAACTGATAGTAAGGGCTAACTTAGTTTTATTTTAGAATGATCTGAAGATATATAATATTTTGGAGTACATTATAAAATATTCCCTCTAATTATTAATTGTTTTTCTTAATTTAAGTAAGATTTTTTTGTCAAATATAGTTTTTAAATCTCTTGTATTTATACTTTAGTGTATGTTTTTTCAGAATTCTTTCAATTAATCAATAGGCAGTATTGAAACCACTGTGTGCTAGGATGATTTCATTTTCTTCATTCTGATTATATCAACCAATATGCAATTTGACTAGAATAAAATAATTTTCCAAAATATTTTATCAATGGCCCTGGCCGGTTGGCTCAGCGGTAGAGCGTCGGCCTAGCGTGCGGAGGACCCGGGTTCGATTCCCGGCCAGGGCACACAGGAGAAGCGCCCATTTGCTTCTCCACCCCTCCGCCGCGCTTTCCTCTCTGTCTCTCTCTTCCCCTCCCACAGCCAAGGCTCCATTGGAGCAAAGATGGCCCGGGCGCTGGGGATGGCTCTGTGGCCTCTGCCTCAGGCGCTGGAGTGGCTCTGGTCGCAACATGGCGACTCCCAGGATGGGCAGAGCATCGCCCCCTGGTGGGCAGAGCGTCGCCCCATGGTGGGCGTGCCGGGTGGATCCCGGTCGGGCGCATGCGGGAGTCTGTCTGTCTCTCCCCGTTTCCAGCTTCAGAAAAATGAAAAAAAAAAAATTTTATCAATATAGGCATAATATTCTGACTCTTGGTCTAAAATAATGATAAAAATGCCAATAGTCAGGTGATTTCTCTTTTTATTATTTCCATCCAAAATAATTTTTTCACAAATATGTTAGAATGACAGAAAGTATATTTTATTAGTGTGTGGTTTTAACCTTATTGAAATCTTTTATGTGCCTATGACTTCAAAGAATTTTCTAGTTTGTCTACTCAGTTACCTACTGTTTACAGCCTGGCCTTTGGAATCAATAGGTCTTGGGTTTAGATCCTGAATCTGCCACTGATAAAATATTCAACTTTAGGCAAGTTACTTGGCTATTTTAAGCCTCAATTCTTTATCTCCAAAAGCAAGGACAGCAGCGTGCCTAGCTTACGAAGCTGTTGGAAGTCAGAAAAGTTACCATATGTGAAAAGGCCAAGCACAACAGCAGCCACAAAACATGAGTCAATATTGATTCTCTTTCTTATTTCTTAATTTCTTCACTTCTAGTGGGTTTTTTTCCTTTAATATATTACTCATGTAACTCCCAAAATTCTTGTATAACTGTCAAAAACTGATTAACTTCTTTAACCACATCTTGTGTGATAACAATTCTATATGTAGTATAACATTTCTCCTTTCTGGTCTATGTAGAACAGCACAGAAAATGATGCTAAGTCATTAGACCAGGAAAATCTCAATTACCTGAACAATCAAATAATCAGTGAGAAGGTAATGAAAAAAGTTAGGAAGCATTACTTTACTACTAACAGAGGACCCATGATTATATGACACCTTAGCGAAAGGATGTGGCATGTTTCTTTAGGGAATTCTTGCATATCTAGAGTGAAAATGCAGGGTGGTCTTTTTAACTTGGAGCCCTACAGAAATGCCCATGCCACCACTGTTAGATGGGAGAAGATAGGTAACTCTGCAATAACTCCACATCCCTGAGGCATGATGCCACAAACATTTATTTTCTGCTTCTGTTACATGAGAAAGGCAGGTCAGTGAAGGGTCCTATGCCACACCATTTATGGGAGACTCAGGCTAAGAGAGATCTCACTGTCTCTGTAGCTTTTCTGCTGGAAGCATAAAGCTTTCTGAGTCATTGCAGCAGGAAAAAAAAATACTAGAATGTCATTCATTTAGCAATTAAATGTTTTGGCCCAGAAATAGCATGCCACTTTCATTCATAGTGTATGGCCAGAACTAATTACACAACCCTGCCTAACTAACTATGACTTTCTGTGTGCTTGAAAGGCTATATGGGAAAGCACTCCAGGTCTCTACAACACCACTCATGGCAAGAGGAAGCAACATGCATTCATGACTGGGAAATAGAGGGAATGAGCCAGGGCAGCTAAATGAATATACTTCCTACATGCCTTCTCCAGGTGCCTATTATGTCAGGCACTGTTTTAAGCACTGAATAAATGGTAAAAAAAGATATATGATCTTTATTTTAAATGTAGATACCATTTTATCAGGGAAAACAGATTTTTAAAAACAAAGGAAAAGAAAATAATTACAACTTGTATTGAGTACTGTGAAGAAGCAGAAAAGTAATTTACAAAAGTTTGTGAATTGAACAACAAAAAGGAAAAAAATAAGCAAAGTACAAAGAGAAGGGAAAAACACTCTAGGCATAAGAAAAGGCCCTGAGTCAGAAAAAGGTTTTAAGTGTGTTTGAAGAACTGAGAAGAAACCAGAGCTAAACACAATAAAATGATTAGGCTCAGAAATCTAATCACATGCAGGATTTGGCAGAACCTTACAGGCCAAAGTTGGAAGTTTGAATTTGACTATATGACCATGGAATTAAGAGATTTTAAGCAGGAGAAACTGACCAGATTTATGTTTTAAAATATCCTGGCTTCTGTTTGGAGAATGGGCTGGAGAGGAGCAAGAATAAAGTAGAGATAGCAGTTAGATGGCTGTTCTAGCTTAGACAAGAGATGGAGACCAGGCATACATGGTGCTTGTGGATATAGAGGTTGGTTAGAAACTTCTCTGACTTATCTATCACCAATAGTTAAAACTATCCTGCCAGGGAACTGCTGTTATCAACACAGATAATTGGTTTATTCTAACTCCTATGTTCAATGTCTGGGCAGGTTGTGATAAGGTGCCAAGGAATTGAAAAACTTGTTAATATTAGTATTTTAAAAGGAAGTCAGGCATCATTACCCCTTATTCCTGAGGAAGAAAAAAAAAAACAAGAAGAAAAGCTTACAAGGGGCAAAAATCAGCTAGTCATAGTTTAACTAGTTCCTATAGTTCTTTAGAAGAGCTGATGCCACTTGCTAGACAGAGTAAAGAAGATAAGACTTATCTTAAAAGCCTTTAAGAGACAATGTTTATGTACCTTAGTTAAAAATTCCTACACTAATCCTAACTCTTCCTCCCATTCTGGAGTCATGAGAGTGATGTATACCTCTAGACCAGTGGTAGTCAACCTAGTCCCCACTGCCCACTAGTGGGTGTTCCAGCTATCATAGAGGGCAGGAGTGGAGCAGCCAAAGTATAAATAAAAAGATAGATTTAACTATAGTAAGTTGTTTTATAAATATTTATTCTGCCAAACTTAGCAAAAATCCAACATAAAGTACTTGATAAGTAATTATTATTATAGGCTTTAACTTGCTGTAACTATGCTTTATAAATTTTATAAAGTAAAGTTACTTTCCTACTTTATAAATCACCATTAGTGTGAAACCAGTGGGTGGTTAGAAAATTTTACTACTAACAGAGATACAAAAGTGGGTGGTAGGTATAAAAAGGTTGACTACCCCTGCTCTAGACAAAGAGATCATGAGCCCCCCACACTCCGCTTGCTTGAAAAACCTGTATTCTGCAATATTTTATATGCTTTCTAATAATCATCCTTCTGAAATTCTTTATATGTACAAAACTTGTAAACTAAGAGAGTGGAGACTAGCTTATTAGGTTTTTTAATAAGCTACACCAACACTCTTAGCAAAGATAATTTCATTTAGCATCTCTTCTTATCCTAAGCTAAACATATCATTTCCCACTATTGTGGTGACAGGGATAGGTGGTAGACCCTAGAACCGTGATGGAGAACCTTTTTATAAAAAACACCCACTTTTGCCCTGGCTGGTTGGCTCAGCGGTAGAGCGTCGGCCTAGCGCGCAAATGACCCGGGTTCGATTCCTGGCCAGGGCACACAGGAGAAGCGCCCATTTGCTTCTCCACCCCTCTGCTGCGCCTTCCTCTCTGTCTCTCTCTTCCCCTCCCGCAGCCAAGGCTCCATTGGAGCAAAGATGGCCCGGACACTGGGGATGGCTCTGTGGCCTCTGCCTCGGGCGCTAGAGTGGCTCTGGTCGCAACATGGCGATGCCCAGGATAGGCAAAGCATCGCCCCCTGGTAGGCAAAGCGTCGCCCCATGGTGGCGTTCTGGGTGGATCCCGGTCGGGCGCATGCGGGAGTCTGTCTGACTGTCTCTCCCTGTTTCCAGCTTCAGAAAAATGCAAAAAAAAAAAAAAAAAAACACCACCCACTTTTGCAGTGCTGGTCAACCTGGTCCCTCCCACCCACTAGTGAGCGTTCCAGCTTTTATGGTGGGCAGGAGGGACCAGGTTGACCAGCAAAAGTGGGTGGTTTTTATAAAAAGGTTCACCATCATGGCTCTAGAAGATTTGGGAATGTCTTTGTTTGATATGTAAAACATTTATTACAACTGTGCTATCTTGTGGTCTTGATCTGTAGAAATGTTTTTCCTTTTAATAGATCCTATAGATAAATGTTATGAGCTTATCAGTAAATGACTTTTGTACCATGCTCCCCCTCTTTCCTCCCCCAACCAGTATATAATCATGTCTATACAACCAGCCTCACAGCTATATTCTGGGCTGCATGATTTGGGTTAGCTATACCATGTGTATGTCGCTGGCTTATGAATAAAGCTCCTCCTAATATTTCTTCTATAACTTATCTTGGTGTTTCTATGTAACTCACAGATTCCACTACTTTATAACATTTGGGGGCTCATCAGGATGCTGGTGTTTTGTGTCACTGGGTAGAGACACCCAGACTGGCTGGCCTCTCTGGAAGGTTGCCTGACCCCACTGGATCTCTAGGAGGGGCACCACCTGAGATGTTTCTGGGCTCCAGTTATCCTGTGGGTCTCGGACAACTTCCCAGCAGACACCCCCAGTCCCCAGATTTGGCTGTAAAATCAAAGAGTATAGATTGACCTCTGGAGGTAAGGAAAGTAGAGTAAATCTTTTGCTTTGCTGTATTTTGAGTTGTATATGACTAGTCAATTTGGAACTGTTGCAAACTGAGGATCAGATTCATGCAATGGGTTCTCCAGGGCCAAGATGTTGGTGGAGAGTTTTAATGTCAGGCACTCTCTGGTAGAGTAGAGAGCCCTGGTTAATGAAGGAGCTCTCTGGTAGAACAGAAAGCCCTAGTTTAATGCCAGACACTCTGGTGAGAGTGGAGAGTTCTGGTTAGGGAAAGAGCTCTACCTTTTCTTCATAGCTGTTCTGTCTAAAAAACTCCTGAGTGATTGGTGTGTGAATGGGGATCTCTGGTGCCTGCACCTGAGTTTCCAGTTTGTGGCTCCATGGTGAATAACTACGGAGTCCAAGTGCGATTCAACCTGTGGTTCCGTGGTGATCCTCACCCAGCTTAGGGTAGTATCAGGACAGTCTCTGATCCTAGTCAGGGCTTTATACTGACCACCAATGCTAAGAGGTGCCTAAGCTCCCATGAGTGATGCAGCCAGGCAAGCACTGAAAGGCTCCAGACAGGGCACCCCCTTCCCTTTTCCATTAAACTGTGTTGAAAAGTCAAATGTAAATCGTAAACTGTCTGTTTTGTAGGTTCTCTTTGTTTGTCAGAAAAATCTCTGGTGCAATTAAGGAAATTTCTGGCTTAAAACCAGAGGGCAAAAGTGAAGGGAGATTTGTAAACTTCATATGTTTAGTGGCCATCTGCAGGAAGCTGAGGGAAACCTCTTCCATCTCCAGGTCTGACCTAGTCAGAGGTGTATACTGACTAGCCTATCCTAAGGAGAGCAAAAATCTCAAGGTGGACTCAGCAAATGGTTGTCACTTTTGAAAGGCAACTCTGAGAAAACTGTTCTAAAGTCCACAAATTACAAAAAATAGCAAAATAGTAAAGTAAAATTTATAGAAATATTATATTGCTTAAAGGTAAAACTAACTAAAGACCTAAGAGAGTGCTGGAATGAGTATAGAATAGAAAATAGTTTCAGATATTCACATACTGACCCAAAGAAGTTTTACCCATTTGAAAGGTACAGGGTTGGAATTAATATTAAGAAGGCAAATAGAAAAATTAGAACTTTCTTTAGAAGAATCTTAAAGTAAGAACCAGACTCCACTAAAGTGTATGCTTAAGAATTTCAAAATTAGATTTTCCAATAATTATAATGCAAAAATTGTCTAAAGATACATTGAAAACTCTCTGTGAATTATAGTGGCCAACTTTTAGAGAAGACTGGCCAAATCAAGAATTGCTAGATTCAGAGAGTGTATAGGCAGTCTAGTTTACAATCACTGGGCTCCTACACATGAGTGAGTAGCATAGCCAGGTTATTGCTGAGTGTGGTAGCAGAGGCAGCAGCAGTAGAGAAAGTAAAAACAGCCAGGCTGCAGTTGAGCATGAGAAGCAGTGGGGAAAAGAAAAAAAAAGCAGCAGACAGGGCAGTGCCACCTTCAATGTGTTTGGGGCCAGCCAGGCCCTGATCATGCTCACTTAGGCTCCATGATGTGGCTTGGTGCCATGGCTCCTCTCATAGCTCCAGGCACCTGCCCCTTCACCTAGGGCACCAGGAATCCCAGGCACCCTTGTTAAGCCTAATTTGGAGGTACCCAAAACATTGAAGACATGAACAAAGTCCATCAGTTATACACCAAAGCTTTATTGTCTAGCTTGGCCAAGTGGCGGCTCCTCCAATAGTGGTCTGAGGGAGTGCACACCGGCCCTTTGTTCTACTTGGCTTTTATAGTTTTGTAAGTGAGAAGTACAGAAGCAAAAATTGTAATTAGGAGCCCTTTACCACTATTGGTTATAGTCATATGTCCATTAACATGATAGGACCATGTTCAATTTGCAAGCCATACATCCTTTTGGAGAAAACAAAATTTACAAGTCAACACAATGGCAGAAAGATATCTTTTTACATATTAAAAGGCATTTCCATATTATCTAGTGTTCATCTGCTATCTCTCTGTCCAGAGTCACACGTGTTAACCACATGCATTTACATAGGAGAGGTAGTTTCCTTGAGGACAAATGCCCGCAAATGGCTCATAGTTATAAGAAAAGGTTTATTTTGGCTTTTCTCTCCCTGTACCTGGCTAGCCATTCACCTCTTTCCCCACAGGTGTGGTGGAATATCTGGGGATCCATGTTTTCCTCCCCTTTGCATTTACAATACAATGCCAAGGGCCATCCTGGTTATGCCAATCACACAGTACAGAGACTATTCTCACAATTTCTCTACACACCTTAACCCAAATTAATAAAATGTTCTCCAAGCCTCTTAAAACATTAATATTAATTCTGTAGTTTTTGGTACCTTACAACACCTGCGGGTGAAGTGGCTCAGTGGCTCCTCACCCTGACCAATTCCCTCACATTGACTAACAAAAGAACTTCCTTCTTGGCTCAAGGGCTGTGCCAAGTGATTAATGTAAGGTATTTTTGCCCACAGAGGAAGAAGAAAGGGTATAGGCACAAAGTGTGGAATAGCAAAAGCTTTATTTAGTACAGCACTTCCCGGACGATGCTTTTTAGTCCAGGGAACAGGGGCCAGAGAAGTCGTGTGGGGGGTGGGGAGGGAACCACATGAAGGTAATTTATAGGGTCTGCAGGGTGAAGGCAAGTTGATATGATGTGGCAAAATTTCACTGGCTGACGGACGATTGCTCTTTTCCAAAGGCTTCCTGGAAAGTTCCTTTTGGCAGTGCATGGGTGTAGGAGGTTCTAGCCAAAGTTCCCAGGTCTGGTTTTTTACATGACCTTCCCCTGCCACCAACCAACCTCACATTTTGACCTTTTATGTTAGATAAGGGCACCGCTATTTGTCTGGCTACTTCCTGCTGGTTAGGGGCATTGTGGGGAGGGGAGGTCAGAAGGTGGTGGCTCTGAGGGGAGTCGCAGATATAGGTGTAGGGACTCTGTTTGACCATGACTTGACAAACTTTGCAGATGTGATCCTGTAAAAATTTAAAAGGGGGGGATCAGATCATTTACAACAACATGGATAAAACTTGATAATATTATACTGAGTGAAATAAGTAACTCAGAAAAAACTAAGAAATGTATGATTCCATACATAGGTGGGACATAAAAATGAGACTAAGGGACATGGACAAGAGGGTGGTGGTTATGGGGGGGGAGAGAGAAAAAAGTGGTGGGGGAGAGAGGAGGGGCACAAAGAAAACCAGATAGAAGGTGATGGAAGACTATATGACTTTGGGTGATGGGTATGCAACATAATCAAATGTCAAAATAACCTGAAGATGTTTTCTCTGAATATATGTACCCTGATTTATTAATGTCACTGTGACATTCAAATAAAAGCTATAAAATACATTAATAGGCTTGAGAAAATAACTTAAAAGGAACTGGTCCAGTAAGTACAGCACATTCCCGGAATAGATGAGACCAGACTCCCAGGATGAATAAGACAGATGAGTCCTAGAGATAGGGAAGTCGTTAGACTCCCAGGATGACTAGGAGCTGATGAGTCCTTGAGATAAGGAAGTCGTAAAAACTCCTAAGATAGTTAATGTGACCACATCCTAGGGGATAGATAGGGACATTTCCAGCTGGGGGCTTTCAACTGTATGACTGGTTACTAAGGCACATGACTAAAAATTTAATTTGGAGGAGCCAATTGCTAAACGCCAAATTCGCTTCTGTATGAACTGCTTGCTTGCTACGCTATAAAAACCCCTAGACTGTAGGCGCTCGGTGTGGCTCTTGTGACTACCACTTGAGTTCACCCCTGCGCAGGTTTATTTTCCTTTGTTCTCTTTTTACTCTTGGCCATAAAACATTGTCTGAAACTCTCCAAACGTCTCCAGTGTTTGTTTTACCCGGCGAGTGCAACAGTCACCCTATTAAAATTAATAATAAAAAATAATTTAAAAGAGGAGTTAATATGAGTAATATGCTGATAATTAGAAGAGGACTTAGGATAGGGGCAGGCCAGGTGAGGATGGGTGGCTGCCATCAGGAGTTAAGCGGGTTGTAGAAGGAGAAGTTCTTATTCAGTTTCTCTTGCAGACAATGGAGGACCCCAGTGCTTTCCTCCATTGGGCCAGACTCATGGAACAGCTTTGCTCCTTGCTTTAGCTCACTCTGGCAGCAGGTTCCCAGTGGGAGGGACAGGAAAAACAGGAGGGTCTGCAGGGCCCAACCTTTTGGTGAGCCAGAGATGGGTAGGGTCCAGTGGTTCCAACTGCCAGCAGTCCTGCATGGAGGCAAGCTTGAGGTGAGAGACATGGTTAGAAATGAGGATAGTTTTGATTATGGGGGAGCCCTTGGTAGTGACGAAGATGTTGTCAGCTGGATAGTGGTTCCGAGACTTTGTAGAATGTCCTAACTCAGGAGGGGTACAGGGTATGATGGCATAACTAAGAAGGAGTGCAAAAGGGGGATTTCATCCAAACTGCATGTCAGGAGTAGTGTGCAAACAGGAAAAGAAGGGGTCCCATCCATTTCCATAACCGAGACCCGTGAGGGAACTAGAGATCCAGAGTGCGATGGCAAAACAGAGAAGGTAAACCACCCTGGAGGAATTTGGGGCAACCACACACTGGATGGGCAGAGCATCGCCCCCTGGTGGGCATGCCAGGTGGATCCCGGTCGGGCGCATGTGGGAGTCTGTCTGACTGCCTCCCCATTTCCAGCTTCAGAAAAATATAAATAAATAAATAAATAAATAAATAAATAAATAAATAAATAATTTCTACACTAATCCTAACTCTTCCTCCCCTCCTAGAGCCAGGAGAGTGATGTATACCTCTATCATGAGTCCCTCCTCAACTCCCCTTGATTGAAAAACCTGTATTCTGCAACATTTTATATGCTTTCTAATAACTATCCTTCTGAAATTTTTTATATGTACAAAACTTGTAAACTAAGCAAGCAGAGACTAGCTTATTAGGTTTCTTAGTAAGCTAGCACCAACAATCTTAGCAAAAGTAATTTCATTTAGCTTCTCTTCTTATCCTAAGCTAAACATTTTATTTCCCACTATTGTGGTGACAGGGATAGGTGATAGACCCTGGAAGATTTGGGAATGTCTTTGTTGGGTATGTAAAACATTTATCACTACTGTGTTATCTTGTGGTATTGATGTGTAGAATTTTTTTTTCTTTTAATAGATGCTATAGATAAATGTAAGTTTATCAGTAAATGACTTTTGTACCATGCTCCTCCTCTTTTTTTTTCCTGAACCAGTATGTGATTATGTCTATATAACCAGCCTCAGAGCTATATTCTGGGCTGCATAATTTGGGTTAGCTATACCCCGTGTAACCAGCCTCAGAGCTATATTCTGGGCTGCACAATTTGCGGTAGCCATACCCCATGTATGTTGCTGGCATATGAATAAAGCTCCTCCTAATATTTCTCCTATACCTTATCTTGGTGTCTCTATGTAACTTGTGGATTACACTGCTTTATAAGAAGGTGAGGTCGGACTCAATTCCACAACTCAATCCTAGAGCTCTCTCTGCACTGCACTGTCTTTCCCTTACTGCTTTTGGAGGGCTCCCTGCCTACTTTCTTCCTCCTGATGAAAGCCTGAGATATCACTGTTTCATTAGGTAGGGGCATATCCTTTTCTTCTATTCCTCTTTAGAACACAGATATCCATCTTAGGGTACTAGTGACAATGCACCAGCAGATAATGTTTAGGAGATTGTCCTTTGAATTTTCCCCAGGCCCAGTTGTAACCCCTGCATTTTCTGCTCTCTCTTTATTATCTGGCTTCAATGATGATGATCAAGGACTATGGATTACAAGAGCACACAGCTAGTGCATTGGGCCTTAAACAATCCCAGAGAGTTCTTTTTTTTCAATCACCAGTTTATAAAAATGCTCAGCCACCTCTAAAAATCTATCACTGGGTATAAAGATTATCACTTTATTATAACAACCTTACTTGTGAGAAATACAATAATATTCGAGCTCTTACCTTAATTACTTCCAAAAGGCTACATTGCCAAATACCATCACATTGGTATTAGGACATCAGTTTGTGAATTGTTTTTTTTGTTTGTTTGTTTTTGGAGGGGGACGCAATTCAGCTCATAAGCACAAGGTGACAATATACACTTGGAGGGCTTCTAATCTTTCCTTTGTCAAATTATTCTGTTCTGTCATTCTTGTTTATTTCAACATTTCTGACACCCAGGATAACTTTTAATATAAGTGAGGCTCTACTAGGTACATTTAGTTAGTCTTCAGTAAGTGAGGATTTTATAACATATCAAATCAGGTATCACAATCAATTCAGAAAGCCAGGAGAAATATTAGAGACCCAGAACAAGTTATGGTAATCCACCATGCCCTGTATGGCTAAAATTTAAGGTGTTTGTCAGCCTACGGATGCAAGTAATCTCAGTGGGAAATTTAGGTTTCTTACAAATAATGTTGTGAGTGGATGGAAGAACTGAGCCTTAGATCTCATTGTAGAAACTGGCAAGGAGTGTGCTGGGAATCTCTGGAGCTCCTGCTTTGGACTGCATGGCACAGAGGGAAGCTCATGGGTTTTAATCCCATTGCTGCTGCTGCCTATTACCTGTGTGACTTCACAAATCAAGAAACAGACTCAGGAGAGTGACATGACTTGCCAAACAGAGATGATAAAACATCTCCTGAGCATCTGACCAAAACATCAAAAGAAGCCAATACCCATACTGCAATTCAAGACAATGCTACTGTGATGGTCACAACTGAAACTCAGCCTCTAGACATGGTTCAAGGTCTTGGTTTCGCAGTGTTATCATAAAATCATTCCAGAGCTGTTCAGTGGGAGTCATCAATCTTTTCTGCTTTATTTGTGCGTGTGGTTGCTCTCAGTACTTCCTTAAGATACTAAATATAATGACCAAGGATAAAGTGTGTCCCTAAAAATACAGAGGACTCCACCAAACTCACAGTTATTCCTTTCAAGTGTCACTAAGGAGACTCTGTTGTTGGGAAAATTTATTAAGCTTTTTTCTCTTCAAAGCAAAAGATTCTTGAAGGATTTACTCTTTCATAGCAGCAAATCAGGCCAGTTTAGCCTCTTCTAAAAAGTGAGTGTTTGGACAGGTAGGAAGAGAGGAAGAGATACTGACTTAAAGAGGCCATTTTCCATTTTCTCACTCTAGCTGCCTTGTTACTTAATTAAAAATGCCTAAATAATCAGTCCACCAAAAATTAAGTAACCAATTCTACCAAGTTGATCTTTAAAACAAGTAGGCAGATACCACCAGTTTAGAAGAAAATTAGATGTAGTGGGAGGTAAATTCTATATACATACAGAATAGCAAAGCTTTGAAATCAAGCCTAAGATGTTGACTGAGCCTGTAGACACCTTGCCGGGCTCAGGAGCAAGTGGGCTGTCCAGCAGAGTAAGGTATAGGAAGGGGCTGCAGGAGAGATTGTGGGGAATCTTGGAATGGGAGGAGAGGTCATGGTCTGGGTAGACAATGCATCTAGTCCAAAAACAAAGAGCAAATCTTCAGGTCTACAATAATTATCAGCCACTTACACTCCAAAAAGAGGTTGCAGCTAAGCTGTTCCAGGACCAGACTCCATCTCCAGCTGGTGCAGGGGCTTCCCAAACACCAGACCATGGTAAATTGAACTGGACTGAATTTACCCCCTAACATTCATGTGGAAATCATAACCCCAGTACCTTAGAATGCTGCTGTATTTGGAAATAGGGCCTTTAAAGAGTTAATTAAGGTGAAGTGGAGTCAGGAGGGTGAGATGCTAATCCAATAGAACTGGTGCCCATATGGGAAAAAGAAGGGACATCAGGGATGCATTGGTACAGGGGCAAAACCCTGTGAAGACACAGTGAGGAGGTAACATCCACAAGTGAGACAGGCCTCATAAAAACCAAACCTTTGTACTGTGATCTTGGACTCCCAGCCTTCAGAACTGTGAGAAATAAATTCCTGCTGTTTAAACCACCAGGCTGTGATATTTTGTTATGGCAATCCTAGCAGACTAATACATATATATAGTGGGAACTAATCTCAATCCAAAAAACATTAGGCATTCAAGAAATATTAACCCTTTATTTTTTTATAGCTCGGTTGACAGTAATTTCAGAATCTGAAACCCTTCCCCAACTTTAGATAGTGCAGAACTTAAATTCAGTCCACTCAAGACTCTCCCAGGGCCAAGGCATGCAAACAGGAGGCAAGGGCCCTATCTGACCTTTGACCCTTATGACATTTTTTGTCGACATTAATCCTTCAGGTTGGGATTTCTGTGAAGCTACAATGGTCTCTTGACCTGGAAGTACCAGTATAAGGTTGTTTTTTTCTGAGGTCACATGACCTCCCCTTGACACTGCCAAGAATAAGGGCCTGGACTCAACTGTTACAGATTTTACTGGCTGAAGTCAAATCAGAAGATGGGCCTGAGACACTGACAAGTGGGCTACCCATTTCACACCCTAATTATAGCTATAGCTTTGCTAGTTAAGGACAGCAAACCAGTAGCATTGGCATTATCTGAAAGCCTGTAGGAACCGCAGGATCTCCATGCCCAACCTAGAATCAGATACTTCATTTTAACCAAATTGCCAGGGGACTCTTTTTTATTTAATGTACATTAAAGTTTGAGAAGCAGTGATCATCTACGGCCATACCACCCTGAACCCGCTCAATCTCATCTGACCTTGGAAGCTAAGTAAGGTTGAGCCTGGTTAGTACTTGGATAGAAGAAGCAGTGATAGCAATATTCTTAAACTTCAGCAAACATCAGAATTATCTTGAGGGCTTAGTGAAGAATACATGCTTTGGTTGCACCTCCAGACTCTAATTTGGTACATTTGGGGTAGTGGCCAAAATGTTTACATTTCTAACAACCTCCCAAGTGATGGTGATGCAGCCAGTCTGGGGACCACATTTTAAGTAGAATTGATATGGAGCATATAAAAACACAGTGTTTCATAAGTTACAAGACCTCAGGTTACCTTTTCTGTCTATTTTATTATTAGTTTGGGCAGGCCTGTTATAACATTTGTGAAGCCCAGGGCAGTAGTATAAAATATGTGTGCCATCTGTATAAATATTTAAAGTTATAAATCATGCTGGAAGGGGTTTAAAAATGTCCTGTTCTCTATCTAGACAAATTACTTTCAGAATGATGTGGAAGATCAGGTTCAAAGGTAGAATTCTCAGGATCCTCAAAACCCCATGCCTGTCCTTACTCAGAACTGCCCCTTTCTTTTCCTATTAACCCCATCCTGGGAAGAGACTCAAGAAATGGACACAGGGTGTTCTGGTGAGGAAATTGCAGCATTTCAGAAATTCAGAAGAGTAGGTCAGGAAGGGAGACACAGGCTCCACACTGACATATCATGGAATCCTTGCCCATGGGGAGACGTGAGGCCAGAGAAGGGACAGAATGGGGCACTTTAAAGTAAAGGACACAGAACAAGACTCGGCACAATCAAGTCTAAGAGTAATACAGATTGGAAGGCTTGGGGCAGCCTAGTTTTTTTTTGTTAATATTCTTAGAGTCATAAGACTATTTTAGTTACAGACTACAAAGTTTATAAGATAATATACAACAGATGATCTACTAAGTTCTATGATTCTCAGGTGGTTTTCAAACCAGCAGCATTGTTATGAACTGAATGTTTGTGTCTCTCCAAAATTCATGTTGAATCGCTGTGAACAAAGAAAAGGGGATCCTATAAAAATAATATTCTGACCTAAAGTAACCTCACAGGGTTATCTGACCATAAATTCCTAAGTGGGCAGGTCATGATGGGTAATCATGCACCAGGCCTATAAAAAGGTTTATTTTTACTTAAGGTGAGCTCTGTTCAATGTTCTTAAGAATCTAGACCAGGAGTTGGGAACCTATGGCTCGAGAGCCAGATGTGGCTCTTTTCATGGCTGCATCTGGCTCACAGACAAATCTTTAATAAAAAAATAATAATGTTAAAAATATAAAACATTCTCATGTATTACAATTCATTCATTTCCTACCACTCGTGTTCATGGTTGCAGATGGCTGGAGCCAATCACAGCTGTCCTCTGGGACAACACCAAATTTTTATTGGATAATGCGTAATGTACATGGGTCATTGTGAGGTCAGAAAGTAAACTTTCCTCCTTTTAATCAAGTAGTCAGCTAGCTAATTGAAGAAACCTTTTTGATAAAGAAGATGGCTAAAAGAAAAAAAGATGAGGAGTATCATACTTTTCAGCAGGAATGGACAGAAGAATTCACCTTTGTGGAGAAAGCAGGTTTTGCAGTGTGTCTAATATGCAATGATAAAATTGCATTGATGAAATGGTCAAATATAAAGTGGCACTTCAACACACACCATACTACATTTGCATTGAAATATCCAGCGGGGGACAGCAGGAAGAAAGCATGTCAAGAGCTACTGTGAAGAGTGCAAGCTAGTCAGCAGAAACTACATGTTTGGACTCAAAAAGGTGACTGGAATTCAGCTAGCTTTGCTGGTGCTTTAGCAATGGTGAGAAATGAAAAACCATTCACAGATGGGGAGTATGCCAAAACATTCATGCTTGATGTTGCCAATGAACTTTTTGATGATTTTTCAGATAAAGACAAGATAATCAAATGATAAAAGACATGCTTTTGTCAGCAAGAACTGTTCACGATCGTACCATCATGATGGCAAAAAAATTGAGGCAACACAAGTGAAGGACATAAATGCAGCACCATTCTTTTCTCTCACTTTGGATGAGTCAACAGACATAAGCCATTTAACCCAGTTCAGTATGATTGCAAGGTATGCTATCAGTGACACACTACATGAGAAAAGTCTTACTGTTTTGCCTATGAAAGAGACAACAAGAATATTTACTCAAGTCTTTCACTGAGTTCACTAAAGAAAAAAATCTATCAATGGATAAACTTATTTAGGTGTGTACTGATGGTGCTCTGTGCATGATGGGAAAAAACAGAGGATTCATAGCAGTTCTTTGTAAACATGAAAAGAGACCAATCCTAAGTTTTCACTGCATCCTACATCAGGAGGTGCTTTGTGCTCAGATGTGTGGCGAGCAGCTTGGTGAGGTGATGTCATTTGGGCGGTCAACTTTGTTGTTGCCTGAGCTTTAAATGATTGCCAGTTTAAAACACTGCTGGATGAAGTTGAGAGTAATTATCCCGGTCTGCTTCTGCACAGCAGTGTGCATTGGTTGTCAAGAGGGAAGGTGTTCAGTCATTTTGTGGCTTGTCTGAGCAAAATCTCGACTTTTCTTGAAATGAAAAATGTCAATCATCCTGAATTAGCTAACACTGAGTGGCTCCTGAAGTTCTACTATCTCGTGGACATAACTGAACATCTGAACCAGCTCAAGGTGAGAATGCAAGGCATTGGAAATACAGTCTTATCCCTTCCACAAGCATTGTTTACATTTGAAAAGAAGCTGAAACTATTCATTGCCCACATTGAAACAGGTCATTTACTACACTTTGAAAAACTGGGAGAGTTTAAAGATGCATGCACAGAAAGTGACCCTGCTCAACATCTTGATCTCCAGAAGCTAGCAGACTTCACATCTAATCTCCTGCAGTCATTCAAAGCACATTTTGGAGAATTTTGTGAGTGCACTCAGCTTTTTAAGTTCACCACCCATCCACACGAGTGTGCAGTGGACAGCACTGACCTCAGTTACATCCCTGATCTATGCTAAAAGACCTTTAAAATACCAGAGTAATGTTTTTCAGACCTCTCCAAGTCATAACCACCCTCAAGAAAGCACTTAACCTTGTTAAGTACCCTGTAATACAATCATAGAGATTTTCCCTTTGGCTTTCACCCACCTTTATGTAATCTTCCTACTTAGTAAAGTGGAGGTAGAGCCAAGTCTTTATATCTCATAGTAGAAATTAGTGATAAGTGTGGTGTATAAAACAGAACTGCAAAACTTATTAGCAGGTGCATTGAGATCTTGTTTCTAGACATGATATTAGTTTAGCTTAAACAAACTCAGAAAAATTTTCTACAGGTTTGGATGTTCTTATGTTGACAGAATGTTGGTAGAAATGTAAAAGTAAAAGCCATTCTGCTGAGATCTCAGACAATAATGAAGACCAGATGATTGAAAAAAGGAGGAAAAGCAATCCTGGTTATAAAGTGGGAAAGACCTTGGCTTGGTTGAACTGTGTTCTTGTTTTCTTTTGAAAGGTAGAACTTGAGAATGATGAAATTGGATATTTAGCTAAGATTTCTGACAAAAGTGTTGATGAAGTAGCTTGGTTCCTCCTGACTCTTTATAGTAAAATGTAAGGGGAGAGATAAATTAAGAAAGAAATTTTTAAGCAAAAATGAACCAGAACTTGAAAGTTTTGAGAAAATTTTCAGCCTATTCACATTGCCTAAAAAATGAGGAAGGAAGCTTGTTCTAAAAATAATATGAATGTTTATCATTTGATAAAATACTGTTCATCATTTGATAAAGAGATCAGAGTAGGGGGCGGCAAGATGGCAATGGGGTAGGTGGATGTACTAACTTCCACGTCCCATAATCAAAGTGGATTACAACTGAATTTTAACAACCATCATCTGGAAAAACCAACTTTGGACTAAACTAAGATGACTCTTTAACCAATGTTCACTGAAGAAACCAGACTGAGATTGGTAGAAAAAGCAGAAACACAGAGAGGGCTGCCCGGCTCTTGGGAGCAAACAGCAGCCCAGAGGATCTTGCATGGTGGGAAATGAGTTTAGCACAGAGGGGAGGGTCCTAGGCCCCAGGAATGAAGCCCCAGCCTGCATCCCCAGAGTCTAGAAGAGGCATATGGCGGAAAGACTAAGGGCAGCTGTGGCGAATGAAGGGCACATGAAAGCGGTCTGACCCACAGCTGTGGGCAGGGCAAACGAGAACATTTCTGCCTGCAGTTTCACCTGTGGGGGCAAGGTAAAGCCAGAGAACTGGCTGAAACCTGTGGCGAAATGCAGGAGCACAGCCCTGCCCATGGGCCGAGGCTTGTGGCTCTGGCACTCAAGCGCAGTCATGCCTGCAGGGGCAGGGTGAAGGCAGGGGGCCAGCCAGACCTTGCAGGCCAGGCACAGGAGTGCAGACCCACCCTTGGGGAAGATGTGGAGGCTGAGCCAGCCAAGGTTTGTAGCCCAGGCATGCAAACACAGTCCCACCTGTGAAGGTGAGGCAAAAACTGCAGCTTATGCAGGCTGGCATTAGCAGAGCCTGTGCCCTATCACCCAAGGTGGCAGCAGGAGGAATGATGAGCCTGAAGACAGACCACATCCATCAGACTCCTGTGGCCACATCCTTCTTATATACAGACAAAATGGGAAGGCAGAGAAACGCAACCCAAATGAATCAAGAGAAATTCCCAGAAAAAGATTGGAATTAGTTAGAAATAACCAAATTACTGAATACAGAGTTTAAAATAATGATTGTTAAGATGCTTAAAAATCTTAGAGCAACAATGGTGGACATATGAGCACCTAAATAAAGAGGTGGCAAGTATAAAAAAATACATAGAAATAATAAAAAAGAAGCAGTTGGAAATGACAAATACAATATCAGAAATAAAGACCACACTGGAAGAAATTAAAAGCAGGATGGATGAAGCTGAGAATCGAATCAGCGAGTTAGAGGACAAGATATATGAAATCATGAAAGCAGAACAGCAAAAAGAAAAAGGCTCAAGAAGACTGAGGAAACTCTAAGAGAGCTCTGTGACAACATGAAGAGAAAAACACCCACATCATAGGGGTTTCTAAGGACAAGAGAAAGAAAAAGGGATAGATAATTTGATTAAAGAAATCATAGCTGAAAACTTTCCTAAATTGATGAAAGAAAAAAAATCACACTTCAAGAAGCACAGAGAGGGAGAACCAAGATGGCAGAAGAGTAGGCAGAAGCACCAAATCCCAGCTCATACCACCAAACTGTATTACAGATTAATTTAGAAACAATCAGTGTGAAAAACCAACTTTGAATGAAAAGAACCGGTCTCAAAACTAAGGAGCAAATAAGCCACACCAAGCCTGGTAGGGAACTCCAAGCCGCTGTGGGGAGGGGCTTCCCTGCATTCAAGAGTGAAGGTGGAGTGAGACTGAGAGCTCAGAAGAGCTCTCATTAAAAGGAGAAGAGCAGAAAATATCCCTCACAACCACTTGCCTGAGGACCTGGGAATGAGGTGTGCTGAGAGAGCTGGCTTGTCTTCCAAAAGGAAAGTGGGGAGAAAGAGACAGATGGTGATGGGCAGGGAAATGCATGGGCTGACCTGAGAAGCTGACTCATCCAGTGCGGAGGCAGCCATAGCTGGAGGAGGGGTTGAACCATCAAAAAACACAAGCCTAAAGTTACCACTCATCTCCACAAAGCTCTCCAGCTCCAATCAAAGCAAAAAGACACAGCTGAAAACAGAAAGTGGGGAGAAGGGGCAGTAACTCAGGTCTCCCCCTACTGAAATGGAGAAAGCACCTTGTTCCCCCCCCCCCGAGATAAGCTGGCCTTCAGAGTCTCAGATTACACCCACCACATTCCTGGTTACAGCTTCAAATAAGCCCCCTGCTGAGACCAGTAAACAAGACTACCACTACTACCACTGAGTTAAGAAAACTGAGAAAACAAACAAATCAAGACTTCAAAGAGGCTCTACTAGGAAAGGAGATCACAGCTGGAAGAGGCCTACAAGTCATAGAAAATAATCGGTAGGCAGAGAAGCAAAAGTCATATGCTTCAACAAGATAAATTTTCTGATAAAATCTTGGAAGAATGGGAAGTAATCAAATTACCAGATGCAGAGTATAAAATAATGATGTTTAGGATGCTTAAAGATCTCAAATCTACAATGGATGGACTTAATGAACACTTCAGTAAAGAAATTGAAAGCATCAAAAAGGACACAGAGGCCCTGGCCAGTTGGCTCAGTGGTGGAGCATCGGCCTGGCATGCAGAGGTCCCGGGTTCAGTTCCAGGCCAGGGCACACAGGAGAATTTCCCATTTGCTTCTCCACCCCTCCCCCTCTCCTTCCTCTGTCTCTCTCTTCCCCTCCTGCAGCCGAGATGGCCCGGATGCTGGGGATGGCTCCTTGGCCTCTGCCCCGGGCGCTGGAGTGGCTCTGGTCATGATGGGGCAATGCCCCGAAGGGGCAGAGCGTCGCCCCCTGGTGGGCTGAGCATCGCCCCCTGGTGGGCGTGCCGAGTGGATCCCGGTCGGGCACATGCGGGTGTCTGTCTGACTATCTCTCCCCGTTTCAAGCTTCAGAAAAGTACAAACAAACAAACAAACAAAAAAAGACACAGAAATTATAAAGAAGAACCAGACAGAAATGACAAACAAAACATCAAAAATGAAGACTACACTGGAAGGAAATAAAAGTAGGCTGAATGAAGCAGAGGATTGAATCAGTGACTTAGAGTACAACATAAGAGAAAGCACAAAAGCAGAGCAGCAAAAAGAAAAGAGACTGAAAAAATCTGAGAAAACATTAAGAGACAACCTAAAGAGAAACAACATCAGCATCATAGGGGTTCCTGAAGAAGAAGAAAAAGAACAAAGGTTAGAGACCTTGTTCAATGAGATCATAGCTGAAAACTTTCCTAAATTGATGTAATAAAAAGTCACACAAGTTCAACAAGAACAAAAAATTACACTAAAGAGAAACCAAAAAAAATCTACACCAAGACACATTATAACAAATATACCAAAGCTAAGAGATAAAGAGAAAATAATAAAAGCAAGTAGAGAAAAAAAGGCTATCACCTACAAAGAAGCCCCCATAAGGATGACATCCAACTTCTCAACAGAAACACTTGAGAACAGAAGAGAATGGCAAGACATATTCAAAATAATGCAGAAGAAGAGCCTACAACCAAGACCTTTTTATCCAACAAGGCTATTGTTTAAAATCGAAGGAGAAATAAAAAGCTTCCCACACCAAAAAAAAAACCAAAAAAAAAAAAACTCAAGGAATTTATTACAACCAAACCAATGCTGCAAGAAATGTTAAGGGGCCTGTTGTAAACAAAACAAAGAGGGGAAAGAATATAGTAAAAGAGAAATATAACTTTAAAGAATAAAATGGCAACAAACACCTACATATCAATAATAATAATTGTAAATGGGTTAAGTGCTTCAATCAAAAGACATAGGGTAGCTGAACAGATAAGAAAACAGAACCCAGCCCTGGCCGGTTGGCTCAGCGGTAGAGCGTCGGCCTAGCGTGCGGAGGACCCAGGTTCAATTCCCGGCCAGGGCACATAGGAGAAGCGCCCATTTGCTTCTCCACCCCTCCGCCACGCTTTCCTCTCTGTCTCTCTCTTCCCCTCCCGCAGCCAAGGCTCCATTGGAGCAAAGATGGCCCGGGCGCTGGGCATGGCTCTGTGGCCTCTGCCTCAGGTGCTAGAGTGGCTCTGGTCACAATATGGCGACGCCCAGGATGGGCAGAGCATCGCCCCCTGGTGGGCAGAGCGTCGCCCCTGGTGGGCGTGCCGGGTGGATCCCGGTCGGGCGCATGCAGGAGTCTGTCTGACTGTCTCTCCCTGTTTCCAGCTTCAGAAAAAAGAAAAAAGAAAAAAGAAAAAAAAAAAAAAAGAAAGAAAACAGAACCCATACATATGCTGTCTACAGGAGACACACCTCAAAATAAAAGATACACATAGACTGAAAATAAAAGGATGGAAAAAAATATTTCAGGCAAATGGAAATGAAAAAAAAGCTGGGGTAGCAATACTTATATCAGATAAAATAGACTTTAAAACAAAGACTATATAGTAACAGATAAAGAAAGCCACTACCTAATGATAAAGGGAGCAATTCAACAGGAAGAGATAACCATTATAAATATATATGCACCTAATATAAGAGCATCTAAATATATAAAGCAGATTTTGATGAACATAAAGAGAGTGATCAACAGCAATACTATAATAGTAGGGGATTTTAATACCTCTCTAGCATCAATGGATATATCCTCAAAAAAAATTAACAAAGAAACAACAGAATTAAGGGATACACTGGATTTAATAGATGTCTTTAGAACCTTCCACCCTAAAACAGAAGAATATACATTCTTTTCAAGTTTTCATGCTACATTCTCTAAGATAGACCACATATTAGGGCATAAAACAAGTCTCAACAAATTTAAGAAAATTGAAACCATATCAAGCATCTTCTCTGAACACAATGGCATGAAACTAGAAATCAACTACAATAAGAAAACTGAAAAACACTAAAACACTTGGAAACTAAACAGCATGTTATTAAACAATGACTGGGTCAACAATGAGATCAAGGAAGAAATAAAAATTTTCTTTGAAACAAATGAAAATGAGCATACAACACCTCAAAATCTGTGGGACACAGCAAAAGCAGTCCTGAGAGAGAAGTTCAGAGCATTACAGGCATACCTTAAGAAGCTAGAAAAAGCTCAAAAAAACAGCTTAATCTTGAAACTAAAAGAACTAAAAAATGAACAGCACATAATGCCTAGAGGAAGTAGAAGAAAGAAAATAATAAAGATCAGAGCAGAAATAAATGACATTAGGACTAAAAAGAAATACAGAGGATCAATGAAACCAACAGCTGATTTTTTGAAAAAGTAAACAAGATCGATGAACCCTTAGCCAGACTCACCCCCCCAAAAAGGACTCAAATAAAATTTAAAATGAGGGTGGAGAAGCAACAATGGACACAGCAGAAATACAAAGGATAGTAAGAAAATACTATAAAGAACTGTATGCCAAAAAAATTAGACAACAGAGGTAAAATAGAAAAATTCCTTTAAAAATGTAATCTTTCAAAAATCAATCTGGAAGAATCAGAAAGCCTAAATAGACCGATTACAACAAATGAGATCGAAACAGTTATCAAAAGACTCCCAACAAACAAATGCTCTGGGCCAGATGGCTTCACAGGTGAATTCTACCAAACATTCAAAGAACTAACAAAAAATTCAAGAGGAGGAAAAACTTCCAAGTTCCTTCTATGAGGCAGGCATAATTCTGATTCCAAAACTAGGCAAAGACAACACAAAGAAAAAAAAACTATAGGCCAATACCCCTGATAAATTTAAATGCTAAAATCCTCAACAAAATATCAGCAACTGAACCAGCAATACATGAAAAAAATCACACACCATGATCAAATTAAATTTATTTGGGGGAGGCAAGGCTGGTACAATATTTGCAAATCAATCAATGTGATCCATCACATAAACAAAAAGAAGGACAAGAACCACATGATAATTTCAATAGATACAGAAAAAGTATGTGATAAAATCCAACACCCATTTATGATCAAAACTGTCATGAAAGTGAGAATATATGGGACATACCTCAACATGATAAAGGCCATCTATGACAGGCCCACAGCCAACATCATACTCAATGGGCAAAAGTTAAAAGCAATCCCCTTAAAATCAGAAACAAGGCAGGGGTGCCCCCTTTCACCACTCTTATTCAACGTAGTTCTGGAAGTCCTAGCCACAGCAATCAGACAAAAAGAAAAAATAAAACGCATCCAAATTGGAGAATAAGAAGTAAAACTATCATCACTTGCTGATGATATGATATTGTACTTCGAAAACCCTAAAGTCGCAATTAGAAAACTACTGGACCTAATAAATAAATTCAGCAAGGTGGCAAGATATAAAATTAATACTCAGAAATCAGAGGCATTTTTACACACCAACAATGATCTGTCTAAAAAAAATTTAAAAAATTCCCTTCACTATTGCAACAACAACAAAAAAATAAAATACCTAGGAATAAATTTAACCAAGGAGGTTAAAAACATGTACTTGAAAAATTATAAAACATTGATAAAAGTAATCAAGAAAGATACAAACAAGTGAAAGCATATAACATGTTCATGGCTAGGAAGAATAAACATCATTAAAATGTTCATATTACCCAAAGCAATTTATAAATTCAATGCAATTCCTATTCCAAAAAACCCCCCAAAACACCAATGGCCTCAGCAATATTAAAAAAAAAAAAAGAATAAAGTGGGTTGTAGCACACTTCCGGACATCAAGTTATACTACAAGGCCATTGTACTCAAAACAGCTTGGTTCTGGCATAAGAACAGGCATATAGATCAATGGAACTGAACCCAGAACCCAGAAATAAACCTGCACCTTTATAAACAATTGATATTTGATAAGGGTGGTGATAGCATACAATGGAGTAAAGACAGTCTCTTAAACAAATGGTGTTGGAAAAATTGGTCAGCTACCTGCAAAAAAATAAAACTAGACCACCATCTTACACCATGCACAAAAATAATTTCAAAATGGATAAAAGACTTAAATGTAAGTCATGAAACCATAAGCATCTTAGAGGAAAACATATGCAATAAGCTCTTTGACGTCACTCGCAGAAATATATTTGCTGAATTATCTCAATGTGCAAGGGAAATAAAGGACAGGATTAACAAATGGGACTATATCAAACTAAAAAGCTTTTGCACAGCTAAAGATAATTTGAACAAAATCAGAAGGCAAACCACACAATGGGAGAACATATTTGACAATACGTCTGATAAGGGGTTAATAACCAAAATTTATAAAGAACTTGTAAAACTCAACACCAGGAAGATAAACAGTCCAATCAAAATATGAGCAAAAGAGATGAATAGACACTTCTCCAAAGAGGCCAATAGGCATATGAAAAAACACTCAACATCACTAATCATTAGAGAAATTAAAACCACAATGAGATATCACCTCACACCCATCAGATTGACGCTCATCAAAAAAACAATACAGAGTAAGTGCTGGTGAGGATATGAAAAAAGGGGAACCCTTCTGCACTGCTGGTGGGAATGCAGACTGGTACAGCCACTGTGAAAAACAGTATGGAGATTCCTCAAAAAATTAAAAATCGAACTGCCTTTTGACCCAGCCATCCCACTTTTAGAAATATACCCCAAGAACACCATAGCACTGTTTGAATGTTTATGGCATTCAAACTGTTCCCATGTTTATGGCAGCATTGTTTACAATAGTAAAGATCTGGAAACAGCTCAAGTGTCCATCAGTAGATGATTGGATTAAAAAGCTGTGGTACATGTACACAATGGAATACTATGAGCCATGAAAAAGAAGAAAATATTATTATTATTATTTATTTAATTAATTGTGTTTACATACATTCTAGGGTCACCCCAAATGCATCCCCTTCCCTCTATTTCCCTCAAAATCTTCCTTGTCCCCCTCCTTACAGTGCCCTCCCCCCTTCCTGTCATGTTTATTCCCTACTATCATCCCCTTTTTCTCTATCCTCTTTTCCTCTGGTCCCTTTGATCCCTCCTCTGTCTCAATTCCATTCCTCAGTTCTCATTAGTCCTTAGATTCCTCAAATGAGTGAGGCCATATGATATTTTTCTTTCTCTGCCTGGCTTATTTTACTCAACATAATAGTTTCTAGGTCCCTCCATATTGTTGCAAAAAGTAATATTTCCTTCTTTTTCATAGCCTCATTGTATTCCATTGTATATATGTACTGCAGCTTTTCAATCCACTCGTTCACTGATGGACACTTGGGCTGTTTCCAGATCTTTGCTATTGTGAACAATGCTGCCATAAACATGGGGGTGCATTTCTTTTTTTCAGTCGGTGATATGGTGTCTTTGGGATATATTTATATAAGTGGGATGGCTGGGTCAAAGGGATACCACCTCACACCAGTCAGAATGGTGCTCACTGACAAAACAACAGACTATAGGTGCTGGCAAGAATGTGGAGAAAGGGAAACTTTCCTGCACTGTTGGTGGGAATGCACACTGCTGCAGCCACTGTGGAAAACAGTATGGAGATTCCTCAAAAAATTAGAAATGGAAATATTATATTTTGCAACAACATTGATGGATCTGGAAACTATGATGTTAAGTGAAATAAGCCAGGTAGAGAAAGAAAAATATCACATGACCTCACTCTTATGAGGAATCTAAAAAATATATATAAACTGAGGAGAGGGATAGAGACAGAGGCAGGAACAAAAGATCCAGGAGAAAAGTGGACAGAGGGAAAGGGTATAATAGGGTGATAGGATGGGACGAGAGCAGAAAAGCAAATCCTGGAGTGAAGGGGGAGGGCATTACAGAGAAAGAGACAGGGTAGATATACTGGGGAACATGGGTGACATTAGAAGCTATGTAAACACAATAAATTAATTAAAAATGTAAAAAGAAAACAAAAGAAAAACAGAGAGTTCTATTAAGAATAAACCCAAAAAGGCCAATACCAAGAGACATCATAATTAATTACAAAAATTAAGAGATAAAGAAAGAATACTAAAAGCTATAAGAGAAAAGCTGTCTATTACCCACAGAGGATCCCCCATTAGAATGACATCTGACTTCTCAACAGAAACATTAGAGGCCAGAAGGGAATGGCAAGAAATATTCAAAGTAATGTAAAACAAGAGCATACAACCAAGACTTCTCTATCCAGCAAGGCTATCATTTAAAATTGAAAGACAAATAAAAAGTTTCCCAGACCAAGAAAAAAAAAAAACCTCAAGGGATTCATTACAATCAAACCAATGCTACAAGAAATGTTAAGAGGCCTGCTGTAAACAGAACAAATGGGGGGAATATAGTAAAAGAGGAATGTAGATTTAAAGAATAAAATGTCAATAAACAACTACATACCAATTATAAACTTAAATGTACATGGGTTATATGCTGTAATCAAAAGACATAGGGTAGCTGCTTGGATAAGAAAAGAAGACCCATACATATGCTGTCTAAAAGTGACTCACCTCAAAACAAAAAATACACATAGACTGAAAGTAAAGGGATGAAAAAAAATATTTCATGCAAATAGAAATGAAAAAAAAAAAGCTGAGGTAACTACTTATATCAGACAAAATAGACTTTAAAACAAAAGCTATAATAAGGAATAAAGAAGGTCACTACATAAAGATAAAGGGAGCAATCCAACAGGAAGATATACCCTTTATAAATATCTGTTCACCTAATATAGGAGCAACTAAATGCATAAAGCAGATTTTGATGGGCAAAAAGAACCAGATCAACAGCAATACTATAATAGGGGATTTCAATACCCCAATAACATCACTGGGTAGATCCTCAAGAAAGAAAATTAACAAAGAAACAGCAAACTTAAAGGGCACGCTAGATCAACTAGGTTTAATAGATATCTTCAGAACCTTTCACCCTAAAGCAGTAGAATACACATTTTTTTTCAAGTTCTCATGGTATGTTCTTTAGGATAGACCACATGCTAGAACACAAAACGAGTCTTAATGAATTTAAGATTGAAATCATATGAAGCATCTTCTTGGATCCCAATGGCATGAAACTAGAAATCAACTACAATAGAAAAACTGAAAACACACACAAACACTTGGAAACTAAATAGCATGTTATTAAATAACAAATGGGTTAACAATGAGATTAAGGAAGACATCAAAAATTTCCTTGAAACAAGTTAAAACCAATATACAACAACTCAAAATTTATGGGACACAGCAAAAGCAGTCCTGAGAGGGAACTTTATAGCCCTACAGGCATACTTTATGAAACTAGAAAAAGTTCAAATAAATAATTTAACTCTGCATCTAACAGAACTATAAAAATAACAGCAAGTAATCCCCAGAGGAAGTAGAAGGAAGGAAATATTAAGGATTAGAGTGGAAATAAATGACATAGAGGCTAAAAAAAACAGTACAGAGGATCAATGAAACCAAGAGCTAGTTCTTTGAAAAGGTAAACAAAATTGATAAACTTTTAACCAGACTCATCAAGAAAAAAAGAGAGGACTCAAACAAATAAAATTAATAATGAGAGAGAAGTAACAACTGACACAGCAGAAACACAAAGGATTGTAAGAAAATATGATGAAGAACTGTATGCCATAAAATTAGAAAACCTAGGTAAAATGGACAAATTCCTCAAAACATATAATCTTTTAAAAATCAATATAGAAGAATCAGAAAACCTAAACAGAATGATTTCATCAAATGAGATTGAGAGTTATCAAAAACTCCCAACAAGCAAAAGTCCCAGGCCAAATGGCTTCACTGGTAAATTTTACCAAATATTCAAAGAAGAATTAACTCCTATCTATCTCAAGCTATTTCAAAAAATTCAAGAGGAGGGAAGACTTCCAAACTTCTTTTATGAAGCAAGCATAATAATGATTCCAAAACCAGGCAAAGACATTACAAAGAAAGAAAACTGTAGACCAATATCCCTGATGAACTTAGATGCTAAAATTCTCAACAAAATATTAGCAAACCAGATCCAGCAATACATGAAAAATATCATACATCATGATTAGGTGGGATTTATTCTAGGGTGACAAGGCTGGTACAATATCCACAAATCAATCAATATGAAAGGATAAAAATCACATGATAATTTTAATAGATTCAAAAAAAAGCATTTGAAACCCAGCCTCCATTTATAATCAAATCTCTCAGCAAAGTGGAGATACAGGGATCATACCTGAACATAATAGAGGCCATCTATGAGTAACCCATGGCCAACATCATACTCAATGAGCAAAAATTAAAAAAAAAAATCTTCTATGATCAGGAAACAAGGCAGGGATGCCCCCTTTCACCACTCTTATTCAACATAGTTCTGGAAGTCCTAGCCACAGCCACAGTAATCAGACAACAAGAAGAAATAAAAGGCATCCAAATTGAAAAAGAAGTAAAACTATCATTATTTGCAGATGATGTGTTATTGTATATAGAAAACCCTAACATCTCAGTCAAAAAACTATTGGACCTAATAAATGAATTCAGCAAGGTGGCAGAATATAAAATCAATATTCAGGAATTCAATAGCATTTTTATACACCAACAATGAACTGTCTGAAAGAGAAATTAAGAAAACAATCCCCTTCACTATTGTAAAATAATAATAATAATAATAATAATAGTAATAATAGTAATAATAACATACCTAGAAGTAAATTTAACCAAAGAGCTTAAAGACTTGTACTTGGAAAATTATAAAACATTGTTAAAGGAAATCAAAGAAGATACAAACAAGTAGAAGCATTTACCATGTTCATGGATAAGAAGAATAAACATCATTAAAATGTCTATATTACCCAAAGCAATTTATAAATTTGATGCAGTTTCTATTAAAATACCGATGACATACTTCAAAGATATAGAACATATATTTCAAAAATTTATATGGAACCAAAAAGAACATGAATAGCCTCAGCAATCCTAAAAAAGAAGAAAGTGTGGGGCATTACACTTCCTGATATCAAATTATACTACAAAGCCATTATACTCAAAACAGCTTGGTCCTGGCATAAGAACAGGCATACAGATGAATGGAACAGAACAGAGAACCCAGAAATAAACCCACACCTATATGGACAATTGATATTTGACAAAGTAGATAAGAGCATACAATGAAGTATAAGACAGTCTCTTTAACAAATGGTTTTGGCAAAATTGGACAGGTACTTGCAAAGAAAAAAAAAATGAAACTGGATCATCAACTTACACCATTCACAAAAGTAAACTCAAAATAGATAAAAGACTTAAATGTAAGTCGTGAAACCATAAACATCTTGGAATAAAACATAGGGAGTAAACTCTCTGATATCTCTCGTAGCAATATTTTTGCTGATTTATCTCTATGGGCAAGTGAAATAAAGGACAGGATGAACAAATAAAATATGAAACTAAAAACCTTTTGCACAGCAAAGGATAACATTAACAAGATAAAAAGACAATCCACACAATGGGAAAATATATTCATCAATACATTTGATAAAGGGTCAATAACCAAAATTTAAAAAGAACTTGTAAAACTGAACACCAGGAAGATAAACAATCCAATCAAAAAATGGGCAAAACGAATGAATAGACACTTCTCCAAAGAGGACATACAGATGGGCAATAAACATATAAAAAAATGTTCAACATCACTAATCATTAGAGAAAAGCAAATTAAAAGCACAATAAGATACCACCTCACACCTGTCAGAATGTCACTTATTAACAAAACAACACATAACAAGTGCTGGAGAGGGTGTGGAGAAAAGGGAACCCTCCTACACTGCTGGTTGGAATGCAGACTGGTGCAGCCACTGTAAAAAACAGTATGGAGTTTTCTCAAAAAATTAAAAATGCAATGGCCCTTTGACCCAGGTATCCCACTTTTAGGAATATATCCTATGAATACCAAATCTCTGATTCAAAAGAAGAAATGCACTCCCATGTTTATTGCAGCATTGTTTACAATAGCCAAGATCTGCAAACAGCCCAAGTGTTCCTCAGTGGATGAGTGGATTAAATAGCAATGGTACATATACACAATGGAATGCTACACAGCCATGAAAAAGAAGGAAATCTTACCTTTTGTGACAACATAGATTAACCTGGAAACTATTATGCTAAATCAAATAAGCCAGGTATAGGAAAAAAAATACTATATTACCTCACTCATTTTAGGAATTCAATGAACAATGTGAACTAAGCAATGGAACAGAGGCAGAGGTGGGATCATAGGGACCAGAGGAAAAGTGGTCAGAGGGAAAGTAGAAGTGAAGATGGGATTAGAGAAGGGAAAGAGATTAATGAAATTATATATACATAACACAGCATTATAGAGAACAGGACTGCAAATCCTGGAGGGAAGTGGAGAAGGCATTGGGGGGAAGGGGCATAAAGTGGGGGACCATGGGGGAATAAGGGGGTGGGGGAAGATATACTCATGGGACACTTGAATTTATGTAAACACAAATTAAAATTATAAATACAAAAGATTACAGTAGGACTCATGAACTTAATCAGAAATAGAAATGGGATTATACCAATAGAAATACTACTAGCTGGAGACAGAAAAAAAAAGGGACAGAATAAAAGAAAACTCAGACTTCTAGGATTCTACAGGACTAAACAATAGGAATAGAAATATCTAGCTGCAAATGTGATTTATTCCTCAAGAAAATGAGAGAATGACCCTAAAGGAGATTCAGAAATCATCCAAGCTACCATTATTCCACAGGCCCAAGGCTCAAAACTGTTTCATCCTTAGTTTCAGAGTGCAGAAGAAGGGGCAGGCCCCCTCTTGGCTTAAAAGGCAGAAATAAAAAGAATACCAAAAAGAGCCAGCTAGGGTAACTGAGTCAGCCAGTAATAAATTATCTATATTCCATAGTTGCAATATAAAACAAAAACAGCAAAATCAATCTGTATGTAAGTATGGCCAGTGATCTGGAAATTCCTTTCCCCTTGTTTCCCCCACCAAAACTTTTCCTCCCTTCTCCTTGAGTCCTGGGAAACCTTAAAAAAAAAATCACATGTCCATTACTTAAATACTGTAAAAAAATCAACTTCAGGGAGCCCATATTTTGGATCTACTGGCTTAGTAATTTCTCCTTCCTTTATTGATTGAATTATATGAGTGTCTATTTTTTGTCAGGTCACCTCCTGCAACAGATTTTGGTGCATTGGACAGAAAGCAAGGAGGAGAAAAATCTGCATTTGGTGGGCTTCAGGCACCCCCTGGGGAGCCCCCAAACCATCCTGTAGACATGCCTGCTGAGTGCACACTGGGAATTTTCCCGTGTGTACACCTCACAGGATGGAAAGGGAAATTCTCATTTGCCAGTTCCGGCAACATTCAGATAACAAAAGAATGAGAACTGCAGCGCATCTGAAGCATGATAAGGCATACCAGGCAAAAGTAGCTAGCTAAGGTCCTGCCCTCCTGGGCAGAAGAAAGGCATAATTACTTTCCAGAGAGTCACTAATCTCCTTAGGAGCAGAGACTGTGAACTCTCCACTGGTTGTGGGAGGTTGAGTGTAAGAAAATGAGTGTGGAGTGAACGAGATGGACACTGGGAGAGGGTTTGACTCTCCCACAGGGCCAAAGTGAGTGTTGGGTCCTGAACCACTGTTCCATAGGGCACCTCATATGGCTCAGAGGCAGAATTGCATGTTGATGATTTATATAAGACTGCCATAAGCCAAGAGGTCTTGCCATTCCTGCAAGGGGAGCGACTGGTGATGAACTGAAGTGAGTAGTGGCCCCTCCAAGTTTCCCCTTCCCTTCCCCCATTCCTTCTTGTGGCATGACTGTTGTCTGTCGTGGGAAGTATGGGAGGTTCACAGAAAAAGCCCACTCCTTCAGCCATGATGGTCAATAATTTTAAGAAAGGGTTTTCAGGGGATTATCGGGTTATTATGTCCTTAGGGAAATTGAAGACCTTGTATGAGTTAGAATGGTCCACTTTTGGGGTAGGGTGGCCATCAGAAGTAATCTTGAATAACTCTGCTGTACAGCAGGTATGGCAGGAAGTCACTAGAGATCCAGGCCACCCTGACCAATTTCCCTACATAGACACTTGGCTTAGGTTGGTTCTGCACCCACCCACTTGGCTTAGAGATCAGGCTTCTACAGTACTGGTAGGTAAGACAGAAAAGCATTCTACTAGACCCAGAGAGCTTCTGCAGTGGCCAAAGCCAGAAATTTTAACCCCTAGTGAACCAGGAGAAGCAGAAGCTCTGGCTCCTCCATGTTACATAATGGTGAGGCTCTACTCGTTCATACCTGACTCTCTGTCTACCCCAGAGACTGCCACTGACTCAGGCACATCCTCACCAGAATCCAGCATAAGCTCGCCTGAGCCTGAGCTTCAGGTGATTCCCACTGCACCATCAGAATCAGACCCAGGCTCTCCCCTCCAGCTGGAAGGTTATGCTAAAAACAATGCCTGAAGAGAAGTGAAGGTAAAGATAAATGAATGGGACTACATCAGACTAAAAAGTTTTTGCTCAGCAAGAGAAACTAACAACAAAATAAACAGCCAACTAAATGAGAAATGATATTTTCAAACAATAGCTCAGATAAGGGCCTAATATCCAAAATATACGAAGAACTCATAAAACTCAACAACAAACAAACAATCCAATAAAAAAATGGAAAGAGGACATGAACAGACACTTCTCCCAAGAAGAAATACAAATGGCCAACAGACATATAAAAACATGCTCATCTTCATTAGTTATTAGAGAAATGCAAATCAAAACTACAATGAGATACCACCTCACACCTGTTGATAGCTATTATCAACAAGACAGGTAATAAGTGTTGGAGAGGCTGTGGAGAAAAAGAAACCCTCATTCACTGTTGGTGGGAATGTAAAGCAGTATAACCATTATGGAAGAAAGTATGGTGGTTCCTCAAAAAACTGAAAATAGAACTACCTTATGACCCAGCAATCCCTCTACTGGGTATATACCCCCAAAACTCAGAAACATTGATATGTAAAGACACATGTAGTCCCATGTTCACAGTGGCCAAGACATGGAAACAACCAAAAAGCCCTTCAATAGAAGACTGGATAAAGAAGATGTGGTACATATACACTATGGCAGTGTTTTTCAACCAGTGTGCTGTGGCACATTAGTGTGCCATGAGACATGGTCAGGTGTGCCATGGGGAAATTAAACATGGGTGCCCAAACTATGGCCTGTGTGCCGGATATGGCCCATGGAGGCTATTTATCTGGCCCACCGCCAGCCACCTCCATCCGAACATAAACATTCCCCTCACAATCCCTCCAGCTATCAGCAACAGGAAGAGTGGAGGCACAGGGTATGCTCACTGACCAATCACCTTCTAGGATTCATTTCAACCACTAGCGATGAACCAATAGTAGGCCACCTCTCATCCACACCCAGGAAGGTCCCTGCTCGGGCTGCCACGCACTTGTCATTGTGTGGCTGCAGCGAGTAGTTGAAGCTGCTACTCCTACCCATGGTCCCGATTACTAATCCTGGTCAGGACAGGAGGTAAATGTTGCCACCACTAGATGAAGCCTCAGCCTCAGCTGGTTATGTCTATCCTGATGGTGTATATAGATATTTGACCTTTTTCTTTTTAAAAGAGGCCCCCGCAGAGGGTGATATGCAATGCATCACAATGCATCACAATGTTATCTGTATTGTATATGGCCTCCTGAAGGGTCATCTTAAAGAGCTCAAATCTCTATATACACCATCAAAATACACAGAACCAAGGCCTCTGCACCCAGCTGACCATGGGATTTGAACCCACAACATCAGGGAGAACTCTAGTATTTATCAGAATCCTTACCTAGAAAGCAAACTTCTCAATCTGACAGTAGAGATCAGCGGTTCTCAACCTATGGGTCACAACCCTGGCGGGGGTCAAACGACCAAAACTCAGGGGTCGCCTAAAATGTATTGTATAATAAATATGTATTTTCCGATGGCTTTAGGCGACCCCTGTGTTTTGGTCGTTTGACCCCCCGCCGGGGTCGCCACCCACAGGTTGAGAACCGCTGGTAGAGATGCTCTGAGTACTTATGATGTTACACAAGTACCCAACATTTTCTAAAATTGATTTTGTCCAGTCTTTATATAGAGAGAGTATTTGCCAAATTGATTTGAACCCACAACCTTGATGAAAGCTCCAGTATCTATTAGCGGGACTGTATATATGAAGGGATACATGGGACTGTATATATGAGGGGTTACATGGGACTGTATATATGAGGGAGTTATCCTTTTTTATTTAACTTTTTTTTAATAAATGTAATTTATTTAAAGGACCTCTGCCAGGCATATTTCACTCTTGTAACAGTTTGGGATCTCAGCAAGACAAGCAAGTGACAGTGATGGAGAAGTTTTTGAGAAGGGAAAATGCAAATGCCGAATAGGGCCCTGGACAAAACTCTGACCCAGATGAAGGCCCTAGTATGAGTGGTTGACAAAAGAAAAAAGACAAGATGGTGAGCTCGAGGCAATACAGTGAAAGCTATCTTTCATTTGGATTTACTTTCACCGGGGATGAGAAAGCACCGACTCTGCTGTGCTTGGTGTGTGGTGAGAAGCTTAATAGCACCATGGTGCCAAGCAAGCTTAAACACCATCTCCAAATGGAACACCCTTCCATTCAAAACAAGCCAATAGACTATTTTGTACACTTACATACAAACAATGAGAAACGAGCAACTTTTTTGAGAAAAACCACAAAGGTAAATGAGAGAGTCCTCAAAGCTAGCTACCTTGTTACTGAACTCATAGCTAAATCAAAAAAGTCCCACACTGTGGCAGAAACATTAATACTGCCAGCTTGTAAAGCCATTGTAAATGAGATGCTTGGCCCTACCATGGCCAAAGAGATAGCTAAAGTGCCTCTCTCAGATAACACAATTGCCAGACATATTGATGACATGTCTGCGGACATTGAAAGTGTTGTTTTGGAAAAGGTGTGCATCAGTAGAAATTTGCCTTGCAACTTGATGAGTCGATGAATATTAGTGGACATTGTCAGCTCTTGGCCAACATGCGTTTTGTGGATGGAGAAGCCATTAGAACTTTCTATTTTACAAGGCACTGCCAGAAAAATCAACAGCAGCAGAAATATTTTGGGTCATGTCAGAATATCTTGATAAAAGCAGGCTTACATGGAAAAACTGCACAGGTGTCTGCACTGATGGAGCTGCAGCCATGGTCGGGCGCATCAAAGGCTTCATAAGTAGGGTCAAAGAAAGAAACCCAGATGTTATTGTTATGCACTGTTTTTTGCACCATGAGGCCCTCATTGCAAAGACCTTACCAGTAGATCTAGCTCCTGTGTTGGATGATGTTTTGAGCACAGTGAACTTTGTGAAGATGTGACCTTTGAGATGTTGCTTATTTGCGTCTTTGTGTAAAGAAATGGGAGCAGAACATAAAATCTTATTGCTCCACACGGAGGTCCGGTGGCTGTCGCGCAGCAAAGTGCTAGCCCATGTGCATGAGTTGCGAGAGGAACTTCAAGTATTTCTGACAAACGAGAGGTCCGATTACTCAAAGCTGCTTGCAAGTGATGAGTGGTATGCAAAGCTGGCATACCTGGCTGATATATTTCATTATCTGAATGAACTGAACACATGGATGCAAGGCCGAAATGAAAACCTGCTTACAAGCACTGATAAAATAAATGGATTCCGTTTAAAGGTGCAGCTCTGGCAACAACATGTGCAGCGTGGCAACCTTGAGATGTTTCCGCTCACCGAGAAACAGCATGATGGCAACACTGCTGCAATGTGCGAGGTGATTGGCAGACATTTGAAAACTCTCGAGAAGACGTTGTCATTTTATTTCTCTTCAGCCTTCACAGAATGCCTTGACTGGGTTAGGGACCCATACAGCTCAGTATCCGTTGCTGGAAAGGACATGACTTTAAAGGAGCAAGAGAAACTCATTGAACTGAAACAAGATTGTGGTTTAAAGCTAAAGTTTGCTAATCTTCCTTTGGACAGTTTTTGGTTATCTGTTGCCAAGGAGTTCCCCATTCTGGCCAACAAAGCTATTTTGACATTGCTTTCATTTTCAACCACATATCTATGTGAGCTGAGCTTCTCAAACTTGACTACGATAAAAACTAAAAACAGAGAGAGACTGAGAACTGTTGAGGAAGAGCTTCGTGTGTGTCATTCTACCATTCCTGCCAGGATATCCCTTTTGTGTTCATTGAAACAGGCCCAGGTTTCACACTGAGTATAAATACATTTAGAAACTATATGTATAATATGTACTGTGTTAGAGTGTCATTTTTGTGTCATTTTGGTAGGTGGTGTGCCCCAGGATTTTGTAAATGTAAAAAATGTGCCGCGGCTCAAAAAAGGTTGAAAATCACTGCACTATGAAATACCACTCAGCCATAAGAAATGATGACATCAGATCATTTACGACAAAATGGTGGGATCTTGATAACATTATATGGAGTGAAATAAGTAAATCAGAAAAAAACAAGAACTACATGATTCCATACATTGGTGGGACATAAAAACAAGACTAAGAGACATGGACAAGAGTGTGGTGGTTCGGGGGGGGGGGGAGCGTGGGAGGGAAGGAGGGAGAGGGGAAGGGGAGGGGCACAAGGAAAACTAGATAGAGGGTGATGGAGGACAATCTGACTTTGGGTTATGGGTATGCAACATAATTAAATGACAAGATAACCTGGACATGTTTTTTTTTTTTGAATATATGTACCCTGATTTATTGATGTCACCCCATTAACATTAATAAAAATTTATTTATATCAAAAAACAACAGTGCCTGGTATACAATGCCTCTGAGAGAAGTAAGAAACACAATAATAAATGAGCAAAGGGAATGGCAAGTGTTGGTATATCAACCTTTCATCACCAGCGATCTCCTCAATTGGAAGAACCCCACTCCCTCTTATACAGAAAAACCTCAGGTCCTAATAGATCTCATGCAATCCATATTCCATACACACAATCCTACATTGGCAGACTGCCATCAATTGCTCCTCACTCTATTCAACACAGAGGAAAGACACTGGATAATGCAGATGGCAACTAAATGGCTAGAGGAGAATGCTCCTGAGGAATACTAGAATTCCCAGGAATATGCAAGAGTACAGATGCCAGCAAAAAATCCTAAGTGGGACCTGAATAAAGAAGAGGGCTTGAGACGGCTAAGGAAATACAGAGAGGCACTCCTCCAAGGCCTACAGAAGGGAGGCAAGAAGGCCACTAATATCAACAAGGTGGCAGAGGCTTTGCAAAGGAAGAATAAAAGTCTAGATGACTTTTATGAGAAATTGTGTAAGACCTACAGAATCTATACCCCTTTTGACCCAGAGAATCCAGAGAACCAAAGAATGGTTAATATGGCCTTTGTAAGCCAGTGTGCAGGAGATATAAAAAAGAAACTCCAGAAATTAGAAGGCTTTGCAGAAATAAATATATCCCAACTCCTGGAAGTAGCCAATAAAGTCTATGTAAATAGGGAGATTACAAGCAGAAAGGAATATGAGCACTGAATGCAGAAAAAGGCAGAATTTATAGCTGTGGCTCTTCAGCAGAAGGGAAAAGGAAAATCTCCCCTGTTCAAAAATGAAAAGAAGAGAGGCAAAGGCAAGAAAGGGCAGTCAGGCAGAGCTCCCCTGTGATGTGATCAGTGTGCCATCTGCCAGGAAACCAATCATTAGAAAAATGCATGTCCTAATCAGAACAAGGGGGAGACATGGTTGCCAGCCACCTCCCAAGGGAAGGCACATTGTTCAACATAGCTGGAGAGTCCCTCTTAGACTGAGGGTGACTGGACTCAGGGGCCCCGACTGAGTCTATTGTTCACATGGAGGTAGGGGGCCAGAAGATAGACTTCCTGATTGATACAGGGGTAGTCAACACTTGGTGGTGACTTGGCCAATAGTGCCACTCTCCACCCATAGAGTGGACATTATAGGAGCTACAGGAACACAGGTCAAACTGGCATTCTGTCTGCCCCATAAATGTACAATAGGAGGTCATGAAGTTATACATCAGTTTTTATACATGACTGACTGTCCAGTGCTCCTATTAGAATGTGATCTGCTGAACAAGTTAAGGACTTCTATATCTTTTGCTAACAATAGCCAGCTGGACTTACAGGTGTCTAAGCCCAGGCTTGTTCTAACTCTAACTGTCCCCAGAGAGGAGAAGTAGAGAATTTTTGCTGCTACATCTGGAAGCTTTCAAGCCAAAAACTAATTCAAAAATATCCTGGAGTCTGGGCTGAAGAACCCCCCCACCCAGGCTGGCAACAAACCAAGTGCCAGTGCAGATAGAGTAATTTATTTAAAGGACCTCTGCCAGGCATATTTCACTCTTGTGACAGTTTGGGATCTCAGCAAGATGAGTAAGTGACAGTGAAGGGAGCCTGACTGGGAGTTGTATGTAGATGGAAGCAGCTGTCAACTCAAGGGGAGAAAGGCAGGAGGGGTATGCAGTAATGACTCTAACAGAGACTATAGAGGTACGGCCTGTATCCCAAGGCACTTCTGCTCAGTGGGTAGAACTGATTGCCCTGAGTTGAGCCTTAGAGCTCAGTGAAAGGAAAAGAGTGAATATCTTTACAGATTTCTGTTTTGCCTTTCTCACTCCCCAAGTACATGTGGCAATTTACAAAGAGAGAGGACTCTTAACTGCTGGTGGCAAAAATCTTAAAATATCCAGAAGAAATTTTCCAGCTGCTAGAAGCAGTCTAGAAGCCAAAACAAATAGATCCACTGCTGAGAACACCAGAAGAGAGGAATGGTAGAAGCCCAGGGAAATGACAGAATAGATGCAGAGGTAAAAAGGGCTTCTACCCTGCCCTACTACATCTCATCCTATGGGCCCCAGAACTTACACCCAGATATTCCAAGGGAGAGAAAAGGTGGACAGAAAAAGAAGGGGCCAAAGAATTAAAGGACAGCTGGATGCAACTGCCAGATAATAGAGTTGTTGTTCCTCACCTGTTGGGGCCAGCAGCAGCCCAGGCTTTACATGCTGCCACCAATCTGGGACAGGAAAAGATAGAAAAACTGCTAGGGAGATATTTTTATATCCCTCTCTTGGCAACTCTAGCCAAGAAAGTCAGCCTATGCTGCTCAACCTGCCATCAGAATAATGCAAAACAAGGACCTTCAGTATCCCCCAGTATTCAGTCCTATGAGACAGCACCCTTTGAGGATATACAAGTGGATTTCATCAATATGCCCAAAGTCAAGTTTACCAGTACCTGTTGGTGTTAGTGTGCACCTACTCAGGATGGGTAGAAGCCAACCCCACTCAGAGTGAAAAGTCTAGAGAAGTAAGAAAGAAATTGTTCAGAGAAATAATTCCAAGGTTTGGACTGCCACTTCAAATAGGCTCCAGCAAAGACCCAGCCTTGTGGCTAAGGTAATACAAAAAATAGCTGAAGCATTGGACATCACCTCGAAGCTTCATGTGACATACAGACCTCAAAGCTCAGAAAAGGTAGAATGCATGAATAGGACTCTGAAGTTAGAGCTTAGCAAATTATGTCAGAAAACAGGTCTTAAAATGGTACAAGCTTTGCCTCTAATATTGTTTACAATTTGGTACAGTCCCTCCAAGAACACCAGGTATTAACCTTATGCAGGTTTACAGTAGGCCTCCCCCAATATTACATAGCTTGCCAGGAACTCCCCTAGAATGAGGAAAAACAGAATTACATAGGCAATTAAAAGCTTTGGGCAAGGTAGCCAGTACCATATCCAAGTGGGTGCAAAATAGGGCTCTGATCAGTTTGTTTGCCCCTGCCCATTCTTTTTCTCCAGAATACCAGATGTAGGCCAAGGATTGGAATCCAGCTCCCCTCTGACCCAGGTGGAAGGGACCCTACATTGTGATCCTAACCACTCCCACTGCTGCCAAGGTAGAAGGCATACCCACCTGGATTTACCATAGCCGCCTGAAGCCTGTGGCCCCAATGGAGACATCTTTGTGAACAGCAGAGACTGACCCTGCCAACCCTTATAAGTTGACTCTAAGAAAGACAGCATGCCCTGCTCCAGCCACAAAAAAACTGAGAGCTGTCTGGTCCACATATATCCGAAGCCTGAGGAACCTTACCATGGGTAGAAGGACCAAAAATAGCCCAGAGCAAAGTTAAAGGAAATCCCAGACAAGTTACACTAAGTTTTGATGCATGTGCAGTCATAAGCCAGCCAACATGAGATGAAAATAGGACCTGCAGGTCTCTCAGCCAGGAGAGAAGCTACAGGGTAGAAGAAAAGTACATATACTTACAAAGTTTCACCTGTGAAACCAGCTGTATACATTGATCATGTGCCTTATAGGCAAACTGAGGAAAGAATAGTTCCAAGAAAAGGGAAGTATACCTGAGGAAAGGAACAGCCCTGTCAAATTGTACTAGCCATGAGTGCTATTTATAACCAATCCTCTAGATTCCTGCTGGAGGGAAAATGAGGTATTAACCCTTTGCAGTAATGGAGCTGGCTTAAACCCCTATGCTCAACTCATTATTTTGGGTCAGATACAGAACCACCAACCTGTTTGAGCCTTCCAAGTATATAAATCTTTTTATGATGAAGCAATTAGACCCCTACCACCACTCCCACCAAAAACTAACATGGGTTCCTCAGGATGGTTGAGGGAATAGCCCAGTCCCTAAATATCACCTCTTACTGTATATGTGGAGGAATGCTAACAGGGGACAGACGACTGTGGGAAGCCAAGGAACTAGTTCCCACAGAGGCTAAGCCGAATGTAATGACCCCATACCTCTGATGACAGCCAGTGTATTTTAAAACATACTATCATAGGAAAGTACTGCTTAGCCAGAGGAGGAGGAAATCTGACTGAATCAGTTGGGGAACTGACTTGCCTTGGGAAATGGTATTATAATGCTACCTCCAAGCTTAGTATGTGGTGGGGAAACCAGACAGAGAGAAATCCATTGGCCAGATACCCTGAGCTAACTGGAGCCTGGCAGGGGACCCAGGCAGGGCCAGACTGGATAGCACCACATGGAATTTACTGAATCTGTGGGAACAGGGCTTATACCCATCTCCCCAAGAATTGGGAAGGAAGCTGTGTGATAGGTGTGATAAAGCCCTCTTTTTTCCTCTTGCCTCTGAAAACAGGGGAATTGCTTGGCTATCCAGCTCCACAATCCTTACAATGGCTAAAAGGAGAACTCCAGATAGGAGACTGGAAAGATGATGAGTGGCCCCCAGAAGCAGATAATTCAATACTATGAACCTGCCACATGGGCAGAGGATAGATCTTCGGGGGGGACTGCACCCCCCATTTATATGTTAAACCAGATTATCCATTTATAGGCAGTTTTAGAATTTATTTTCAATAAAACTAGAAAAGCCCTAATCCTCCTTACACATAAGCAAACTCAGATAAGAAATGCTATCTACCGAATATGAACAGACACTTCTCCCAGGAAGAAATACAAATGGCCAACAGATATATGAAAAGATGCTCATCTTCTTTAGCTATTAGAGAAATGCAAATCAAAACGGCAATGAGATACCACCTCACACCTGTTCGATTAGCTATTATTAGCAAGACAGGTAATAGCAAATGTTGGAGAGGCTGTGGAGAAAAAGGAAGCCTCATATACTGTTGGTGGGAATGTAAAGTAGTACAACCATTATGGAAGAAAGTATGGTGGTTCCTCAAAAAACTGAAAATAGAACTACCTTATGACCCAGCAATCCCTCTACTGGGTATATACCCCCAAAACTCAGAAACATTGATACGTAAAGACACATGCAACCCCATGTTTATTGCAGCATTGTTCACAGTGGCCAGGACATGGAAACAACCAAAAAGCCCATCAATAGATGACTGGATAAAGAAGATGTGGCACATATACACTATGGAATACTACTCAGCCATAAGAAATGATGACATCGGAACATTTACAGCAAAATGGTGGGATCTTGATAACATGATACGAAGCGAAATAAGTAAATCAGAAAAAACCAGGAACTGCATTATTCCATACATAGGTGGGACATAAAAGTGAAACTAAGAGACATTGATAAGAGTGTGGTGGTTACGGGGGGAAGGGAGAAATGGGAGAGGGAAAGGGGGAGGGGGAGGGGCACAAAGAAAACAAGATAGAAGGTGACAGAGGACAATCTGACTTTGGGTGATGAGTATGCAACATAATTGAACGACAAGATAACCTGGACTTGTTTTCTTTGAATATATGTATCCTGATTTATTGATGTCACCCCATTAAAAAAATAAAATTAAAAAAAAAAAAAAGAAAAAAGAAAAGAAAAAAAAAGAAATGCTATCTACCAAAACAGATTGGCACTAGATGATCTGCTAGCAGCAGAAGGAGGAGTGTGTAGGAAATTCAATCTTACTAATTGTTGCCTGAAAATAGATGACCAGGGCCAGGCAGTTAAGGACCTTGTCAAGAAGATGACAAAACTGGCACATGTGCCCATGCAAATTTGGCATGGATAGACCCCTAATAACTTTTTGGGGGGATGGTTCTCAGCCTTTAGTGGGTTTAAAACCCTAGTAGGAGCAGTCTTACTGCTCCTAGGAATTGCTTAATAAGTCTGTGTTTGTTGCCATTATTAATGAACAACATAAGGAACATAATAGAGGCCACAATACAGCAATGAACAACAGCCAATGTATACTTTACCCACCCCTATCAGGCCTTCCCCTTGGGATCAGATAAAGAATGTGAGACTCCAGTATAAAAAAAATTCTGAACACTCAAAGGGGGAAATGTAGAAGGAGGGGCAGATCCCCTTTTGGCTTAAAAGGAAGAAACAAAAAGATTACAAGGGAAAGGAGCCAGCTGGGGTAACTGGGTCAGCCAGTAATAAATATCCCATAGTTACAATACAAAACCAAAACAGCAAGATCTGTATGTAACTATGGCCAGTAATCTAAAAACTCCTTCCCCTTGTTTACCCCACCAAAACTTTCCCTCCCTTCTCCTTGAGTCCTGGGAAACCTTAAACAAAAAAATTACATGCCCATTACTTAAATACTGTAAAAGTATATAATCTGTAAAAAAAAAATCAACTTTGGGGAACTCGTGTTTTGCAGCTACAAACCCCACATGCTCTGCTGGCTTAATAAATTCTCCTCCCTTTATTGATTGAGTTATCTGAGTGTCTATCCTCCATCAGGTCACTTCCTGAAACAAGACGGGTGGTGTTCTGTGGAGCCAAAGAGGTTTCCTGTTGAACCAAAGGGGTATCCACCCTGCTGAGCTCTGGGGGAGACACTGCCACCCTGGTTGGCCTAGAAGGTAGAGCATCAAACCAAAGAAGATTTTTCTCAAGCCTTAAGATCTTATGGAATTTGTTTTGCCAAGGTTTGAACTTGCTTGGGACACATCATCTCCTTTCTCTTTCCAGTTTCTCCCTTTTGGGATGAGGATGTCTATTCTAGCATTGTATTGGAGAAGTATAAAAGTTGCCTCCATGCAGGCAAAGAGATTGACACTTGGAGAGAAATTTTCCTCAGGCTGAATCACACCCCAAGTTTCACCTGATCTAGATGATATTTAAAGAAACTTTGGATCTCAGACTTTACAGCTGATTCTAGAATAAGTTAAAATGTGGGGGGTGGGAAAGCTATTGGGATGGAAAGAATGTATTTTGCATGCAAGAAGGACATGAATTTGGGGGCCAGAGACAATGTTATGGACAAAAGGTGTAGCCCTCCTAAAATTTTTATGTAGAAGCCATAACCCTTAACATGGTATTTGAAGATAGGCCTTCAGGAGGTAACAGATGTTAGATGAGGTCATACAAGTGAGTCTTCATGATGAGATTAGTGCCCATGTAAGAAGACACACCAGAGCACTTGCTGATGTGTTCTCTCCCTTTCCCCCATATGAGGACACAGCAAGAAGCAGGTACCTACCAGCCAGAAATTGAGTCCTCACTGACAACTAAATCAGTCAGTATCTTGATCTTGGATAGCTCAGCCTCAAGAACTGTGAGAACATAAATTCTGATGTTAAAGTGATATTATGTTATGGCAGCCCAAGCTGACTAATCTGGGCATCAGCTGGAGACTTGTTAGAAATGCAGATTCCTGGGTCCTACCCCAGACCTACTGATTTAAGAATTAGAGGTCTGGGCCCCAGCAGACTGTGTTTTAACAAGCCCTCCAGAGGATTCTGATGTTTGCTTTTGCTGCTCAAAGTACAGTTTTCATTCTATTATGTTTCTCCATCAGGGACAACTTTGAGAATATTTTATAAGAGTTTAGTTTTAGATTTCTTAGAATTGAAAGTACTCTTTCCAACACATCAAGTGGGCAGAGCATCGCTCCTTCTGCCACTATCAACAGGATCTCAGATTCGATAGATAAAATGACTACTCAACCACCATCTTTCTTAAGAAAATGAAGGCCTGAAGGAGGAAGAAGGACTTGCCTACTCAGTAATACAGCTCAGACCTCCCTTGCATCTGGGTGCTGATAAGAAATAATTAGATTAAGGTGCAATTTTGAGGAACTGTGACACCACTCTCAACCACAAACAGAAGTTATCTTGCAGCTGCCTTTACCCAAAGCCCTTTGAAAAATCCATATAACCCTTGCCCCATTCCTCCCTTGGCATTGAAACCCTTTGCTGGTTTCAGCCTGCCTGCAGCCAGGTACTTTTAAAATAAATTTTCTTTTGGAACACACTAGACACTAGCCTGCTTTTGATTCAGCCTGCTACCTTTTATTCTGGTGCTGAACAAGAGAGGTGTGTGTGCCAGAGACTAGTTGTGCATCTAATCCCGACCTGAGAGAGGAGCGACAGTTCATCTCAGGCTTATCCCCAGATCCTGCCTCTCTTGCCCATGGAGTTGTGGCACTAGTTCCCCCTGACCCTCTGGCCCCACCTCCTGAACCCACAAAGAAGGAAAATTCCCTTTGCCTGCATGGAAACAAACCAAAAACTGGACACTGGCACGAATGACCACCCTCTTGTTTCATATCACCTTGCCATATCTGCACTGGGCAACAGTCACATCCAGGTGAGTGAATCTAGTGGCTCTGTGAGCAGGAACTCTCCAACCTCTCCTGCATCTCTCATTCCACCATCCTGCATGGTTTCAAAAATCCAACATTGGTCAGGAGTGGTTCCAGGCATTTGCCTCAGCTGGACTGTCATATGGGAACACCTGGAAAGCAGACAGCTTCCTTTTCCAGTGGGTGTAAGACAGCAGGGACAGTGCCTTGTCTGAATGCTCATTCCACCCTCCAGGATGGTCCAATCCCTCCTTGTAGATGGCTAGACTCTCACCCACAACACATGGGAAACTCTTAATCAACTATCCCCAAACAACACATCTAGGCTGTCTCTTAAAAAACCTCTGGACCCTGGGTTTAGCCAAACCACCTTATTTTCTACTGCAACACCCTTGGCCTCCATATGAACTGGACAATTCACCCAAGTGGCCTGAAAATGGCACTTTTGATTTTAACATTCTGACTGGACTTAATAATTTCTCCTGGTGAAATAAAAAGTGGTCCGAGATCCCCTATTTCCAGGCCTTTTTTGCACTCAGGTCACAACCCACTTTCTGTGATACTTGCTTTTTCAATCAAATATTTTTTCTTCACTTAAAACTGAAGGACCTCCCTGGTCTGGAGGACCTCCCTGGTCTGGAGGACCTTTTTAGGGTTTCTTCCTTCAATCCTGCTGACCACAGACCCTCATTCTCTCCTTCTCCTGCTCCCTCTGTTTCCCAACCTCCTGATTCCCAGGACTCACCCCCATTGCAACCAGAGGCCCCTCCCTATTCAGTATTGCCACTCTCCCCCACTCCCCCCAAATATTCCCTGCAGCCCTGACCCTTTCTTCACCAGCATATACCTGCTCTGAGATGGTCTTCGTCCCTGCTGGGAATGTGAGCATTGTCCGAGTTTATGTTCCTTTTCCTCTAACTGACTTATTGCAAATATACTGCTCACAAAAATTAAGGGAGAATTCAAAATAAATATGAAGTGATAAAATATCTCCTAATTTTTGTGAGCAGTATATCTAAATACCTCAGTTCTTTTTCCACTGACCCTACCAACTACAGAAAGGAACTCAACTATCTCACCCAGTCCTATAAATTTACTTAGCATGATCTCCATGTAATCCTCTTAACACCCAAGGAGAAGGAACATATTTGGACCCATGCCCAGGCTCATGCTAACTCTGTTTGCCAACAAACCTCCAATAAACCAGTAGGCAATGAGGCTGTTCCCACCTGTGACCCCCACTGGGACTACCAGGCAGAAGGGGCAGGTAGAAGAAACCAGAACCTCATGATCTTCTGCCTCACAGAGAGTGTCAAGAAGAAAGCCTGTAAGGCTATAAATTATGAGAAGTTAAAGGAGGTCACACAAAACCCCACTGAAATGCCTGCTCTCTTCCTCTCACGCCTCATGGAGGTCCCTCAGAGATATGCCACCTTAGACTCCTCTAGCACAGAAGGAGAACTAGTCCTTCACATGAATTTTATTTCCCAGTCTGCATCCATCATCTGGTGCAAATTACAGAAGTTAGAGGATGACCCTCAAACCCCTCAACAGGATCTGTTAAAACTGACCTTTAATAACCAAGATGAGGAGGGAAAGAAACAGAAGGTAGCTGAATGCCAGATGCTTGCTGCTGCCATCAAGGGCCTGCGGGGCCAGCAGTCCTGAAACTGTTGAAACAAACCTCAGGCCAAGGGCTAGAATTACAATAATGCCCCACCCAGCACCTGCTTCAAATGTGGCAATGAAGGTCACTGGGCCAGCAAGTGCCCTAATCCAGCCCAGCTCCCAAAACCTTGCCCGCCATGCAGTGGGCCCCATTGAAAGTCAGACTGGGACAAGACCTCTCCAGGTAAGACCCCCACTCCTTCCTAGGCTGGCTGGCCCCTATTTCTGGAGCTGACAGGCCTGGTCACTGAAGGTGCCTGAGGACGAACTTCCCAACAATCATCATGTCTTCTGAGCCTCGGGTAACCTTGATGGTAGCAAGCAGGCACATTTCTTTTCTCATTGACACAGGCAACTTACTCTGCTTTGCCTGAGTATAGAGGTTCCTTAAGGGACTCAGGTGTCTCAGCTGTGGGAATTGATGGCCAGGTCTCCCAGCCCCAACCTATGGCTCCTCTGTCCTGCTCTTTAGGGGCCCAGACCTTTACCCATGCCTTTTTAATTTTTCCCTCATGCCCCATGCCACTCCTAGTACAAGACATCCTGTCTAAGCTACATGCTACCCTTGCTTTCTGTACTACCCCTGGGGACATGCCAGACCCTTCAGGGTCAGCCAACCTCCTACTCCTCTTACAAACAGATGGGAGTCACTTCACTGAAGCTTCCCTGCCTTTTCTTAGCTCCCTGGTCATCCCTTCAGTGTGGGAAATAAAAACTCCTTCAATAATAGCCTGTCACAATGCCCCAGTTCACATCAGCATTAAAGACCCCAATCAGTTCCCATCCCAGCCCCTGCACAATGAAGGCTCAAGACCATTATCACTCACCCACTCTGTAATGGATTCCTCCATCCCACTAATTCCTCTTTCAAGACCCCAATCCTTCCTGTAAAGAAACCTAATGGTTTCTATCATCTGGTCCAGAGCCTTTGTCTCATCAATCAGGCAGTACAACCCTTATACTGGTTGTTCCCAACCCATATACTGTCCTCTCCCAAATTCTGGCTGGAACTTCCCACTTTACAGTACTAGATCTAAAAGATGCTTTCTTTACTATTCCCTCACACCCTAATTCACAAGACCTCTTTGCCTTTACCTGGACTGATCCTGACATGCACTTATCCTGGCAGCTCACTTGGATGGTCCTACATAAGGGGTTCTGGAATAATCCTCACCTCTTTGGACAGGCCCTAGCAACCAATTTACAGGTTTGAGATTTAGGACCCTCCATCCTTATACAGTACACCAATGATTTACTTCTCTGGAGACCTTCAGAATAAGATTCAAAGAATCAATCTGTCTGCTTTCTCAACTTCCTTGCAGAACAGGGTTACAGAGTATCTCCCCAAAAGACACAACTTTGTACCCAAACACTCACCTACCTAAGTCTAGCCCTTGCCCCTACCTCCCGAGGAATTACCCAGGAATGGCTCTTCCTCATCTCTTCCTTGCCAGCCCCCCTCCCCAGAAAAACAGGAGGTCGTTCCTTTTCTTGGTCTAGCAGGGTATTTCCAATTGTGGATTCCTACCTTTGCTCTGTTGGCAACACCCCTTTACCAAGCCAGCAAGGGAAGCCTATCAGAACACAATGACCCAGCAGTTTCCATCAGAACCCAGTTAAGACAGGCCCTCATCTCAGCTGCTACTCTAGCTCAGCAGAGCTCCTAAACCATTCATGCCATATATATATATATATATATATATATATATATATATATATATATACACACACACACACACACACACACACACACACACACACACCAATGAATGGCAGGGCACTGCTGTCAGTCTCTTGGGACCATTAAAAGAACCCTCACTACAGGTAGAAACATATTTTTCAAAACAACTGGACCCAGGTTGACTCAATTGTCTAAGAGCATTAGCGGTGGCTGCTGTCCTCACCCTAGAGAGTAAAAAATTGTGCGTCCATAGTTCACTAACCATTTATTATTCTCACAACCTAAAGGACATGTTTTCCCAGACCCAGACCCAGAGCCTAATGTCACTCTCCAGGATCCAGCAATTACATGTTCTTTTCTTAGAGTCCCCACAGGTCACCATTGGCAACTGCCCACCACGGAATTCAGCTACTCTCTTACCCCTGCCCTCCTGCTCTGAATCACTCCACTCCTACTCTGACCTCCTACTTCCTTACTTTATCCCACTTCCCCATCTGACAGACACTCCTCTAACTGAGGCAGGTCAGACTTGGTTCATTGATGGGAGCTTCTACTTATGCAATGGAGAACACTGTGCTAGTTATTCTATTGTGTCTAACATGAGAGTCATTGAAGCTTTCCCTCTCCCTATTGGCACTAAAATATAAAATTATTCCAAATGTTTGGTTTTTTTAACCAGGAAATCTAGAGAAGCATTTACTATGGTAAATGCTACTACTGGTTTAAATTACTACTGGTTTAATTTTGATTAATGTCTTTTAAAATTCTTAACAAAAAATAGATTTGTTTTGCCTGAATTTATAAAAATTTCTGTTATCTGTTCTGTCTTTTAAATATATAAATGTATTTGCCAATGAAAAAACCAGTTTCTAAAGGTCATAATCTATGTTAATAGACACACCAATCTAAAATTGCTAAGTCCTCATTAAATTTGGGGTTTTTGGAATTTGAGAATTCTGAACAGACATCAGAGAAATGGCATAAAGAAGGGTGCTCCCGATATCTCCCCTTGAAATTTCAACAAATTCAACAACTAAAGACAGAGAAAAAATCTCAGAAGCACCTGAAATATACACACACCAGACAAAGGTATGATTGAGCAAAAAGGTGGCTAAATATATAATCTTCTCTGAAGGAAATAAGATGGAGAATGGGGTATTTTGCTTTCCTCGCTGATCTGAGGAAGGGGTGCTTTCATCTGAACCACAGTGAAGCAAAGGGTCTGAGGCAGAGGGAAGGAGTAAGGCTAGGGTGGATGATCAAGCAGAAGAAAAAACATGCCATCTCTGCCTGAGATTGAAAACAAGGGGCACACTCAGGTGGTAGGCTCTGACAAAGTTTACTGGTATGGGGTACCCACAGGAGCTGTTGCTGGTGCCAGCAGCTTTGTGAGCTGCTGGCTCCATGATCACAGGTGGTGTGCAAGTGACTCCACCTGGCACTACTGCCATGGGAGCAGGTGCACGGGCTGGAGGGTTTAGCCTGAAATTATCAGTGACAGACATCTTCATGGGCTGTTGCAGGCATCTTTGTGCATTTCCAGCTCCACAACCACCAGCATGAGATGTGCACAAAGGCCTGGATCCCTAGGTTTGGGACTGCCAGCTGGGGTGCCTCAGCAGAGCCAATACAGGCTTCAAAGTGCATTCCTGCATTCCTGGCTCTGACTGAGATCACAGGCGCTGTGAACAGTGCCTCTGTATGCACTGCTGAAGTCGTGGGGGCTGGGTACACACATGGTTTGCTGTGGGATACCAACAGTGCACAAGGGAGAGAAGCCTGTGGAGATTAGACCCACGGACTGCTGAGGCATTCTAGACATGCCTGGGACCCTTAGGAAGGCACTTGATTTGCAATTGGCTCCCAGCCCTGCTTGCTTTCACTGGCAGCTGTGGTTAGCACAGCCTTACCCAGAACTGTGCTTTGAGAGGTCCTGGAGGAAGGAACTGGCTACTCTTAGAGCCTATTACTCTGCAAATGGTGGCTAGGGCAAACTTCACAGCTAATCCCCCTGGCTGCTAGCTCAGGTGGGAGAAATGTGGGGAAAGACACCTGGAAAACTGAGACTCCCAAGCCTCCAAGCCCTAACAAGCCTTGCCTACAAATGGGACTGAAGTCGAGCCTATGTCTTCACCACAGCAACACAACAGCAAACCTCTGCTCAAGAGCCCCACAGGTGCAAAACCTGTAATACAGCACCATCTGCTGTAAAAAGAAAAAAGCTACCTGTTAAAACCAGAAAAAAAAATTACATTTTTATAACTTATTTCCTTTTTATTTTCTTCTCATTTTGGTCATTTTACCTTCTTTCCTTTTTATTCTTTTTTTTTCTTTTTTGAATTTCATTATCCATATTTGTTACATTTTTCATTTTTATTTTTTATGAGGATTTCATTTCAAAAACCTTTACTTTTTTCTTTCTCTTCTTTTCCTTTTCTCTCATTTAATCATCATTTATCAACAAATTATTATATTTTAGATTCATATTTTGGGGGGCATCTTGCATGTTTTTCACTTTATTTTTTATCTTTTTTGTCATTTTTCCTCAGTACCTGCTCCTTGTTCTTTGTAGTTTTGTTCCACTGTTACCATTATAGAATTTTTATTTTTTCATTGTATCTTTTCAATTTTTATTTTATTTTTAATTATTTCTTATTAGTGTTATTAACAATACCACTCTCAAATGCCATTAAGAAAAAAGAAATCAAATATCATGGATACAAAACACAGAGATATAGCTCAGATAGATGATGAAAAATCTCTAGAAAACAATTTTAATTGCTTGGAAACCTTGGAGTTAAATGACAGAGAATTAAAAATTGAAGTCCTAAAAATACTCAGGAAAATACAAGAAAGCATGGAAAGGCAATTTAGAGAGCTCAAAAAACAATTTAATGAACAAAAAGAATACTTCACCAAGGAAATTGAAACTATAAAAAAGAACCAAACAAAGATGAAAAACTCAATACATGAACTGAAAAATGAGCTTAGCTAATAAAACATGCCAGATAGAGGAGAGAATTAGTGAATTGGAAGACAGGAAACTAGAGATACTACAGAGAGAAGAGGAGAGAGACTTATAAATTTAAAAAAATGAAAAAGCCCTACAGGAATTGTCTGACTCTTTCAAAAAGAGTGACATAAGAAAAATGTGTATATTAGAAGAAGAGAGAAAATGTAATGGAGAACATATTCAAACAAATAATTGATGAGAACTTCTTAAGCCAGTGGAAGGAATTAGTCTCAAATCCAAGAAGCAAAGAGAACACTGAGTTACCTTAACCCAAACAGACCTATTCCAAGGAACATCATAATAAAATTATCACAAACCAATGACAAAAAAAAGAATCCTGAAGGCAGCCAGGAAAAAGAAGAATACAACATATAAAGGATGGCCCATTAGGCTATCATCAGATTTCTCAGTAGAAACTCTACAAGCCAGAAGAGAGTGGACCCCAATATTTACAGTACTGAAAGAGAGGAACTTCCAGTCATGAATAATATATTTATCAAAGCTATCCTTCAAATACAAAAGGAAATAAAAACATTCACAGATATAGAAAAGATGAGTGAATTTATCACCAGAAAATCTCCACTTCAGGAAATACTAAATGAGGTTATCTGATCAGATACAAAGAAAAAAAACAAAACAAAATCACAAGTAAATGCTCCAACAAAACCACAATAAAAACAAGATTAACCTGTGACAACAAATACAAAAAAAGGGGAGAGAACAAAGATTAGCAGTAGCAAAGGAGGATGGAGTGCAGAAGCACTCATGAAATAATGTACTACAATGAATATGATATATATCCTTTTTTTACCTAATGGTAAAAAAAAACCCTGAAAAAACCACTACAGAAACACATGGCTTAAAAAAGAAGAAACAGAGGAAAGAAGTATGGAATACCATGAAACAAAAACAAATGACAGGAAAACAAAAGAGAAGAACCAAACAAGATACATAGCTGCCTGACCTGTGGTGACGCAGTAGGATAAAGCGTTGACCTGAGGTTGCTGGTTCAAAAACTTGGGCTTGCCTGGTCAAGGCACATATGGGAGTTGATGCTTCCTGCTCCTCCCCCTTCTCTCTGTCTCTCTCTTTCTCTCTCACTCCTCTCTCTCTAAAAATCAATAAATAAAATATAAAAAAATCTTTATAAAAAAAAGATACAAAGCTATCAGAAAGCAATATATAACATGGCAATAGGAAACCCTCAAGTATCAATAATTACATTTAATGTAAATGAATTGAACTCACCAATAAAAAGATACAGAGTTGCAGAGTGGATCAAAAAAGAAAATCCAACTGTATGCTGCCTTCAAGAAACACATCTAAGCTACAAAAATAAAAACAAATTCTAAGTGGAAGGTTGGAAAATGATTCTCCAAGCAAATAATATCCCAAAAAAAGCAGGTGTAGCCATACTCATATCTAACAATGCTGACTACAAGACAGCAAAGGTAATCAGAGACAAAGATGGTCATTTCATAATAATAAAGGAGATATTGAATCAAGAAGACATAACACTTCTTAATATATATGCACCAAACCAAGGAGAACCAAAGTGTATAAGACATCTACTAACTGATCTAAAAATAAAAACCAACAAAAATACAATCATACTTGGAGACCTCAATATATTGCTGACAGCTCTATATTATTCATACAAACCAAAAATCAATAAAGAAATATTGGCCTTAAATGAAACACTAGGACAATTGAATATGATAGACATCTATAGGACATTGCATCCTAAAATGACAGAGTATACATTTTTCTCCAGTGTACATGGAACATTCTCAAGAATTGACCATATATTGGGCCACAAAACTAGCATGAACAAATTCAGAAAGACTGAAATTATACCAAGCATATTCTCTGACCACAAAACTTTGAAACTAGAATTCAACTGCAAAAAAGAAGTAAACAAACCCACAAAAATGTGGAAATTAAACAATATATTTCTAAAAAATGAGTGGGTCAAAGAAGAAATAAAAGCAGTGATCAAAAGATATATACAGACAAATGAAAATGACAGTACAACATATCAGAATCTCTGGGATGCAGCAAAAGCAGTAATAAGAGGGAAGTTCATATTACTACAGGCTTATACGAACAAACAAGAGAGAGCCCAAATAAATAGCTTAAAATTACATCTTAAGAAACTAGAAAAAGAAGAACAATGACAACCCAAAACCAGCGGATGAAAGGAAATAATAAAATTCAGTGCAGAAATTAATGAAACAGAGAACAGAAAATTGTGTAAAAAATCAATAAAACAAGAAGCTGGTTCTTTGAAAAGATCAACTAATATTGTTAAACCCTTGGCAAGACTCACCAAGGAAAAAAGAGAAAGGACTCATATAACCAAAATCCAAAATGAAAGAAGAGAAATCACCACAGATATCATATATATACAAAGAATTATTGTAGAATACTATGAAAAACTATATGCGACCAAATTTAACAATTAGAAGAAATGGGTAAATTCCTAGAACAATACAATCTTCTTAGACTGAGTCACGAAGAAATAGATAGCCTAAACAAACCCATAGCAGGGAGGAAATAGAAACAACTATCAAAAACCTCCCCAAAAAATAAAAGTCCAGGGCCAGACGGCTATGCTAGTGAATTCTATCAAACATTGAAAAAAGATTTGGTTTCTATTCTACTTAATGTCTTCCAAAAAATTGAACAAGAAGCAATATTTCTAAACACATTTTATGAGGCCAACATAACCCTCAAACCAAAACCTGGCAGGAAAGCACAAAAAAACTACAGACCAATATCTCTAATGAATACAGATAATAAAATCCTAAACAAAATACTAGCAAATCAAATACAACAACACATTAAAAAAATAATACATCATGATCAAGTGGGATTCATCCCAGAATCACAAGAATGATTCAACATATGTAAAACAGTTAACGTAATACACTATATCAACAAAACAAAGAACAAAAACCATATAATCTTACCAATAGATGCAGAAAAGGCATTTGATAAAATAGAACATCATCTTATGTTTAAAACACTCAACAAAATCGGAATAGAAGAAAAATATCTCAACATAATAAAGACCATGACAAACCATCAGCTAACATTATATTAAATGGCAAAAAACTGAAAAGTTTTCCTCTAAAATCAGGAACAAAAAAAGTTTGCCCACTCTCTCCACTCTTATTCAACATAATGCTAGAAGTTCTAGTCAGAGCAATCAAACAAAAGAAAGAAATAAAAAGCATTAATATTGGGAAAGAAGAAGTAAAGGTTTCACTTTTTGCAAATGATATGACCCTGTACATTGAAAACCACAAAGACTCCACAAAAAGACTATAAGAAACAATAAACCAATACAGTAAGGTCACAGGATACAAAATTAATATACAGAAGTCTACTGCCTTCTTATAGGCCCACAATAAAACCTCAGAAAATGAACCCCCCAAAATAATTCTTTTTATGGCTGCAACAACAAAAAAATACCTTGGAATAAACAAAACAAAGAATGTAAAGCACCTATATAATAAAAATTAAAAAAACATTGTTAAGGGAAATTGAAAAAGATTCAATGAAATGAAAAAATAGTGGTTGTTCTTGGATAGGAAGAATAAATATAGTTAAAATGACCATATTACCCAAAGTAACATACAAATTTAGTGCAAGTCCGATCAAAATTCCAATGTCATTTTTTAAAGAAATTGGACAAAAAATCATCAGGTTTATATGGAAGTATAAAAAACCTAAATAGCCAAAGTAATCCTAAGGAAAAAGAACAAAGCTGGCAGCATTACAATATCTGACTTCAAGTTATATTACAGAGCTGTGATAATGAGAACAGCATGGTACTGACAGAAAAATAGACACTCAGACCAATGGAACAGAATAGAGAGCCCAGAAATAAAACTACATATATATGGTCAAATCATCTTTGATAAAGAAGCCAAAAACAGACATTGGTTAAAAGGAACCCTCTTCAATAATAGTGCTGGACCTGACTGGGCGGTTGCGCAGTGCATAGAGTGTTGGACTGGGATGCTGAGGACCCAGCTTGAGCACGGGCTCATCTAGCTTGAGAAAAAAAAAAGCTCACCAGCTTGGACCCAGGGATGCTGGCTTAAGCAAGGGGTTACTCGGTCTGCTGAAGGCCCATGGTCAAGGCACATATGAGAAAGCAATCAATGAACAACTAAGGTGTCATCACAAAAAAACTAATGATTGATGATTCTCATCTCTCTTCGTTCTTGTCTGTCTGTCTCTATCCCTCTCTTTGATTTTCTCTCTGTCCCTGTTAAATAAATAAATAAATAAATAAATAAATAAATAAATAAATAAATAAAATGGTGCTGGGAAAACTGGAGAGCCACATGCAAAAGAATAAAACTCGAGCCTGGCCTCTGGTGGTGCAGTGGATAAAGCATCGACCTGGAAATGCTGAGGTCGCCAGTTCGAAACCCTGGGCTTGCCTGGTCAAGGCACATATGGGAGTTGATGCTTCCTGCTCCTCCCCCCTTCTCTCTCTGTCTCCTCTCTCTCTCTCTCTCTCTCTCCCTCTCTCTCTCCTTTCTAAAATGAATAAATAAAACAAAAATAAAATTAAAAAATGAAACTCAACTACAGTTTTTCTCCTTGTACCAAAATTAATTCAAAATGGATCAAAGACCTAAATATAAAATCTGAAACAATAAATTACATAGAAGAAAACATAGGCACTAAACTCATGGACCTTAGCCATAAAGAACATTTTAGGAATTTGACTCCAAAGGCAAGGGAAGTGAAGGTAAGGAGAAATGCATGGGACTACATCAGACTAAGAAGCTTTTTCACAGCAAGAGAAACTGACAACAAAACAGAGAGCCAACTAAATGGGAGATAATATTTTCAAACAACAGCTTAGATAAGGCCCTAATATCCAAAATATACATAGAACTCACAAAACTCAACAACAAACAAGCAAACAATCCAATAAAAAAAATGGGAAGAGGACATGAACAGACACTTCTCCCTGGAAGAAATACAAATGGCAATAGATATATGAAAAGATGCTCATTTTTACTAGCTATTAGAGAAATTCAAATCAAAACTACAATGAGATACCACCTCACACCTGTTAGATTAGCTATTATCAACAGGACAGGTAAAAACAAGTGTTGGAGAGGCTGTGGAGAAAAAAGAACCCTCATTCACTGTTGGTGGGAATGTGAAGTGGTACAACCATTATGGAAGAAAGCATGGTGGTTCCTCAAAAAATTAAGAATAGAACTACTATATGACCCAGCAATCCCTCTACTGGGTATATATCCCCAAAACTCAAAAACAGTGCTATGTAAAAGACACATGCAGCCCCATGTTCATTGCAGCATTGTTCACAGTGGCCAAGACATGAAAACAACCAAAAAGCCCTTCAATAGAAGATCAGATAAAGAAGATGTTGTATATATATACTATATGGAATACTACTCAGCCATAAGAAATGATGACATAGGATCATTTACAACAACATGGATGGACCGTGATAACATTATACTGAGTTAAATAAGTATATCAGAAAAAACTAAGAACTGTATATAATTCCGTACATAGGTTGGACACAAATTTGAGACTCATGGACATGGATAAGAGTGTGGTGGTTACAGGGGTGGGGAGGGAGGGGGCAGAGAGAGGGAGTGGGGGGAGAGGAGGAGCATAAAGAAAACCAAATAAAAGGTGACAGAGGACAATTTGACTTTGGGTGATGGGTACACAACATAATAAAATGTAAAAATGATCTGGCGATGTTTTCTTTGAATATATGTAATTGTAAAGCCAGAAGCCATGGCCAGGGCCACTATCCCAGCAGCCTCCTGGCCCATGCAGGTTCACATTGGATTCAGACAGTCGGTAAAGAAACAACGGAGCCAAGAACGGAGCCAAGGCCTTCATCTTTAATCCTAGCTTGCACCCGGCGGGCAAGTAAAAACACACACTGAGCTCCAAAACCCAATCATATTCAGTGCTCACAAAGCTACTGATTTATCCGAGTTTCCTAAAATCAAAGGTTTCTAGATCACCAGCCTTATTCTCCTCAGTTCCCCATCTCCTTCCTTATCCCAGATACAAACTCTACACAAACTGGCATCTCACTCAACACTCCGCCATCTTGGCTGCTTCTCCTGGCCTACTCCACGTGGCCTTTCTCTGCTCTCCTCTGCTCTCTCATGCTAATCTCAGGAACCAAGAACCCCAACTCCCATTCTGCCCCCACTTTATATTGTAGCTTCAGAACCTCTAATCCAATATACAAAATAGGGTAGTCTCTAATACAGTCACTTCTCTGAGGCATGATTGGATTGTACTGCCCTACATCAAAAAGGGTAGGAAAGGCTTAATCCCAAAACCAAGCCCCAGGCTACAAGGATTCTGCCTGCCTTTAGCCCACCCCAACACACATTAATATCACCTGGGCAACGGCCTCCTAGTGGGCAGCGTAATCTTTAACAAAGTGAGCATAATACATTTTATCTGCCCAACAGTAATCTAATTGATCACTGTCACCCCATTAAAATAAATTGTCTAAATAAATTTTTTTAATTACAAAAAAGAAAAAATTCTGAACAATTGGAAAAAAATTGTATGGTGTTAATAATAAAAGGTATAAGGTATGAAAGTACTTTTGAAGGAAGAGAAAGAAAATAAGTTGTTCTGAAAGCTGGTTATTTCTGAACAGTAAAGGTTTATGAAAGTTGTAGAATGTTTGTGTAAGTGCAGAAGGTTTGTGCAGGGGGAAGAAACAAAAGGAAAGATATTGAGAAAGTAAACAAAGGTGAAAAGAGGACCTGAAGATTCCATTCAGTCAGTCATACAGGATGCCTTGACCAAGCTAACCTGGCTACAACCCTTAATAGGGCCATTAATAATCATACTTTTCATACTAAGTTTTGTTCCCTATCTTTTCAGAATCTTGACATGCGTCCTCATAATGTTGCCTCAGCCCCACCATCAATAGTGGTATGTGGGGGATTGGGTATGTCACACCCACAAACATCCCCATCCACATGTTCTTGCCTAAATCTCCCAACATAAACCCCCAACTCTAACCCAACATAAGTCAAAATGTGCTGTTGGAATAATAATCACAAGAATTATTGCGGCCACTTCTGCCACTAGCCTAGCAGGGGGTATCACCTACAATGCTTTAACTGCAAAAAACATGGCCACCATGGCCTGCATAAGACAGGATACAGAAAAAAACTTCCAGCTTCTTACATGCTCCCTTGACTTCCTCTCTGGTGTTGTAAAGTGACCAGCGAATTCCACAAAGACACCAAGTCCAGATGAATTTTTTGAGGAATTTATTGGCTGGCAACTACAGGGTGCTAGGGCAAACCCAAATCCTGCAGCCCCTAACACAGCTCTGAGGCCCCTTTTTAAAGACCAAATTACACACTGGCTGGGCTTGGGAGGAGGGGAAGCATGGTACAAAAGTCATTAATCTCATTAAAAAGCTCATTGAATTTTACTGCCTTGTTATGTTTATCTATAGAATCTATCAAAAGGAGAACATTGCTACACCCTAAAGGCTTTTAAGAAAAGAGAAGTGAAAGGATTCTCGATAAGTTCCATCTTCCTTGCTCTGTAGTTAAATTATGACTTAGCTGACCCAGTTGCCCTTGCAAGCCCTTCCCCTTGCATTCTTCTCTTTCTTTTCTTCACAGAAAGGAGGAGGTAAAAGGCCTGACTTTTCCTCTTTAAAATAGCGTTGCTAATGCTAAGTTTTATAGTTTCTTGGCACCTTATCACCGGAATGGTTGCAATCAAATAGCATTATATTTTCTCTTGGCTAAAGAAGGGTTCGCATTGGATTCGGACAGTCGGTAAAGAAACAACGAAGCCACAAACTGGTGGGCCATAGTCTTTAATCCTAGCTTGCACCCGGTGGGCAAGTAAAAACACACACTGGGCTCCAAAACCCAATCACATTCAGTGCTCACAAAGCCACTGACTTATCCGAGTTTCCTAGAATCAAAGGTTTCTAGCTCACCAGCCTTATTCTCTTCAGTTCCCCATCTCCTTCCTTATCCCAGATACAAACTGTACAAACTGGCATCTCACTCAGCACTCCGCCATCTTGGCTGCTTTTCCTGGCCTCCTCCACGTGGCCTCCTTCCGCTGCTGGCTCTACTCTCTTTGCTCTCTCATGCTAACCTCAGGAACCAAGAGCGCCAACTCCTGTTCTGCCCCCACTTTATACTGTAGCTTCACAACCTCTAATCCAATATACAAAATAGGGAAGTCTCTAATACAAAGTCACTTCTCTGAGGCATGATTGGATTGTACCACCCCTCATCAAAAAGGGTGGGAAAGGCTTAATCCCAAAACCAAGCCCCAGGCTAAAATGATCCTGCTTGCCCCCAACACACATTAATATCACCTGGGCGACGGCATCTTTAACAAAGTGAGCATAATACATTTTATCCACCCAACAGCACTTCTCAGGGTAGAAAGGCACTGGTTACAGAGTAGAAGAGAATTTTATAGGGTTTGGGAGATCCAGAGGGGGTACAAAGTCAAAAGTTCTGGTATGTTCCCTTTTATGGTTTTAGGACTTCAGCTTTCTAAAATGCTCCTTCTTGGGGTAGGCTGACCAGCTTCCTGGAACTCTTCTGCCTCAGGGTGATTGTCCAGTAAATAGGGTGAGGTTAGGCAGCCAGGTGGGACAACAAAAGGCCAGTTGGAATTTCTGGTAAATTCATATTTCTATCATTTCTTAACTCTGTAGTATGATAAAAAGGAAAAGAGCCCTGGCCGGTTGGCTCAGCGGTCGGAGGACCCAGGTTCGATTCCCGGCCAGGGCACACAGGAGAAGTGCGCATTTGCTTCTCCACCCCTCTGCCGTGCTTTCCTCTCTGTCTCTCTCTTCCCCTCCCGCAGCCAAGGCTCCATTGGAGCAAAGATGGCCCGGGCGCTGGGGATGGCTCTGTGGCCTCTGCCTCAGGTGCTGGAGTGGCTCTGGTCGCAACATGGCGATGCCCAGGATGGGCAGAGCATCACCCCCTGGTGGTCAGAGCGTCGCCCCATGGTGGGTGTGCCGGGTGGATCCCGGTCGGGCGCATGCGGGAGTCTGTCTGACTGTCTCTCCCTGTTTCCAGCTTCAGAAAAATGAAAAAAAAAAAAAAAAAGGAAAAGAGGTCGGGGGAAGGAAAGGGTATGGGGTTCAAGAAGGAGGTTTTCCTGGACCAGCCATCTTCTGGAGCTACTTCCTGCTGTTATCCCTATTGGGGGCCTCCTTTGTGAACCCCCCTTGGGGTAGTTGGAGTAGGGGTGTATTTATAGGGTTCCAGATTTTTCTATTTCACGAGGGCGGGTTTCAGGGTTGGTGTGTAGGGTTAGGTAGATTTTTTAAATTTTCTGATTGGCAAAGGTCTGCATGCAGTTCTGTAAGAAACTAGTGAACAAACATAAGAGGCAGGGTCCAAAAGTTAGAAAAATAAATAAGAGAGTGAGTAGACCAATGAAAAGCAATAGGCAAGACACTCAGTTTGTGTGAAACCACTGATTCCATGTTTATAAATTTGCTGGGCTTCAGAAAGAGAGAGAGTAGGAATAAGACAGGGAAGTGGCCAGTCCTCATGCCCCTAGACTTATTTTTGTAGAAATTTTTGAAGCAACAAGGAGAGGAATTACCTTTATAGCTCGTTTGTTTCTTAAATTGATGGGTAGTGTACTAGGAATTGAAAGAGGCTCATAGGGTGGGATTAGGTTGATATTTGGGGTGAGATAGATTAGGTTACAGGTTTCTGTCCAACTAGTAGGGAGATGTATATACGTGTTATGCCATTTTTCTACTTTAGCAGCAGTGGGAGTTGTCAGGATCACAGTGTGTGGACCTGTCCACATGAAAGTAAGTCCTTGGGTGATGTAATGCTGGAAGTCTCTTGGACAGTCTTTGAACAGTTTGTTGAGTAACCTGTAAATCCTTCAAGTACTTAGGGAAAGGGTGGTTACACTTTTACACTTTGCAGTTAGAGTTTAAGTCCTAGTGACCACTGCTTTTAGCTGGAATTAGCAGCAGGTCCCAGCCTACAATAGGCATGAGGCAGGCATTGAGACAAGAGGAATAAAGGAGATATTATACATTAAATAAAGTAGCAAAATCAGACTGTCAATACCCACAGTAGAGATCTTTGAGGGATAAGTAAAACTCAAATATTCAGGCAAGGCATAGTAGATGGACCTTGTGTTTTCAAGAAATTAGATCAGCTTATCTGCTACTTGGAAGAAATACCTTAGGCTCATAAATGATGTCCTTGGGCCTTCAGTGGCAATTCCCAGCATGCTGGCAAGGTCAGGTCACAGGTAGCTGAAGCAAGGCTAGAAGAGACTGAACCCTCCCTCCACGGAGCAAGGGGCAGCTTACCTTCTCATGTCCCTCTTCCATAGCACAGAGGTGTAAACTGGTGGGGCCGGGAAGCCTGGCAGGCTTCAGTTCAATGATCTTTCTTTCTACTCTGGAGCAGGTCCCTGATGAAATTCTATGAAGCCCTTTAGGGCGCTGGAGCTTTTAACAGTGTATGCCAAAAGCTGGTATTTCCTGACCTCTTTTGGGCCTTATTTGCCTTTTCTGTTACTCCCTTGGCCATTAGAGACCTTAAAAGCCATGCTCAGAAGATCTTACTGAGGGGCTTGACTAAGAGAGCAAAATTGGGAATCCAGTGTCTAAAGAAGCCAAGGAAAGAAAGGATTTGATATGTGGTGGTAGCTGGTTGGAGACTGCGGAGGGTCTGAGTTTGATCTAGGGTGAGACTTCAGGTGGTGGGGGTTAAGGTGATGCATAGACTATGGACTAAGAGTAAAGTTGAGCCTTAGCAGAGGAGATGTGATATCCCTTCACAGCAAGGAAGTTAAGAAGGGTGGTGGTGTGTCTCCTTGAGGCAGGCAGGGAGGGGCTGCAGAGGAGTAGGTTATTTACATATTGTAAGAGAGTACTAGTTCTGAGATTAATGCTGCTAAATCCTGAGCTAGTGCCTGCCCAAACAGGTGTGGGCTGTTTCTGAACCCCTGGGGTAAGACAGTCCAGGTAAGTTGCTGGGCTGCATTAGTGTCTAGGTCAAGGCAAACAGAAAGTAAGAGTCAGGGTGTAGAGGAATGGTATAGAAGGCATTCTTGAAGTCTAGGATCATGAAGTAAGTGGTGTTTGAGGGAATGTGTGACAGTAACTTGTAGAGATTAGGGACTACTGGATAGAGGGGAACTACTGCCTCATTGATTAGGTGTAAGGCTTGTATGAGGCAAAAAGCCCCTGAAGGTTTTTGAACAGGAAGGATGGGGGTATTGCAGGGAGCATCTGTGGGGATGAGTAAGCCTGGTTTAAGAATGGGTAATTATTGGTTTAAGGCCTTAGAAACAGACACAGTTACACATTAAACAAAGACTTCACAAACAAATTATGAATTATATAATTTAAATGAGCTTGCTTTGTTTCAATTAAAATTATACTAGATATATTTTTTGACAAACAAAGAGACAAAACAGATTATTCACTCACACTGCTCAACAGACAACTTCACCTTTTTAAGTTTTTCGAGATGGCAGGGAGTTGTCAGCATAGAGGGGAGGAAGAGAGAAAGCACATGGATGGACAGTGTGAGCTGCTGGATAGAAAAGGAGGGTCAGAATCTGCAGGAGGGGGAGGGAATTAAAGTGCTGGTGGTAATGCCATGTGGTCAGAGGAGTCAAAAAGATTTAGAGCTCTGAGGAGAAGGGAGAGGATGAGGGGTAGTGGAAGGCACAGTCAGTCTCTTAGGAGGGGGAAGGATGGGTCAAAGAAGAAAAAGAGAGAGCCAAAGCCAGTGGGGTGGGGGGATGGGTCAAAGAAGAAAAAGAGACAGAGTTGCCCTTCTGTAAGGAGGGAGGAGGGGTTTAAGAACACAGTGGAGAAAGGAGGGGCTCCTGGCCAGCAGAGGAGGAGAAAGAGAGAGACTTGCATTTGCAAGTGAATGAGAAACAGAATTTTGCAAAGGGAGGGAGCTTTCTGGAGGGAATAGATTCAAGTGAAAGAGATTTGCAGAGGGACCAGAGAGGGGTCCCAAGAGAGGGGTTCCCCAGAGGGTCAGGCAGGAGGGGGAAAGAGTTGGGGGTCCATGGAGAAGGAAAGATTAGGAGCAGAGGATTTAGGTGAGGTTTCTCTGGCCAAAAACAGCCTGCGTGTAAAACAGGCAGCACAGAGATTAAGGACAGAAATGAAGGGAGAAGAAAGCCTGCACATAAGGAATTTTTGATGCCTTCCCCATTTCATGGCAGAAATTGTCAAGATCTCTTAGGATATTGTAATGGTAGTAGAAAGCAACCTGGCGAGGCACCTAGACTTTTGAGGAAGTCTGTAGAAGCAGGCCACTGGGAGTAGAAACCTCCCAAACTGTGAACCTCAGAGAATAGAGTGAGGATGACACAGTATGCCAAAGGAGTAGTCCCAAAGGAGTAGAGGAGTAGTCTCTGAGGCCTGAGATTGGGAGAAGCCTGTGTTCTGAGAGGAGTCTGGCTGGACAGTTTGGACTGAGAGGAGCCCACAGTAGAGGAGACTGGTGAGAGAAGGGGGCATGCCCGCCTTCAGTCACAGTTCCGAGAGGAGAAAATTTCCATAGAAAGAGAGTCTCAGACAGGAGGTTGTCACCTCAAGGCTGAGATCCCGGGACATAGGAGAGGGGCCTGGCTAGGCATGCCTAGACTTTTGTAGAAGTCCATAAAGGAGTAGAGGCAGACCTCTCATATATATGGGGTCTGAAGTCAAAACCGTCCAACCAGAAAGGGGTGTTTTTAGAGAGAGATTTGGAGGCCAACCAAATCTCTGGGGGAGGGAGAAATTCCTTACCTTTCTCTGGTTTGGCAGGGGTTCAAGACATGGACAGATCGCTGGCCAATCAACCTACAATTACACATCCAAACAAAGTCAGGGAATAAGCCCAGGATGAGCTGCTGCTGCCCATTGCTTCCCTGGTGTGTAAGTTTGGATGGCAAAGCAGGATTATCCAGGCAGTTAGTACCCTGTCCCGGGTTTCGGCACCAAATGTTGAAATCCATGGGAGTCCTAAAGTCCAGAGTAACAAGTTTTATTGAAAGGAAGAAAGAAACCCTGCGGGGCACTTCTCAGGGGAGAAAGGCACTGGTTACAGAGTAGGAGAGAATTTTATAGGGTTTGGGAGATCCAGAGGAGGTACAAAGTCAAAAAGTTCTGGTATGTTCCCTTTTATGGTTTTAAGATTTTAGCTTTCTGAAATACTCCTTCTTGGGTCATGTTGACCAGCTTCCTGGAACTCTTCTGCCTCAGGGGTGATTATCTAGTAAGTAAGGGTGAGGTCAGGCATCCAGGTGGGACAACAAAAGGGCAGTTAGAATTTCTGGTAAATTTATATAGCTATCAGTAAATATGATATATATATATATATCATATTATATATGCTTGCTTATAGTTTGTATTGGGTGTGGGGGACACACTGTTATCAAGCTGGGTCATTATAGCCTAAGGCTTAGTTTTAAGACTAAGCTTTTCCCCACACCCTTGACTGATTGTATGATATGGGATGGTGCACTCTTATGAGGAATCCCATAATGATGCCTCAGATAAGTGACTTTGTATCAGAGATTTTCTTGTTTGTATATTGAATTAAAGGTTTTGATTTCTATAGTATAAAGTGGGGCAGAACTGGAGCTTGCTCTCTCGGTTCCTGCTATTACCATTGCAGGGGCCTCCCTGATCCCTTGCCCTCTATGGGAAAAGCAGGTTTTTTGCTTTTCCCTTGGCTTTTCTTGTGGCATACCTGTCTTGGTGAGACACCAATAAACAGAATGGCCCACCATCTTCCAACTCTGCCATTTCTTTACCATCTGCCTGAATCCAATGGAAAACTGCATGTGATTGGCCACAATGGCAGCTCCTGGCCTTACAGGAGGAGATTTATTAAATATGCTGGCCACATATGGCTGACATGGGGCATTTGCAGACCCAAATTATATGCACCAAATACATCTCAGAGGCTGGTTATATACCTTTGTTCACACACACACACACAGGTTGGCGGGAAAAGGAGGAGCGGGATGGGACACAATTCATTAGCAAGCTTATAACATTTGTCCATAGGATTTATAAAAAACATTTTTATATATCAAAACTTATAAGGTAACACAATAGCAAAAATGTTGTTCTACATATTAAAAAATATTACTAAATTTTCTAGTGTTCACTTGCCGTTTCTTTGTTTAGAGATATATACACTAATTATATGTTTTCAGGAGGGGAGGGGTGGCTTCCATGGTGCCAGGGGATAAATGTCTGACTTGTGAATGGCCCATCAAATAGAAAAAAGAGAAACAGAAAAAGATTTTTTTAATCTCTCTCCCTGCACCTGGCTAGCTATTTACCTGCTTCCTTACTGGTGTGGGGGAAGGGAGGAAATCCAAGTCTCCCTTCCTATTGGGCAGATAAAATATATTATGCTCACTTTGTTAAAGATCACGCTGCCCACATAGAAGCCCATCTCCCAGGTGATGATATTAGTTGCCTTTATGCTTGGAATGGGTGTAATTATATTAATATAATGTGTGTTGGGGGCAGGCTGTAGGCAGGCAGGATCATTGTAGCCCGGGGCTTGGTTTTAGGACTAAGCCTTTCCCACCCTTTTTGATGTGGGGTGGACTTTGTATCAGAGACTTCTCTATTTTGTATATTGTATTAAAGGTTTTGATTTCTGCACTATAAAGTGGGGCAGACCGAGAGCTTATTCTCTCTTGGTTCCTGAGATTAGCATTAGAGGAGAGAGCAGAAAAGGACAGCAGAGAAAGGCCACGTGGAGGAGAGGAGAAGCAGCCAAGATGGCAGATTGTTGAAGAAGACGCCAGTTTGTGCAGAGAGGAGATGAGGAACAGAGATAAATGAGACTGGTGAGGTTAGAAATCTTTGATTCTAGGAAACTCAGATAAGCCAGTGGCTTTGTGAACACTGAATGAGTGGGTTTTGGAGCCCAGTGTGTGTGTTTTACTTGCCCACTGGGTGCAAGCTAAGATTAAAGCTAATGGCCCACCAGTTCTTGGCTCCATTGTTTCATTACCATCTGTCCGAATCCAATGGAAACTTGCATGGGCCAGGCAGCTGTGATGGTGACCATGGCTACTGGCTTTACATTTTCCCTCTTCATTTACAATATAATGTTATTGGCCATCCTGAGTTGGTGCAAATCACATAAGTATAAAAATCATATTTACAAAATCTCTCTGTATGCCTATCCCAAATTAATAGAATGCCCTTTAAGCTTCCTGGTAGAAAGGAGTTTCCTACACAGTATGTTTCTGCAAACTAGGAAACTTTCATATTTCTTTTTTTTTATTCTCTACAGAAAAGAGGGGACAGGAAAACCTAACCTTTCTTCCTAAAATATCAATATTAATTTTGCATCTTTTAGGTACCTTACTACAAAATGACATTCATCACTACTGTGTTACTGTAAAGTTAGTAGCCACAGCCACCACCATAGCCACCTGGCCCATGCGAGTTTGCATTTGATTTGGACAGATGGCAATAAAGCAATGGAGCCAAGAACTGGTGGGCCATTAGCTTTAATCCTAGCTTGCACCCAGTGAGCAAGAAATACACACAGTGGAAAAACACTTCTCTTTCCATTCAGGGCTCCCAAAGCCACTGATTTACCTGAGTTTTCTAGAATCAAAGGTTTCTACCTCACCAGCCTTATTCACCTGTGTTCCCCATCTCCTTCTCTCTGCACAAACTCTGCACAAACTGGCTTCTCCTTCAACATTCCAAAATCTTGGCTACTTCTCCTATCTTTCACATGGCCTTTCTCTGCTATCCTCCAGCATGGGCTCCTCTGCCCCATTTTGTAATGTAGAAATTAAAACCTTTAATCTAATATACAAACAAGGAAGTTTCTGATACAAAGTCACTTATCTGAGGTATAATGGTATTCCTCATGAGAGTGTACCACCCCACATCATGCCGCAGTCAAGGGTGTGGGGAAAAGCTTAGTCTTAAAACTAAGCTTTAGGCTGTAATGACCCTGCCTGCTTACAGCCTGTCCCCCACAACCAATGCAAAATATAAGTGAGCAAACATATATATTATATTTACAAACTTATTTGACCAACAGTTACCTTGTAAGTTTTAATATGTAGGAATGTTTTTTCCTTTTAATAGATCCTATAGATAAATGTAAGCTTATCAGTAAATGACTTTTGTGTCATGCTCCCCCTCCTTTTCCCCCAACCTGTATGTAATCAAGTCTATACAACTAGCCTCAGAGCTATATTTGAGGCAGCATAATTGGGGTTAGCTATACCCTGTGTAAGTCATATGTAGTTAGCTTATTAATAAATCTCCTAATAAAATTTCTTCTGTATCCTGCCTTGGTGTCTCTACATAACTCTCAGAATTAAGGTAATATACTTTATAACAGCCTTTCTTTTCCCACTCTAAAGCTTTTTCCCTTGTAATGACAAGTTGAATAGCCTTTGCTTGCTCTCCTTTGGTTGGTCTCCATTTATCCCCACAGTAGGCTTCCATTAATTGCTGGGTACCTGATTTATCACTGATCACTGTCTATGGACCTTAGTTTCCTTCTCTATACATTTAGTTACTATTGCTAATGCCTGTTTTTATCATAGCATTGTGAGGAAGACATAGATGTTTTGTAAACTGAAGCAACTAAGTTCTTCCTCCTTTGGGTGACAACACTGTCTCTCCACCACTTTCCTCTGTTCTTTTCCTTCCTCCTCTTATTTCACATCTCCTGAACCTAGGTCAGCATTTTGATTTTAAACATGTGAAATGTCATATAAATGTCTACCAATTTAAAATTTTAGAAATAGAGACATGTATTTTTCTCCACTGTCAATGACTCCCATCCCTCCTTATCACTCACCAACCCTCCACCCCTCCACATGGGTTTCTCTTACCAAGTTATTGCCTTTTGTCCTGCTAACTAATGTTTCTTTTTCTCTTTCTCTCTCCTTCTTTTCATAGTTGTTAATGGTGGCTTCTGTTCTCCGATGCTAGATTTGAGGATTTTCAAAATTATAAAATCCTGCAGGTTTTCCCTATTTGAAGACACATGTTGGTCTGGTGAGTCTGAGAGCATTTTAAAAGAAATACAGTTTCATTACTTTCAAGGACAAAAATGATAACACTGGTTGAAAAACAAATAACAAAGCCTTGAAAGGATGAGAGCTGTAATTAGCCTATTTATTGTTCGAATGCAAATTCAGGCTCAGATAGATGAGCATTTTTCTTGTTTGTGTTCTTAATTCCATTAGCAAATCTTATTCTGTGAGTTGCATAAAATCCCATTATAGAGTAATATTCATCACAAAAATTAATTCCAAGGTCTCACATAATTGCAAATATAAATCCCTGGTAACAGCCCAGTGCTTTGTTCACATGATTGTAACATATTCTTCACATAATAATGTTACCTGAACAAGCCAGGGTTCAAGGTGCCCATTGCTGCCAGTCAATCACAGAGATGGATTTGACTGATATGAGTGTCTTTTATTCAGACTGCCAGCAAACTGAGAATGCAGGTGACTCCTGACCAAAAGAACTGCCTTGGCACTCTCCTGGTGCTGGCAGTTTTTATAGGGTTCAGGGACAAAGTATGTGCAGTTAGTCATGTAACAATGTGTAGGAGGTGGGGGTTCAGTTGGCAGAAATGTCTTCCCCACAAGTTCTTCCAATGTTGACACAGGCCAAATTGGCATGGTCTTATCTAGTGTCCTTGGTAAATCTTCAAATCCATTAGAACATGGAGCCTCTGAGACCATTTGCCTTTGCAAATTGTCTGTAGGGAAGGTGGCAGGGTGTCTCCTTTAGGAGACAAAGTAAAGATTTAAGATTGGTGAACAAAGTTTCTCATTAATTTATAGGCTTTAACTTTTCACTGTTAAATACTGTGGTGAGGATTTTACAAATAACTATTGTGATTTACCAGTAAATTTTTCTAATCTTTAGGTCCCTCCCCATGTAAGCTTTCCCAACACTCCTGCAAAGATAAATATTTTGCTGCATTTCAAAGTAAAAACCAAGGAGTCATAAGCAAGACTAGCAAGCAGATGAACTATTTTCTAACCCTTACATAATCCCCTATTCATCACAACCAATAGCTATTATTACTGAAGCCAAACATCTAACTTTTGGGCTCCCCATCAATAACTGTACCATAGACTCTGTCACAGGTGTCTGGTTTGCGTGGGCTCGGAGTGCTGATTCCTCAGGCAGTGGTTCTCAAACCCGAGGATGATGCTGCATGTTGCTGTTGGGGCTAGGAAAGCTTTTCCCTTACCTCTTTAGTTCTTCTGGCAGGTCAGATCATTTAAATTACAATATATACATCAGATTAACAGGAGGGAATCAGTCTTTAATATGTGCACAGGGAATTCACATAAACATGAAAGTTCCAAAGACAGTGAAGCAGAATTATATCACTCAGATACATCTCTGTGATTGATTGGCAGCAATGGACACAGTGAAGCTTATACGTATATATAAGCTATCTGGGACAAAAGAAAAGTGGGAGGTGTAGATTTCAAAAATGGAAATGGGCAATTTGCAGTTAGCTGAGTGAGTGGCAAACAAATTCTTGCTGAGCAACTCAGAAATAATTGGATACAGGAAAAATATAGCTAACAGACCCCTGCTTGGATCCTTCTTGTCTCATACTAAGGTAAATATACTTAAGGTAAATCTCTAAGAAAAAAAGGTGAAGGTAAAAACAACTCTTCCTGAATTTGCTCGGTTTTAATTAATTTTAGTTATAAAAATCCTGCATTTCAGGGTGGCACATTTCAGGGACACTCACTCCTGACCCCACCTGCCTTTCCCCTTTGTCTCCCCAAATTTCTGAGTTGTTAGATCTGGTGTGAGTGAGATGTGAGCATTTCTGTGGTAAACAGTTAGACAGACATGAGCAGAGCAAGGGCTACTGGCCAGGCACCAGGCAGAAAGCCCCAGGTGCTTAGCAAGGGGGAAAAATGGGGAAATAAGGGTCTGCCCCTGGGACAGCACTCCCTCTGCCAGCATATCACTAGTAAAATGGGTTAGGCCCCCTTAGAGGGGAACAAACCAGGGGGCTGGAGAATAGCCCTTAAGCCTTAACTCCTAACATAACACCTAAGCCTCAGTTGTATTTCAGCTCCAGACCTAGAAAAGCAGCAAAACAAAATAAGCGATGCCACAACCAAATTCAGGAACAGCTGCATTGACTAATAACCCCTTGTCTTGGTGCTGACCAATCAGTGGAGACCATGACTCTAAAAGGACAAACATGAAGAGCTGATGAATATTCTATTGAGATCCTCTCCTAGGACCTCCCTAAGATTTCCATGCTTAAAAGCCCTTAGAACCCAGTATGCTCTCCCTTCTGGGAGCATGCACACAACTTCCTCCAACTCCTTCTCCTCCTCTTTTATCCCACCAGACACATTTTCCTTCCTTTCTCTTTCTCTTAAATTCTAAAAGGGCCCTCCTCAAAACTTGCAACAAAGGGAGCAGTGGGCAGTGGTAGCTTATCCCAGGCTAACCTCCTGAACCTGTCTCCAGGGCCCCCTTTCTCTTACTTTCCAGTGAGTCAGAGCAGTCCTGCCTAGGATCATTTCTTTTCTATAACATTTCTAGAAAACCAAAGTATCCCTGCCTAGGCTCTCTCCTGTTGCTTTTTTTATCCTCAGTTCTTCTTTGTTTCACTGTCCCAAGCTCTGTAAGTAATCAGGGCACTTATTCTCTCAAGTGCATGGTCCATTCAGTCTCTTCTTAATATATTCATACATGGTCAATAAACCCTCACTTTACTTGCTGCAGTTTGTCTCCTGACTAAATTCTTCCCATCAAGAAGACAAGAATTGAGGTCTTGTTGTCTTGCCAGTAACATTTTCAGGCTATGTGTCTACTGCCAATCCAAGGACCACACAATGAAAATATTTCTGCTTGAGGTGCTTCAGAAATTGGGATGAACTTGACCCCAGTCAAACTAAGCTACCCACCTCTACTGACACACACTACCAAGTTATGAAATTTCAAACTTATTAAAGTGTCTTGTCCTTAGAAAACAAAAGTTAACCAAGGACTTCAATTCACATTAAAGTATGCATGACTGACATCAGATTCTACCAGATCCTTCCTTCAGTAGGTTGGAGGAGGAAGATGATAGTAAGTTGCTAAGCAACTCAGAAATAATTGGATACAGGGAGAATATAGCTAACAGGCCCCTGCTTGGATCCTTCTGAAATGGCAAGGCCAAAGGAGCAGAGAGGAATGGCTGACAGCACTACCCAAGCTGGGTCCAGACCATCTTGCCTAGCTCCAACTGACTTTCTAAATGAGAGCTTCTCTTCATTAGGAAAGATCTGTTTCTACGTCTTTTGGTTGTAAGTAAAACAAAAAAAAGAAGAACTGAGAGGGTCAGGATGGGTTGAATAATTCTGTGTCCTTGGTGCCCCTAAGTTCCAGTCACCTCCTGCACCGAACCTTCTTATGGTTTGGCCTATAATCTCAAACAGTAATATTATATCCCAAAAGAGTGACAACCATATTTGATAATATGTTTGGTTAGATGTAAAATTAACTAGATATATTTGTATTGGTCCTCTTGACCCAGAGCTCTAAAAAGGCTTTGATTTCTAGGTATCACTACACTGTGTGCACTGGGCATGATAAAGCAATTGAACCAATGGCAATTAGGTTCCCACTTCTCAGAGCAGGGCTGAGAAATAAGTAAGACAAGGAAATAAGTTCTTGCCACTGATGGAATAACTTGGGGTAGAAGGAGCTTTAGGGAGGATGATTTAGAAGGCTTGGAGAAAAGTGAGGAGCTCAGAAAAAGGTCTCAGTACAGGCAGGATACCCACCTGCCACTTGTGTGTTTCTTGACCATTCACATGATATGTTGGGACTTCTTTGATTTCACTGACTTCTTCAGCAAGGAATCAAAACATGTGTGGGCATTGGCTCAGCATGCGAACGTGCTGGGTTCAACCTCTGGTCTTGGCACACATAAGAAACTACCATCTGCTTCTCTTCCCTTCTCTCTCCCTCTTCTCTCTCTTACCCTCTCTCAGCCAGTGCCTCAACTGCTTTGAGCATTGGACCTGGGCACCGAGGATGGCTTGGTTGGTCCAAGTGACAGCCCCAGATGAGGGTTACCAAGTGGATCCCCGTCAGTGTGCCTGCAGGAGTCTATCTCCCTTCCTCTCACTTAAAAAAATACAGAGACAAGTCTGGCCCCAGAGTAGAACTGCAGAAACATAGGGGTAGCCAAGAATGATTACTAAGGTAGGGCACTTTCTACAATCAGGAACACTTTTTAACATAATATATTGAAATGGTAGTTGTTAAAACAATGATGGAAGAATTTTAAAACAAAAGCAAGACCTCCTAGATAGGCTCATTCTACTCTTTCAAGTACATTTTTTATTCATTTGGGGTTGTCTAATAGTGGAATAAGAATATATACTTTAACAAGCATAGTTAGTAGGTCAGTTATGCTGAAACTCCAAGGGCATGGTCAAAAGAGCATAATTTCTAAATCAAATATTAAGAATATGATAATTTCTATGAAGAATTTTAATGAACATGGTAGGCCAGGAGATCTCGTAATCAAGTCCAGACTGGTATGGACTTGATTTTCTGTAAATATATTTAATGGAAGTCATGAGATTGTGATAATTACTAATATAAAAGTGAATAGTATATTAACTACTAATGACCACATTAAACTTTTTACTTGGATTTATGTCAATAGTAGCTAATTTAAAGTCAGTTATACTATTTATACTTGAAAACTAGGCTCCTCATCAATAAATTAGTACATAAAAGAATAGCTGTATGACAGCCACAAAGAGTATCAGATAGCAGCTTTAAATCTAAAGTGCTGATTAAATATGAAGTAAATTTTAGTTGATGCAGAAAGCATACAGTTAGGAGTGTTGTATCAATTATTCTAGGTAATCCATGACATACTCTTTCTTAAAAAATGTTGAGCCTGACCAGGTGGTGGTGCCAGCTTAGTTTGAGCAAGGCTCTCCAGCTTGATCCCAAGATTGCTGGCTTGAGCAAGGGGTCACTTGGTCTGCTATAGCCCTCTCCTGGGTCAAGGCACATATGAAAAAGCAATCACTGAACAACTAAGGTGCTGCAATGAAGAATTGATTCTTCTCATCTATCTCCCTTCCTGTCTGTCCCTATCTGTTCCTCTCTCTGTCTTTGTTACACACACAAAAAAATGTTGAGCTATAAATGCTGTCAGAAATAGTGATTCTTTTTTATAATATTCTGAAGCTTATAATAATGTAAACTCCTTGAGCAATGGTGATAAACATTGGTGATAACAGTTGTAATTTCCTTCTGTGAGACAGTGGTGGGCTCAAATAATAAGAATGCCAGAAGCTGAAAGAATTAAAATATTAAATAAGGGCATTTCTAGCAGACATAGTTGGTAAATACCTGTTGCTGGCCAATGTCTGTCAAGTTCTGGCATAGGAATTAAGTTTGAGAGAACATAAAAAAAATCCAGCAGAAATAAATGCTTCTGACGTATGAAGAGGATTTTTTTGTATCAAAGTCATTTTATATAAGTGATGTGCAACAATCTTGGAAAATATACTTCTGTACAATGTCTCATCATCATAAGCATATTACTGTTAATGTAATGGTTAATAATCTTAGTTTTAATAGGGTTGATGAGTTGAAATGAAATCATATCATCAATCTTGAGATTATTAATGGGTAACAGGATCAATGTTGCTCCTGTTGATAAACAAGGGCTTGAGTTTTCTATATGGTAAGTACAGATTTGGTGGGTCTTGATATATTTCCTAGGAGAAAAGGCATTTGGGAATTAAGGCAACTGCTAACTCTCAAACCATGAGAAGTACTAAAATAATAATTTCAGTTGAGAGTACCAAGGGCTATTGACAAGAGGGCTAACATTCTATCTCTAAGTGAGTTAATAGATGGCTAGCTGTCACATTTGGTGTAAGCTGCATGGCAAGGGCTATTGGTTGACTATCAATACAGTACAGAGATAAGAGAAACAGATGTTCACTGGGATAGAAAATATACAAATGAGATTTAGGTTTTATAATGGAAACCAGTAACAACTGTCCCTGCTTATAGTAGCACTGTTACTTGTAGAGTTTTGGAGATTTGAGTGATTGTGGTAAATAGCTGGCATAGCACCCCTAACAAATTTATAGAATAAATAAATAAATAAATAAATAAATAAATAAATAAAATTACATAAAGATTAGAGATCAAGTTTGTTCTTAGTGGCTGTGAATTAACTTAAGTTGTTCTTAAAGTAACTAGACTAATCATTACTGGAATATAATAAACTATGCAGTTCTAATAAAATGTTTGGTGAGAGAAACAGAATTGTTGGGAATAAAATCAAGGTTGCAATAGGTAATTCTTATAATATAAAACACACAAATACATCTTGTTTCATTTTGTTCCTCAGTCGTTATTTCAAGTGTTTTCATTAAGAGTGACACTGTAAAAACAGACCAGAATTTTCAAATTGAATATGGCTAAGTAGCCCTGGCCAGATAGTTCAGTTTGTTGGAGCATCATCCTGAAGACAAAGGTTGCCAGTTCCATCCCCAGTCAGAGCACATACAGGAACAGATCAATATTCCCCCCCCTCTCTCTTTCTCTCTCCCTTCCTCTCTCACTAAGAATCAATAATAAACGTTAAAAAAAGCAAAAGAAAAGAAAATGGCTAAGTAGTGTTAAAATTACTGATAAGAAAGTAATGAAGCCTGATTTATAGTGGCACAGTGGATGAAGCGTTAACCGGGAATGCTGAGGTCGCCGGTTCAAAATCCTGCATTTGTCTGGTCAAGGCACACATGAGAGTTGATTCTTCTGCTCCTCCCTCCTTTCTTTCTTTCTCTCTCTCTCTCTCCTCTCTAAAAAAAATGAATAAATTTTTAAAAAGGAAAGTAATAATTTCTGGTGCTGTATCTAATTGGGGCACATCACTGAGCAGCAATTTATACTCTCAATTTTAATTAAGAGGTTAATGATATAAGCTTCTCAATTAATTTATAGTATGGATGCAGATCAGCTTTTAAAATATTCTATAGGTGCCATTTCAAGCACTGTGATTAAGTCAGTTTTGAAGCATTGCTCTTAACAAATACTAGGTCTTGTGAATGTTACCATTTCTTGATTTAAAATTCCGGGAATAGCATCTGACCTTTACCTTCTTTTTAAAAGAAATCATCTTTTCATATTAATAGATCAATCAGAAGTCCTACAGGTAACACCATTTATCAAGTTTCTGGAGACAAAATTTTCCAGATTTTGAAGCTGTTGTTGAAATTACATACGAAACAAAGTTAAGATATCACAGTCTGTACAACCTCAACACTGTTGATGTTCTATTGTTTTTGTGATTATGAATATGTTATTAATTTTGTTCATTAAGTATAGAATTCAGCAAAGAATTCATAAAAATGAGAATTAAAATAATTGCAGGTAACATAGCTCATATTCTTTCCATGTCATGAGTGTCTATTGTGTTTATGTAAGATAATTTTTCACGTAATATAAATGGTCATGGAAATATAGCTATTTTTTTCATGATAAAAGTTACATTTTGAAACTATAATTGGAATGGGTACCCTATTATGGTATAAAGGACTTTAACCAATAAATAACTTTGATAAATTGGTATAACAATTTTTACTAATAATTTATCTGTTAGAAAAATCTCATAATAAAATAGAAACTAATTTTGAGGAATTTCATTTTCCAAGGTGGGGGGTTATTTTAGTATCTCAAGGGGGGTTTTTTTTGTTTTGTTTTGTTTTGTTTTTTGCTTGAGTTCTCCCAGTCTGCCACACTTCATCCATATGTGCTGGGGTGAATACATGTATTTTTTTGTTGTTTTGTTTACAGTGACAGAGAGAGTCAGAGAGAAGGATAGATAGGAACAGACAGACAGGAATAGAAAGAGATGAGAAGCATGAATCATTAGTTTTTTGTTGCAATGCCTTAGTTGTTATTGATTGCTTTCTCATATGTGTCTTGACCGTGGGGCTGCAGCAGACCAAGTAACCCCTTGCTCAAATCAGCGACCTTGTGTCCAAGCTGGTGAGCTTTGCTCAAACCAGATGAGCTTGTGCTCAAGCTGGTAACCTCAGGGTCTCAAACCTGGGTCCTCTGCATCCCAGTTCAATGCTCTATCCACTACACCACCGCCCAGTCAAGCATCTCAAGGGTTTTGAGAGCTTACTTTAATACAGGTTGATTTTTCAAATTTGATACAACAGAGAATATACTTCTTGTTTTCAAGCAAATATTTCTTTAATTATAAATGTTATTAGCATTACCGTTTTTAGTGAAATAAGTGACTCTAAATATAAGACAGTGTTTCATGCTTTGCAAGCATGTAGAATCTAGATAGTCTGAGTATTGTCATAGCATGCCAGAAAGACTACAGGTGGACTTTTGGCTCATGTAACATATGATGAATATCCTGAAAATAATAGGAATCAGCCTGCTGATTTACCTGCTGCTATAGATAGGACATGGTGGAAAGTGGTAAAAACATAATATACATTGTTGTGATAGTTAATTTTATGTGTCATCTTAACTAGGCAATGATAACCAGATAGTTGATCAAATAGAACTGGATGTTGCTGTGAAAATACATTTCAGATGAGATTAATATTTAAATCAGTAGAGTTTGAGTAAAGTAGATTACTGTTCATAATGTGGGTGGGCCTCATACAATCAGTTGAAGACCTCAAGAAAAAAGACTAATTTCCATCTAGAAAGAGGGAATTCTGCCAGTCTTCAAACTCAAGTTGCAATATCAACTCTTTCCTGGATCTCCTGCTCATCAGCCTATTCTATAGATTTTGGACTCACCAGCCTTCATAATCGTGTAAGCCAATTCCTTAAAATAATTTTTTCTCTTTCTCTCCCTCACCCTCTCTCTCTATCTCTTCCAATGTCTATTTCAAATTTAGCTATTAGAGAAAATCATCTCAGCCCATTCAAAATAAAATTAAAGGGCAATCCATTCAAAGAGTACTAATAAGTGACAGACATTGTCAGAGAAAAGTGAAACACCCTAATGACTTTTCCCTGCTTTTGGTAGAATTTATCTTTACCTTAAAGAAAAAAAAGTAAATTACATGCTTTGCAAAGGTGGAGTGATTCATTTTATTCCTCCAGGGTGAAGTGACCTACTTCATTTCATTATTTCAGACTAGCAGTCATGGCAGGTTTCAAGATGAAATGTGATTGCTCAAAGGTAAAAACTAAACACAACTACAATGAAAAGTCCTAATAGTCAACCTTTTCATCCTTCTAGTTTGCATTTCCTCTCCTTCCAGCTTACCTCTCTTTCCAGGTTTCCAAATGAGAGTTTTCCATAAAACCAAGTGTTAGACGATACACTGTTTGCCTGTTTTACTGTGGATAGATGAGGATCAGTGGGGGAAATCTCAAATATTTTCGTTGATCTCCCTATATATCTCAGGATCTTGATCCTGTTTTTTTAATTTTTTTTTTTTAGGAATAACCACAGCCTAAATATTATTTTCTTACAAACCATAATCCCAACATTTGAAAACAGAATGATAAATTTTGTTTATTCCAAAGTGGCATGAATTCTCCTAAAACATTCCGACTAATTTAATGGATTTTCCAACTTTCTTGTGCAGAAAATGCAGAACTTTACATATGTATATTAAATTTTATTTATTGATTTTAGAAAGAGAAACATAATTTGTTGTTCCACTTATTTGTGTACTCATTGGTTGATTCTCTTACATGCTCTGACCAGGGATTGAATCCACAACTTTGGTGTATCAAGACAACACTAACAAATTGAGCTACCCGGCTCAGTTTTTTGTTCCTCCTCTTTTGTTCCTGAATAACTCATAAAGATTTAGTTTAGATGTAACTTTTAAGTTTCTCTTCTTTCTCTGAGATGGGTGCTCCTTCATTCTGTTCCCAGAGAAAACTATGCATAGTGGCTAAAATAACTGAAGGCCAAGATTTGAATCTTAATTTTCATTTATTAACATTTTTTCTTTCCTTTATTACTTTGATTTTAATATTCTTTATGCAATTTAATTTCTTTGTTGACCTGTTTCTAAAACCACAAGTAGCTATTCAGCACCAGCATGAGATGTCTTACTATATAACCAACAGAGAATCTGAATGGAGATGAAATAGGGCCAAAACCTTTTATAGCATATTCTAGAGCAGTGGTAGTCAATCTTTTTATACTTACCACCCACTTTTGTATCTCTGTTAGTAGTAAAATTTTCTAACTGTCCACTGGTTCCACAGTAATGGTGATTTATAAAGTAGGAAAGTAACTTTACTTTATAAAATTTATAAAGCAGAGTTACAGTAAGTTAAATCATATAATAATAATTACCACTTTATGTCAAATTTTTGCAAAGTTTGGCAGAATAAATCTTTATAAAACAACTTACTATAGTTAAAACTATCTTTTTATTTATACTTTGGCTGCTTCGCTACCGCCCACCATGAAAACTGGAATGCCCACTAGTGGGCAGTAGGGACCAGGTTGACTACCACTGGTCTAGAGCTATAGGAGGGACACTTAGAAAAAAACAAAAAACACAAACAAAATAAAACACCTCTTCTCTCTGGGAATGGTAAGAAAGAGCTAATATAACCTAAGAAAAGAAAGAATGGAACTTTACATGTGAATCAAAAGATATCTTCAGCTTGGAACACTCCTAAGTGTTTATTAGAAAAAAACTAAAAAACAAGAATGCTCTATACTTTTAGAAATGTAACATCAGCCTGACCAGGCAGTGGTGCATTGGATAGAACATCGGACTGGGGTGTAGAGGACCCAGGTTTAAAACCCCAAGGTTGCCAGCTTGAGTGCAGGTTCATCTGGTTTGACAAAGGCTCACGAGCTTGAGCCCAAGGTTGCTGGCTTGAGCAAGAGGTCATTCAGTCTGCTGTAGCCCCCTGGTCAAGGCACATATGAGAAAGCAATCAGTGAACAACTAAGGTGCCGCAATGAAGAATTGATGCTTCTCATCACTTCCTGTCTGTCTGTCTCTATCTGTTCCTCACTTTGTCTCTCTCTGTCTCTGTCTCACACACACACACACACACACACACACACAAACACACACACACACACACACAGAAAATGTAACATCAGTGCATCTAAACATTTTAACTCTCCTGGAAGAGGAACCATTGTAATATTTGAACATTTATAAAACTGAAATATAAGAGAATATATACTCAGCCTTTTCAGGCTATTCATATTCTGAATAGAAGTAGTTCATTCCAGGTGAATAAACATGAAGAGGCCAATAGAGTGTTCCACATTTATTTAAATAATTATTCTCCCTTAAGGAATGTATTTTACAACCATAATGGTGCAGAGAGGAGAAATCAAGCAAGTTAAACTGCCTTCAAGTATAACCAATGGCCTGAGGACTCCAGAGAAGGAAGCCATATTTTAAGAACCTATTCAGCTTGGCAACCCTTAGGAAACAATTCCAGGAACAGGAACTTTCTGGCCCCTTCAACTGCTCTAACAAGGGGCTTTGCTTATCTGCTGTCATTACCAACCCAGCACCTAACCTATAAAAATGGAGCAGATTCCAGGGAGTAAATAGATTTTATCCTCAAAACTAGACATAGTCGGCAGGGATATTGGGAAATAATCAGAAATGACTACATGGAAAAAAATATGAGTAAATGTAGTGTAATTTTTTTGTCCATCAGCTCATTAAGAGCCATAAATAATTTTCACTCTGCTAGTTTCTTTTTAGTGAGCTGATAAATTCTTGAATATTAATATTAATCATCTCTTCAGATCATAGAGTAAAAGAAAATAACTAATTTGTTTTAGAATTCCAAGAACATTATCTGAGTGTCAAAGCTCTCAGATACCATCTACTAAATTCTTGCTTTCTGCCACTAAATAAATCCTGTTTAGCATTAACTGAAAAATGAGAAAAGCCCCCTCATGCATTCTCAACACAGTGCCATGACACAACTCTGTAAGATCAATAGATTCATGGATCATTACAAATCCAAAAGATTGTCAATGTCTTTGCTTATATGTCATCAGTATTTTTATCAAGAAAGAAGAAAAATTACTGAGAACCAACTTGATAAATACTGTAATCAACACAGCACAAAATGGACAAGCAAATGAAACTCTGAGCTCCTTATCAAACAGAGGTAGCAGTGACTGGACTCAGATTTTTTCCTGTTATGGTAACACTTCTGAGAAGTAACATTTTCAAAGGGTTTTTCTTACCACTGTGACTGGGCTATTCTGAAAAGTGCAGTCATCAAAAAAGAGCGAAATGGCACAATATCAATTTCATCATCTGTAACTACTGGGGTTTTAATTTTCACTAAAGGTTGTCATTCTCCCCTGCACCACCCTAACCATAACAGACCAAGTACTATCACCTCTACCTCTTTCTTTGCTCTTTGATGCAATGAAATTAGTTGCTTTCAGAATACTTTGCATGACTGAGAAGGAAGGGCTCAAATAAAATAGTATAACTTACAAATCTCAGTAGGCAAAATATGTACATATAAATCAACGTTTCTGGTAAAGACCCCTAAATCCTTTAGTCTCCCACTGAATTCACTCAGTGTTCCACAAGTGAACACATTCAGGGGAATAATGAATTGTGAGAGTGTCTTGCTCAAAAAAGGCAGCTAAAAAAATAATTCAACAAGACAATCAGAGCTTTAAGCCTCACTGGAGCCTTCAAGATGGATGTAAAAATCAGTCAGTCATATTGTTTTGTCCTAAAGCTGCCATTCTGGAGGCCTGAGGGAGAAGAGCATCTAACCTCTAGCCATATAAGTGGTACCATTTTACTAAAAAAAGAGAAAGAACTTTTACGCACACATACACACACATGCACACACTTTACCATGCATACACACACACACTCATACATGCTACAAGTTTGATAAAATGAACAGAAACTGGATAAGGCTTTGGAATAAGGCAGAACTAAATTTGAATCCAAGCTCTCCACCATGGCCAAACTACTCTTGATCTTGGTCAAACCATTTAACCTTGTTGAGCTTCAAGTCCTTCATTTGGAAAATGAAAGTAATAATGTCTACTTTCTGAATTTGTGAGGATTAGTAAGGTATTATGTGTACCTAAACCTGGCAATAGTAGGCTTATATCCAATGGTGGTTATTAACTTTTATCCTTCCCATTCCCCAGCTCCTACAGGCTGATAAAAATATAAGGACCATAACTCAAATAGAAATTCTTAAAGTATATCAGGTATTTCAAGCTGTATATTATCTACCTAGAGAAAAAAAATCTCATGTATGTTTTTGACGCCCTAGCATTACTGGATTCTCATGGAAAAAATGACATAGTAAAGTCTAGATTTAAACTGTCTTACTGTTAGCTCATCAGACACACAGAGTCCAAAAGAATATACAAAACAGTGCATTTCCTTAGATTGACTTCTTATTGGGGTAAGACTTCAGTTCTTAAGTCTTAACACACCCACGCAGCCACCACCTTGCAGAAGGCAGATAAATTTCCTCTCCTATTTCAGCTTGTCTGCCCCAAGGTTTCTTGGATATTAAAGAGGTTTCTCTTTGACTTTGTACAGTTACAATATTTTTTTGTGTGTGTTCAGGCAATTTTCCCTTCACTCCACCAAATGCCATCTACATGGTTCTTAGATAGATCATTGTGGGAGGTAAAAAAGAGGAGGGACAGAGGGGAAAAAGTCATTCATAGATGTCCTCTTTTAAGATGTGATGGCTTCCCATGATGAGCACTTTCACATTGCCCAGAAATACTCTGGGCATCTCCAGAGTATTCTTATGTGTTTTCTCACCAATGATCAAGGAGAAGGAAAAAACAGATCCATCCTACTATGCCCCCTCCATGCAAATTTCTCAGTTCTCAAAAGACCAGTATACCCTTCATCCCATGAGTAGGTTAAAAACAACTGGGGTTTCTTCATTCATACTTTGCCAACACTATTCAGTCTCTAGATTTATTGTAGCTGGTCTCCCAGGAAAAACAGCTTACACACAGCTGATGACTGCTCTCCACCACCAGCACTCCCTCTGTCACACCCATACACACAATATGTCACTCTGCTTCCAGTATTCCATTTGCAGTCCCCTTTAGACATTGATGACTCCATATTAAGTTCTTTACAGAGGGTACATACACTTCCTTCCTATTCAGAAGTGCTAGAAATCCACCCCCACATACCTGCAGGGAGAAATCATTGATATCTTAACTCAGTGGTTCTCAAAATGTGCGCCCTAGAAGATTTCCAGATGCTCCCTATGGTATTCCAGAGAAATATGTGCCTATTGAGGATCAAAAAACCAACTGGGTTTTTAGAATTTAAATTTTTTGGGGATAGGGGTGTGGGGAATTGGCTGTAAGCTGACAGTCTGCCCAACCTGCCACCTCACTTGCCTGATTAGGTTGTAAAAGGCTGTTAACCTGTGGAGCTGAATTGTTTACACTATCCCTCATGTTCCCCAGAAAGACTGGAGGCAAATTTCGTCTATCCTTTGTTTGGTGCAAAGTTAAGATGATATGTATGGTGGGCATTTTGGATTGATGATTAAACAAGGAATTGTCTCTTGAAACATTTTGGGTTTCTATAAAAGAAGAATATGTGGTAATATCTAAAAAAGCTTTGAAATTCTTGTGAGGGGAAGTAAGACGGTGATGGAGTAGGGGGGCGTACCAATTTCCACCTCACAGAACCAAAGTGGATTACAACTTAATTTTAAAAACCATCACCTGGAAAAACCAATTATGGACTAAACTAAGAGGATTCTTTAATCAAGGATCACTGAAGAAGTGACACTGAGACTGGCAGGAAAAGCAGATATGTGAAGAGGGCTGCCCAGAGCAAACAGCAGCCTGGAGAGACTCACATGGCATGAAGTAAGTTTAGCGAAGAGGGGAGGGTTCTGGGCCCCAGGAACAAAGCCCCAGCCTGCAGCCCCAGAGCCTAGAAGAGGCTTACAGACAGAATGTAGCTGCAAAACAAGCCAGAATACTGTTTGTGAGAAAGAGTCAGATTTCTCAGACCCAGGATTCTTCTTAAAGGGTCCACACAGAACACCTCTTTCACAACCACTGACCCAGGACTCTGGGGGATGGGAAGAGATCAGAGGACAGGAGTAGTGGGAAGAGTATAATCTAGGAGGCCCAGGGAGAAACACTTTGAGGGACAGCAACCCTAACCCCAGGGCTGAGTCACTACCCAAATCTAAAGTGAATATTTTTTCTGGAACCAGCAATACCAGCAAAGGGAAGCAGGTCACCAGCCAAACAGAAGTTCTCCTGCTGCAGTGAGAGCAGAGTCGCTTAGAAGGAGGGAGCCATCAGGGATACAGTATTGAGTGCTAAAATCTGAGATGCATTGCCAACTCCACATTGCTGAGTGCTCACTGGAGAGTGGGCAGTGGTGGGGTGCAGAACCACAGTCCTGTTGGCAAGGGCAGAAGCCAGGCCAGCCAAGAATGAGGCCTGGTGGAAGCTCAGTCCCACCCAGCAGCCATGGAGGCAAAAGGGGCACACAAAAGCGGTCAAATCTGCAGATGTGGGTCAGGGAAGCAAGAGTGATCCGACTGCAGTCTGGCCCATGGAGGCAGGGCAAAATTTGGAGAACCAGTAGATACCCCTGGCTGAGTGAGGGCACACGTTCCGCCAGCAGAGCCAGGGCTTGTGGCCGGGCGCCAGGGAGCAGCTCTGACTGCAGAGCTGGGCTTGCAGCAAGGCCAAGAGTGCAGCCCTGCCTGTGGGGGTGAGGTGAAATGCAGGGAAATGGCGAAGACCCTGGCTGAACATAGGTGCACAGCCCCACCCCCACAGTGCCGAGGTTTGTGGCCCAGGCACATGAACACAGCTCCACTTGCAAAGGAGAGGCAGAAACTGCAGCAACTGCTGCAGCAGGCCAATGCCAGCAACATTGGTGCCAGAACACATAATGCACTGGCAAAGGGGGTAGCGGGCCTGCAGACAGAACATACCTAGGGAACACAGAGGCCATACCCATAGGACTCCTGTGGCCATGCCCTTCTTTTTTTTTTTTTTTTTTTTTAATATTCCGAAGCTGGAAACGGGGAGAGACAGCCAGACAGACTCCCGCATGCGCCAAACCGGGATCCACCCAGCATGCCCACCAGGGGAGACACTCTGCCCACCAGGGGGCGACGCTCTGCCCCCCCGGGGCGTCGCCCCGCCGAGACCAGAGCCACTCTAGCGCCCGGGGCAGAGGCCAAGGAGCCATCCCCAGCGCCCAGGCCATCCCCGCTCCAATGGAGCCCCGGCTGCAGGAGGGGAAGAGAGAGACAGAGAGGAAGGAGGGGGTGGGGGTGGAGAAGCAAATGGGCACCTCTCCCATGCACCCTGGCCAGGAATCGAACCCGGGTCCCCCGCATGCCAGGCCGACGCTCCACCGCTGAGCCAACCGGCCAGGGCCGGCCATGCCCTTCTTATACACAGACAAAATGGGAAGGCAGAGAAATGCAACCCAAATGAATCAAGAGAAATCCCCAGAAAAGGACTTGAATGAGTCAGATTTAATCAAATTACCAAATGCAGAGTTTAAAATAATGATTGTTAGGATACTCAAATATCTTAGAACAATAGATAAAAAAATGAGCACCTAAATGAAGAGATAGCAAGTATAAAACAGAACACTGAAATAATGAAAAAGAATCAGTCAGAAATGACAAGTGAAGATGACATTGGAAGAAACTAAAAGCAGGATGGATGAAGCTGAGGATCAAATCAGTGAGATAGAGGACAAAATAAATGAAGGCACAAAAGCAGAGCAACAAAAAGAAAAGAGACTCAAAAAATCTGAGGAAATTCCAAGAGAGCTCTGTGACAACATGAAGAGAAATAACATCCACATCATAAGGGTTCCTGAAGAAGTGAAAGAACAAGGGATAGAGACTTTGTTTGAAGAAATCATAGCTGAAAATTTCCCTAAATTAATGAAGAAAAAAGTCACACAGGTTCAAGAAGCACAGAGAATTCCATTAAAGAGAAACCCAAAGAAATCTACACCAAGACACATCAAAATTAAAATACCAAAGCTAAGAGATAAAGAATACTAAAAGCTGTAAGAGAAAAGCAGTCTATCACCTACAAAAGAACCCCTATAAGGATGACATCCAACTTCTCAACAGAAACACTTGAGGCCAGAACAAAATGGCAAAAAATATTCAAAGTCATACAGAACAACAGCCTACAACCAAGACTTTTTTATCCAGCAAGGCTATTGTTTAAAATTGAAGGAGAAATGAAAAGCTTCCTAGACAAAAAAACAACAACAACAAGAAATTCATTACAACCAAACCAATGCTGCAAGAAACATTAAGGGGCCTGTTGTAAACATAACAAAGGGAAAAAAGAATAGAGTAAAAGAGGAGTGTGGCTTTAAAGAATAAAATGGCAATAAAAACTACATATCAATAATAACCTTAAATATAAATGAATTAAATAATAAAATCAAAACATATATGGTAGCTGCATGGATAAGAAAACAAGACCCCTACATATGCTGTATACAAGAGACCCCCTAAAAACAAAAGATACACATAGGCTGAAAGTAAAAGTTTCAAAAAAAATATTTCATGCAAATGGAAATAAAATAAAAGCTGGGGTAACAATACTTATACCTGACAAAATAGACTTTAAAGCAAAGGCTATAGTAAGAGATAAAGAAGGTTACTACATAATAATAAAGGGAGCAATCCAACAGAAAGATATAACCATTATAAATATCTATGCACCTAATATAGGAGCACTTAAATATATAAAGCAAACTTTGATGGATATAAAGAGCGGGATCAACAGCAATACTATAGTAGTAGGAGATTTCATACCCCACTAACATCATTAGATAGATCCTCAAGAAGGAAAATTAACAAAGAAACAGCAGACTTAAAAAACACACTAGATTAACTGGATTTAACAAATATCTTTAGAACCGTTCAACCTAAAGCAAAAGAATATACATTCTTTTCAAGTGCTCATGGTACATTCTCTAGGATAGACCACATGTTAGGGCACAAAATGGGTCTCAACAAATTTAAGAAGATTGAAATTATATCAGCATCTTCTCTGATTACAATGGCATAAAACTAGAAATCAACCACAACAGAGAAACTGAAAAATACTCAAACACTTGGAAACTAAAAAGTATGTTATTAAATAATGAATGGGTTAACAATGAGATCAAAAAAGAAATTTTTAAAAAAATTAGAAATGAATAATGAGCATACAACAACTCAAAATTTATGGGACACGGCAAAAGCAGTACTGAGAGGGAAGTTCATAGCATTACAGGTATACCTTAAGAAGCTAGAGAAAGCTCAAATAAACAATCCCACATCTAAAAGAACTAGAAAAAGAACAGTAAGTAAAGCCCAGAGGTAGTAGAAGGAAGGAAATAATAAAGATCAGAGTGGAAATAAATGACATAGAGGCTATAAAAACAATACGGAGGATCAACAAAACCAAGAGCTGGTTCTTTGAAAAGGTAAACAAGATCGATTAACCTTTAACCAGACTCACCAAAAAAAAAAAAAGAGAGAGATCTTAAATAAATAAAATTAGAAATGAGAGTGGAGAAATAACCACTGACACAACAGAAATACAAAGTAGTGTAAGAAAATACTATGAAGAACTATATGCCAAAAAATTAAACAACCTAGATAAATGGACAAATTCCTTGAAACATATAATCTCTCAAAAATCAATCTGGAAGAATCAGAAAACCTAAACAGACTGATTACAACAAATGAGATGGAAACAGGTATCAAAAAACTCCCAACAAACAAAATCCCTGGATGAGATGCTTCACAGGTGAATTCTATCAAATATTCAAAGATAACTTCTATCTTTCTCAAGCTATTTCAAAAAATCCAAGAGTAAGGTAGACTCCCAAACTCCTTTTATGAGGTGAGCAAAATTCTAATTCCAAAACCAGGCAAACACAACACAAAGAAAGATAATTGTAGGCCAATATCTCTGATGAATATAGATGCTATAATCCTCTACAAAATATTAGCAAACCAGATCTAGCAATATATGAAAAAGATTATACATCATGATCAAGTGGGATTTATTCTGGGGAGGCAAAGCTGGTACAATATTTGCAAATAAATCAATGTGATCCATCACATAAACAAAAGGAAGGACAAAAACCACATGATAATTTCAGTAGATGCAGAAAAAGCATCTACTGAAATCCAGGACCCATTCATGATCAAAATCTCAGCCAAGTGGGAAAATAGGGAACATATCTCAACATGACAAAGGCCATCTATTAAAAACCCACAGCCAACATCATACTCAATGGGCAAAAATTAAAAACTATCCTTTTAATATCAGGAACAAGGCAGGGGTGCCCACTTTCATCCCTCTTATTCAACATAGATCTTGAATTCCTAGCCACAGCAATCAGACAAGAAGGAGAAATAAAAGGCATCCAAATTGGAAAAGAAGAAGTAAAACTATCATTATTTGCTGATGATATGATACTGTACATAGAAAACCCTAAAGTCTCAGTCAAAAAACTACTGGATGTGATAAATGAATTCAGCAAGCTGGCAGGATATAAAATTAATACTCAGAAATCAGAGGCATTTTTATACACCAACAATGATCTGTCTGAAAGAGAAATTAAGAAAAAAATCCCCTTCACTATTGGAACAACAACAACAAAAAATAAAGTACCTAGGAGTAAATTTAACCAAGGATATTAAAGACTTGTACTCGGAAAATTATAAAACATTGTTAAAGGAAATCAAGGAAGATACAAACTAGTGGAAGCATATACCATGTTCATGGATAGAAAAAAATAAACATCCTTAAAATGTCTATATTACCCAAAGCAATTTATAAATTCAATGCAATACCGGTTAAAATACCAATGACATACTTCAAAGAAATAGAACACAGATACCAAAAATTGATATGGAACCAAAAAAGAACATGAATAGCTTCAGCAATCTTGAAAAAAAAAAAGAATAAAATGGTAGGTATCACACTTTCTGATATCAAATTATACTACAAGGCCATTGTACTGAAAACAGCTTGGTACTGGCATAAGAATAGGCATATAGATCAATGGAACAGAACAGAGAACCCAGAAATAAACCCACACCTTTATGGACAATTGGTATTTGACAAAGGAGGTAAGAGCATACAATGGAGTAAAGACAGCCTCTTTAACAAATGATGTTGGAAAAATTGGAGAGCTACTTACAAAAAAATGAAACTAGACTACCAACTTACACCATTCACAAAAATAAACTCAAAATGGATAAAAGACTTAAATGTAAGCCGTAAAACCATAAGCCTCTTAGAAGAAAACATAGGCAGTAAGCTCTCCGACATCTCTCACAGCAATATATTTGCTGATTTATCTCCACGGGCAAGGGAAATAAAAGACAGGATAAACAAATGGGACTATATCAAACTAAAAAGCTTTTGCACAGCTAAAGACAATATGAACAGAATAAAAAGACAAACTACACAATGGGAAAACATATTCGACAGTAAGTCTGATAAGGGTTAATAACCAAATTTATAAAGAACTTGTAAAACTCAGCACCAAGAATATAAACAATCCAATCAAAGAATGGGCAGAAGAAATGAATAGACACTTCTCCAAAGAGGATATACAGATAGCCAATAGGCATATGAAAAAATGCTCAACATCACTAATCATTAGAGAAATGCAAATTAAAACCACGAGATAACACCTCACACCAGTCAGAATGGCGCACATTAACAAAACAACACATAATAAGTGCTGACTAGGATGTGGAGAAAGGGGAACTCTCCTGCACTGCTGGTGGGAATGCAGATTGGTGCAGACACAGTAGAAAACAGTATGGAGATTCCTCAAAAAATTAAAAATCGAACTGTCTTTTGACTTGGCCATCCCATTTTTAGGAATATAACCCAAGAACACCATATCACTGATCCAAAAGTAGAAAGGCACCCTTATGTTTATGGCAGCATTGTTCACAATAGCAAAGATCTGGAAACAGCCCAAGTGTTCGTCAGTGGATGAGTGGATTAAAAAGCAGTGATACATATACACAATGTAATACTATGGGACCATGAAAAAGAAGGAAATCTTACCTTTTGTGACAACATGGATGAACCTGGAAACTATAATGTTAAGTGAAATAAGCCAGGCAGAGAAAAAAATATATCATATGACCTCACTTATTTGAGGAATCCAATGAACAAAGTGAACTGAAGAACAGAACTGAGACAGAGGAGGGATCAAAGGGTCCAGGGCAAAAGAGGACAGAGGGAAAGGGAATGATAGGATGGGATAACCCTGAAGGGAAGTGGGGAGGGCACTATGGGGAGGGGGGCAAGGGGGTTGTTGAGGGGAATATGAGGAAGGGGGCGATGCATTCAGGGCAACACTAGAATCTATGTAAACACAATACATTAAAATCAATTTTTAAAAAAGCTTTGAACATTTTACTACAATTTTCAACATCCTATTTATGTGAATTAGGATTTTCTACTCTCAACACAATTAAGAGTAAAAAGAGAGGAATTCTTCAATGTATTGATGGGGAAATGAGAGTATGCCTTTCAAATATATGCCCAAACACTGAAGAAATCTCTAGGACACATCAAGCTCATGTTTCTCATAAACACAAGAATGAAAAAATTTAACACATTCTCACCAGGACCTGATGAATTTACTAAATCTTATTAAGAATGTATCCATATATATTAAAAGATAACATTTTTGTCTTTTTTTTTAACCCCTCTTTTTCATGAATTCTAAAAAGCATAACTCAAAATATATAATATAAAAATGGTTTTTAATGTCAGAATAAATTTAATTTTGTCATATTTATTTCATTTAATTACCATAAAAGCACACTTGGACTTTGTATTTTTTCTTTAATATTTGACTTAATTATTATAACATATTTCTCAGAAATTTGTATATAGTGCGTCTACAATTACTTGTAGGATTTTAAATATGCCCCGACTTCAAAATGTTTGAGAACCACTGTCTTAAGCCCTTACCTTCAATATCACCCTTCTATTGTACACTTCTCCATTCCCCTAAAGAGGGGACTCATGACTTTGGAATCAAGCTAATCAACCTCCTTATGGGTAATAAGGTCAACTTCCTGAGAAATAGCAGACCCTCTTCTTCCCACTGACTTCCAGATGAAGGAGAGCATCAATTTTCAAAAGTATGTCCTATGTGAGCTCCCTGCCTATCCATCCACTCTCACTACTATTCAGTCTGAATATTCAAGGAAGTTGACCCTATTTAACTCATGGCAGGCACAAAATGCCTAGCATGTCAGGAACAAGTCTGAGGAACTGACAGTCCAGCTCACCCATTTTGCCTGACCAGGCAGTGGTACAGTGGATAGAGTGTAGAACCAGGATGCAGAGGACCCCAAGGTCGCCAGTTTGAGCGTGGGGTCTCTGACTTGAGCGTAGGATCATAGACATGACCCCATAGTCACTAGCTTAAGTTCAAAGGTTGCTGGCTTGAGCAAGGGGTCACTCGGTCTGCTGTAGCCCCCAAGTCAAGACACATATGAGAAAGCATTCAGTGAACAACTAAGGAACAGCAACAAAGAATTGATGCTTCTCATCTCTCTCTTTTTCTGTTTGTCTGTTCCTATCTGCCTTTCTCTCTCTCCCTCTCGTGCGCACATGCAATAGAAAAAAAAAAAGAGTTACACCCATTTCTATATTTACATCTTTACCTCTAGGTTCTCCAACCCCAGCTGCATCTCCTGTCGTGCCTGGTAAACCCCATGGCTACAAACATTAACATCTTCATATTTTGGAATTTGTGAACTAATTTGTATTTCAGTTTCTTCTTCTAAAAAAATTATGGAAGACATATCAATATTGAGCAGTTGTATAAACAATTTAGTCACCCAGATTTGTGACTTGGTGGGTAGACCCAGTCCAAGAAGACCCATTCAGATAGAGCACACCTTTTTTTGAACCATTGCACAGAGGCTTCTGGGTTCCCACTTCGGATTTAGTGAAAGCTGGAAAGTATAATCAGCATTTCCGTGTGTGTGTGTGTGTGTGTGTGTGTGTGTGTGTGTGTGTGTGACAGTGACAGAGAGACAGAGAGATTGACAGAAGACAGGAGGGAGAGAGATGAGAAGCATCAATTCTTTGTTGCAGCTCTTTAGTTGTTCATTGATTGCTTTTTCATATGTGCCTTGATGGGGGGTGGGAGGCTACAGCAGAGCATGTGACCCCTTGCTCAAGCCAGTGACCTTGGGCCAGCAACCTTGGGCTTCAAGCCAGAGACCTTTGGGCTCAAGCCAGTGACCACAGGGTCATGTCTATGATCCCACACTCAAGCCAGTGACCCCACAGTCAAGCTGATGAGCCCATGTGCTCAAGCTGGCTTCAAACCTGGGTCCTCTGCATCCCAGTCCAATACTCTAGCCACTGTGCCACCATCTGGTCAGGCTCAAAGCATCTCTTAAATGAGAAGGTTACTTTGAATTCTGTGACCAAGCTCTTTCCTCTTCTAGTATTTTTCCACAAGTCAATTATTAAAAATTGAGAACTGTTCCTCATTGGCCTGTGTATTAGGCAGAGTTCTGCAGAGAAACAGAACCAGTAAGAAACACATATGTAGAAAGAAATTTATCACATGGCATTGGCTCATGTGAGAAGTCCCACGACCTGCCATCTAGAAGCTGGAGCCCTAGGTGCTGGTGGAGTCCTGAGAGCTGGAGAGTCCAGTCTGAGTTTGAAAGCCTGAGAAGTAGGAGCCCTGAGGGCAAAAGAAGATTTATGTCCAGTTCAACAGTGAGGCAGGGAGAAAATTCAGTCTTCCTCTGCCTTTTTGTTCTATTTGGGCCCTCAACTGATTGGATGAAGTAACTTTACTCAGGTCCACTGATTCACATGTCAATCTATTCCAGAAACACCCTTATAGACACAGCTAAAAATAATGTTTAACTGGATATCTGGGCATTCTGTGGCCCAGTCAAGTTGATATAAAATTAACCATCAAGCCATGGTGCCTGGGATTGACACATGGAAAACTGGAGTTTGCTTCCCATTGACTCCCTTCCTTCTAAGTGATGAAAATGGGGTTTTATTTCTCATTGACATACCAGCTTATATATTTCCTAGTAAGCCAAAAATTAGTAACACTGGGGACTGGCACATATATACAGCCAGCAATTACTGCTTCACATAGATTCAATCTATCTTTCAATGGTATGTGCTGTGTGTAAGTTAACTAATGTTGGCTCTCATTCCCTTATTTTGTAACTGAGCACTGAGAATCTCCAATGCATTCAGGTTAGCTCGACCTAGCATTATATTCTTAATGAAGGCATAAGGAGGAACATCGACAGGAGAGGAATTGAATGAAACAGACAAAATAGTGAGCTCTATTCTTGCAAGCTGCCAAATTGTCTTTCTACAACTTATACACATGATAATGCTCTCAATTAGTTTACCAACCCTGAAATCATCTAAACAATATATTTTATAAAATGTATACTATTTACAGTGTGAAATATATCTCCTCCCCTGCCCCTTTTTTCTTCTTGATAAAGGCTTAGAGGTATGAAGATAGAGAGTTTTCATGAGGTTGTAGTGACTCATTTTCCCCGTATATATATTATATGATGATCTGCAAATAAAAGGAATTTTAGCACTGGATTTAAATCAGTAACACTCTCATGGAATTTCACTGTAAAAGTTTTATGAAGAGAAGACAACATTAAATACAACAGTTTATAATTAGTGGAAGAACTGCTACCTACTAAATTGTTTTCTTTTTCTCATTAAAGAGTAACTTGTATTAATTGTAAAATGTTCTATTATGTATCGTTCTCATATAAAATTCATCTATAAAATATTGTTTCAATATAAATCATTTTATAAATTACTTTTTCTTTACTTAGCTAGAAAACATGAATATTTTTTCCTATCATTAATAACTTTGGACAATTTTTTTAAGTTGCTCTACATGAATCTTAACATACCTATCAGCAATAAATGAAATTTCTTCCCTACATTGACTTTGATCTTCAAAATAAAGGCCTGATCAACCTGTTACATTTTTTTTTGCTCTGTTTTCTGTTTATAAATTTGGAAGTTTAATATAACCCATTTCTATCCTTCTAGAGTTTTAAAATTCATATGAGCTTACATTTTTCTATCATTGTTACTATCAACAGTAAGTTAAGACCTGAAATCCAACATAATGGAAGGCACAATTGAAAGGATGTTTGCCTCTTTCCTATCCTATGCTTTTATTTATGTGCAAAGAACAGAGAGGAGAAAAGGGGGTAGGAGGACTTCTATCCCCTATTTTTGGGTCCTGGCAGGCATTGAGGGACAGAGAACATACAGCTCCTAGGACAAGACAGAGCAGTTTTTTTACACTTCTTTTCCGATGACAAGTAAGGATGCCCCTTATAGAATTCTGAGTTAGAAGCAGTCCATGAAAGGTATTTATTCTTGAGGTAGCTAGTTTAAGATTGTAATGCCATTAACTGAATGTAGTCTGACAACACAGGCTTGGCCAGGAGCCTGGTCTACCAGTAGCAATACTTTTATACAGTGTGAGTGTTCATCTTTCTCCACCTCTCTCTCATCACCTATCTTCTCTTGGGACTCCGGGCTTGAAAGATGGATTTTACTTATGTTGATATATCCCCATCCCAACTGTCCATCATATTAGTGCCAACTTATTCGCTAATGACTTTGTCATCATTTTGATCAGTTGATAAACACATTTTTTTTTTGTATTTTTCTGAAGCTGGAAACGGGGAGAGACAGACAGACTCCCACATGCGCCCGACCGGGATCCACCTGGCACGCCCACCAGGGGCGACGCTCTGCCCCTCTGGGGCATCGCTCTGCCGCGACCAGAGCCACTCTAGCGCCTGGGGCAGAGGCCAAGGAGCCATCCCCAGCGCCCGGGTCATCTTTGCTCCAATGGAGCCTTGGCTGCGGGAGGGGAAGAGAGAGACAGAGAGGAAGGAGGGGGTGGGGGTGGAGAAGCAAATTGGCGCTTCTCGTATGTGCCCTGGCTGGGAATCGAACCCGGGTCCCCCACACGCCAGGCCGACGCTCTACCGCTGAGCCAACTGGCCAGGACGATAAACACATTTATGTATGCATACATTTGTTTGTATGATACAAACATATACATCAATACAAACAAATTCTATTTCACTATATATATTCCAAGGACAGAATAGAAATGTAATTAAGAGTGTGATTGAGAGCTAGATTCTCTAGGTAGATTCAATACCAGCTCAGACATTTACTAAATGAAAATATAAACAAGCTACTGAATCTTGCTATGCTTCAGTTTCATATCTGCAAAATGAGAATAAATAATAATAGCACCTAATTTATGGTGTTATTGTGAAGATTACTTATTGGTTTACATAGCATAAAGTGTTTAAAATAGGAGAAGGCACATAGTAGGTATTCAGTAAATGCTACTTATCACATATTGTACACATACAATTGATGCTCCAAATAGTGTTTCATCACACTCACTGTGAAACTTGGGTTAAGTACTAAGTGTTGAGGGTAGAAAAGGGGCAGTCTACAAGTTGAGCATTTCTGCAAAAACCCTTCTTAACTTTATAAATGTGTTTGATGGTCTTTGACCCCACCCAGTTTATGACACCCAGAGCAGGGAAAGTGAGGAATTCTACAATTCCAAGAATGCAAGAATCTGCTACTGCCTGGTTTCTTTCTACCTAACCCCCTTCTCACAGTGCTTGACTTGTAAAGTACATGGTGGTGCACTGCATTCTGGGAACTGTAGCTTTTACATGTCTGTGAAGTATTTCAGGACAGGGGGGAAATTAAGATCTCTAAATTAATCTAGTGAAATAATCTAGGAGAGCTAGGAATTGGGAAAGAATTCTTCTAGCTTTCTTAGAGAAGCAAGTGTTTCTTTTTTGATGATGTTGACTCTAGCTCCCTGATGCCGGCAGAGGGATCATGAAGTATATTTCCACTACTTTTATGCTGCCTTTGTTTCCAGGATAATGAATGAATGGGATTATTTTCTATAGGTGTAGTTCCATTTGTTTTGAACTTAGAAAATTTTTTTCCAGCTTATTATAACACTTTTCAGGTTTTAGCTTTTAATTGCATTTTATCTTTCTTTTTCTGTTGTCATAGCAGTTTAACCGGAAGCTGTTAGACAACAATTATTTGACCCAGGAGTCTTTGCTACCATTTCTACCATTTTTAAACATTATTAAAGTCCCAGATGCTGTGTATGATTCTAATATACACAGAAACAAGTTATTTAGTGTTATTAATCTGCCTAGAGTCAGAGAATTTGATTCTTTGAAAAATAAGCCAAATTTAGCTTGTTTCTCAGAAGAGATCATTTTATAATCAACCCTAGTCTCATACTCATTTGTTAGTGTACTATTTTGATTATGAGTTCTGAAAAACTGTTTCACAGAAAGTTCTCTTAAATTGCTCTAAATTATCAAACGAGAGACATCCTTTCTTGTCTGTTCAGCAAAACAGACTTGTTCCCAGGGGGTTGCTTGATATCGGATCTCAGGAAATACTCAATTCTCTCAGGAGTAGGAGGTTGTGATTGAATACACCTCTGCATCAGCAGTTGTGACTCAGAGTCTCATGCAGTGGAAATTGAGGAAGTTGTGTTTCAAGAGCACAGTGGTCTGGGGCAAATATTTGATACTTCTATACTTGGATATTGAAAATACTATTGCTGTGAGGGTAGACGCATAGTATCCTATTGACTTTGAACCCAGTGGCCATCCTCCTACACCTTTTTCTAAGTTGGCAGAGCCTGCCTCTCATGACAAAAGCTGAAAATGTCAGATGTTTACTTAGTCATCCTCTTGCAGCTAGTAGTAGTCATGTGACCAGGTCTGATTAGTGAAGTTATAATTAGAAGTCTGTTTTGAGGAAAGATTTTCTTCCCAGATTAAGAGGGGCTGGAGGGATTGAGAGAGAGAAAGAGAGAGAGAGAGAGAGAGAACTTCCATTTCACCTGATAAAAAAGAGGCAAAGAGACCCTACTTCACTTGTCCTGCTTTTGGATGTTGACAGAAAAGGATGTGGCATTTGGAGTTGCTATAGTTATCTTGTGACAAAAAGATGTCCCTGACATACCAGGAATGCCAGATTGGAAAGACTGAAGCACCTGAGTCTTCAATAATTGCTGAGCCACTAAAATAGCCCTAAGATTACCTATCTTCAGATTTTCTGTTACAGAAAAATATAAACCCTTGGAGGTACTTATTACAGGTTGCCAGTGTCCTGTTCTTCTCTATGACACACAGGAGCAGAGTATTTCTCCACCTCCAAAGCATGGCTCTAGGGCTTAAAATAAAATGAGACCAGAAAGTTGCATGCCATGCCCGGTGACTCCCTGCATCCTTCCTTGTAGTGGGGATCATGGCAGCATGTACATTTTCAGAGGTGCCTAAGAAGCAAGTATCCTGGAATGATGAGCCAATGCCTAAGAAACCGCTGCTATGGAGACCTACCCGAAACCTCAGCCAACTTTACATGAGTGAAAAACAAACTTCTATGGTTTTAAGCCATTGATGGAGGTTGTTTGCTATCACAGCATCATGTAGTCTCTGATACCTGATATTCTGATACTCTATTCTTTAAATCACTTTTACTTTGATATGCTCCTTCTTGCAGCATTAACATCTAGTTGATACAGATGTAGCAATTTGACCTTCAAACAACTGTTTCTGTAAAATGAGAGGGATGCATTGATAGTGAAATGAATAACTACTCTTTCTGCTTGCTCAGCCTCCAGCCTCCATCTTCTGGTAACAACATCCCATTTGACTTAAGGTAACCACTGGAGCAGACAGGTCCATTCCCTGACCAGGTCTTCTCAGCACTACTCGCGGAAGGCTGCTCACTGCAAAATCCTAAGATTCCTTGCCCAAGAAGTTTTGTCTAGTTGCAATATCAAGATCAACTCATACTTAGGACAAGCCAGAAAAATCCAAGAGTTAATGTTCCAGAAGCCCTCATCATGCCATGTAAAGGGATACAGCTGGAAAATGCATTAACTTCTCATCTCTCAGTTAAGATAACTCTGGTGTACGTTACATGCTCTGTCTTTGATAGCTGGACCTTGAATGGAATCTCACAAAGACGATCTTCAGAAAGGCTAAGGCTGTTCAAAAGGTCTACTCATTAGTCCTTTATGGATTCCTGAAGCCCCTCTGATACCTGTTGTTTTTTGAGATGGATTCCTTAGCCCTTTTGCCCAATTCTATGAGTTACCCTATATATATACTTTCAATAAGATCATTTTGGGATGAATAGCTACAATTGCTTCTGTGACTTGCAGTTAAAAAAAATGATTTAGATGAGGTGATATGGTAAGCCTTTTTCAGCTATAAAAATTTTGTGATAAAAATGAATAAGTTATAAAAAGTATAAGAGGCACTAAATGCTATGTATTTATTATTCATAAAGTCAAATCAATAGAAGTCACTTTAAAATGTCAGTGTTTTCATATTTCTTTACATTTTACTTGAAATAGCATCTTTAGCTGGTGAGAATGTCTTTCTAACATTTCAACACAATTCCCATGAACAGTTATTGATCTACAGGAATAAAATAACTTGGTGGTGGTAGGGAGTAGTCACTGCAGTTGCTGTTGTTATTTTGTTTTGTTTTTGCCTGCAGCAGCTATTAAATTCCTATTTTCTAGTTTGGAATCTTTAATTAAATGGTTCTGAGAGTAAAATATTCTTAAGAAATTTCTATAATCCATAGCCTTATAATCACAGAAAAACTTTGTTTGTTTATGCTAATTTTACATGACTAAACATGAGAATTCATAGAGAAAAGCTATTTATGGTTTAAAGAGAGGTTCTTAATACCCAAACCTAGGACAAAATGAGAAACAAAATAAATAATGAGATTAATGAATTATAATCTGGAATATAAAATATATGTATTTGTGTGTCCATAGTAATATAAATAATTGCCTAAATAAATAAATGGGAGAGTAGAATTCCAATTATTAAATGTAGAAGGAATGATGGCAATAGAAAATTATCATTTGGTAACAGTACAGTAATAACTATTCCAGTCAAGAATTATTAATAGATGCTAAAGTTAGTAGGTGAAAGTGTGATGAGAAACAGAATATTTACATAGTCTCAAATATCTTCCCCTAAGATCCTTAGCATATACAGAAAGGAAAATTAGAAAGGTACAGTGGAGAAATTTGGAAGACTCTACCTTATCCAAGTAAACATTGCCAGTCATGAGATAAAATGACATTATAACCTCCTGACTTGATGTGCTGAAAAGGTGTGATGATTAATTTTATATGTCAACTTGACACATGGGGCCACAGGGTGCCCAGACAGTCTGGGTGTGTCTGTGAGTGTTTTCAGGTGACATTAACATTTGAATTGGTAGACAGAGTAAAGCAGATTACCCTCTCCAGTGATTACCCATCATCCAGTCTGTTAAAGGTCTGAGTAGAATAAATAGACTAAGAAAGAATTCTTTCTCTCTGCCTTGCTGTCTTCAAGCTGGGGCATCACTCTTCTCCTGCTTATTGGCTGAGACTTTGACTGAAAACATACCATTGGCTCTCCTGGGTGTGTGGACTCCTCAGCCTCCATAATTGCATGAGCCAATTCTCACACACACACACACACACACACACACACACACACACTATTGATTCTGCTTCTCTGAAGAACCCTGGCTAATAACAGATATTTTGGTACTGAGAGTAGTTGTAGAGGAACAGAATTTTAAGAATGAGTTTTCTGAATTGATTCTGGGCTTTCTAAAATTGGCTCTTTAATTCAGTGGATTTAAAGATGTTAATGGCTCTATTTCCAACAGTAAAGAGAGCACTGATAACTTATGACATGATCTGGCAACAGAGATATGCAAATTGTCTGCACTGGCACTATAATCAACCACTTATAAAAAGCAAGGAGTTGAGTGTCTGTATATATGATATTTTCAAACATATTTGAGAATCTAAAAAATATCATGGGGTTGGCTGGTTGCTCCTAATGTTGCTGTACAAAGCAGTGAAAGAAAATGATGAGCTCGTGGATACAAATTTCCAGCTCAGGCACCGCATTAATGACCTAAAAACTTCTATCTGTGCCCTGAAGTACCCTAATCTCCTGTAGCTGCAGGGCTGAGATTGCTGAAAAGCAAAAGCAGAATCTCATCATGTTACTGACTGAATTACAACACAAGTTGAACTCCCAGCCTCACAGAGTGTCTACTGTTAAAGTAAGGTCACTGACTAGGAAAGAATGGTATCCTGTAAGCTAGCATGGGACCTGTGGAAAGACTCAGATGAAGCTGGACACATTGAGTTCTTAAATTCTGATAAATCTTCTTTGGCCAATGGAAGAGACCTTCCCACCTCCAGTGGAAGCAGCACTGAATCAGGTATGTGGGATTTTTGCCAACAATGCATAACCTAAACTTAATCACAATAAAATAATAGACCAAAGCAGAGAGACCTTTTACAACATAACTGGCCAATGCCCTTCAACAGTGTCAAAACCATAAAAGACAAACAAAGGCTAAGGAACTTTCACTAATTAAAGGAGACCAAAAAGACACATCAACTAAATTCTAGATTGAAATTTGTTCTGCGCCCACAAAAGGTCATCAGTGAGATGATCGATAAAATTTGAACAAAGAGTGAACATTAGTCAATAGTACAGTGGTACCTTGAGATATGAATTTAATTCGTTCTGTAACCGAGCTCATAAGTCAGTCAATTTGTATATCAAACTGCCGATACTGGACCCATACACCAACGAGCCAACTAGCGGCAGCTTACCGAATCACGACTTGTATCTCGGAATTTTACTTGTATCTCGAACAAAAATACAGACCAAGTCGCAGCTTGTATCTTAAAAAAAATTTGTCTGTTGGTCTGTTTGTATCTCAGGGTACCACTGTATTGTATTAGTATTACCTTCTTGTTTCTGATCATTGTAGGGGAAGCTGGGTGAAGGGGATGCAACTATTCTTTGTGCTATTTTTACAACTGTTTTTTATCAGTTTTAAATGATCTCAAAATGAAAAGTTCAGAAATAAAAATACATGTTTAAAACATTATGTAAAGTAAATTACACAAACCAGCACTGAACTGGCAACTACAGGCAGAGTGTGCACTGAGGGAACGGCTGTGAAAGGCTGCTAAGTGTTGGTCACTCTTTGGAAACTGCACAGTGCTCAGAAGGAACTATGGGCTCACTGCAGAAGCAAGGTGAAAATAAGGAACTGGATGTAAAATAAATCACAACAGCCTGAAGAATATTGCAAAACAAGGACTTATTCAATGCATGAATGTCAGAGGAATTCAGAGTAAAAAACAAACTGAAGAGGTTAGAAGTAATAAGAAAAACGTGGCTGGGAATAAGGGATGACTTTTGACATGTGAGGGATTTCCTTTCTCAATTAATTCCTGGTCATAAAATATAAGTATGTATTTCTCTATAGATAAACATAGACATTCCATTTCTTCTAATAAGTATGTATGTGCCTATATGTTATAAATAGAAACTTCTGTCTCTATAATTAGGAGAAGGTGGATATTGGGAATTGTGCATAAGTCAGGAAATTCTACAAAACATTGGAATTGTAGTCCAGAGATCAAGAAATTGATGAGCTCAGTGGTTACACAATAACTTTATGGAAAAAAGATGCAATAATATGCCATATAATAATGATTATATAGTATAACAGCAAAAATTTGAGCATTTGCTATATGTCAACCACTATTGATTAGGGACTTTGCATGTTAATTCATATAATCCTCACAACATATGAGGTGGGTATACAATGATCCCTGTTTTACAAATGATGATAAAATGTAAATGGCAAATAATGGGATTTGACTACAAGCCATTTGGTCCAGAGGTGAAGCTTTTAACCACAAGGCTACATATACTGCTTTGAATTTACAAGAAAATATTTGACTAAACAGACTAGCTTTCCCTTCTCCTGGGAGATGAAACTTCTACTTGATAAGACTATTATGCCTTAATATAAGCAGTACCCAGAAATAGGACCCTCCTGTCACCAAAAGGTGACAGATTAGAGCATTCTGGTGAGATGAGAAGTTGAAGAAGCTGAAGGTAGGGGATGGGGAGGAGAAGCAGCAGACCACGGAATGCAGAACCCACACCCATCACCCTGTTAGGAGGCTGGTTATAGTTCCCCTGCAGGCAAGGTCTCTCAAACGGACGGACGGAGTGAACTGCTGTGCAGTACAGACACTACCTTGCTCCCAAGATAGTCTCCCACATGAGATGATTAGAAAATGGACTTTCAGGGAGAATTTGATTTGAACTGGCACTGTCAGGCCTTATCACAAGTACCATTTTGCTCCAAACTGGCAGCTGGAAGATTCAGCAAAAGACAGGGGACAACGCTTCTAAGTGTGAATTTAGATTTGAAGAAACATCTTCAGTCAGTTCATACTCTGTGTTTAGAAAATCTGGACACCAGCAGGCAGGACTTGCTGAGGTTAATTGAGTAGGGAAAAAAAGTAACATGATGAAACCACTTGAGAAATATCTGTTCTGGGAACTGAATTTGCAAATGAATTCCAAGCAGGATTAACTGAAAAGCCAAGGTGGTAATGAATTATACTCGAATACAACAGACAGAGTTGTTTATTTTGAACAGGCTTTGTTTCCTTTTTAAAACACACTATTCTTGGCCCTGGCCGGTTGGCTCAGTGGTAGAGCATCGGCCTGGCGTGCAGAAGTCCCGGGTTCGATTCCTGGCCAGGGCACACAGGAGAAGCGCCTATCTGCTTCTCCACCCCTCCCCCTCTCCTTCTTCTCTGTCTCTCTCTTCTCCTCCCCGCAGCCGAGGCTCCACTGGAGCAAAGATGGCCCAGGTGCTGGGGATCGCTCCTTGGCCTCTGCCCCAGGCGCTAGAATGGCTCTGGTCGAGGCAGAGCATCGCCCCCTGGTGGGCAGAGCGTTGCCCCTGGTGGGCGTGCCGGGTGGATCCTGGTCGGACACATGTGGGAGTCTGTGTGACTGTCTCTCCCCATTTCCGGCTTCAGAAAAATACAGAAAAAAAAATTCCCCCCCAAAACCCACACTATTCTTCCCTTCCACAAAGAAACATGCTTTCTCCTAGTTCGCTTTTGAACACATGGCTTGCTCAGTCCATGTTCTGTTTTCCTGGCTTTGATGGAGACAGTTACGCACAGAGAAATAGTTTTCTCCTCTGTACACTCAATGATGTAAACATGATGATAAACGAGGACTGACAGGGCGGCAAGAGGAAGCTAGTGGAAGCTGGAGAGTGCATGTGCCCTGGTGAGCGCGGGCTGTGTGTGCCTGCAACAGATCTTTAGAGTGCAAAATGTGAGCCCAGTGTTGTCAGACCTGCCAACTCTTCAAGAAAGGCTGAAAATCTCCATTTTTCTATAAAATATCTTGACTTTCCAATATTTACTTAAAACTTTTTAAACTGTGTGCAGACCTCCTTCTTAAAACGCTGTCATTATTTTCTTCCACACCATTCTCCCGAGTTTCTTCCTTCCTTATGGCATATTTCTCGTCTCCTTTTCTGGATCTTCCTCTTCTGCTCATCAACTAAAACGAGGGTATCTCAGCTCCCCCTCTCTGCTCTCTCTACATCCTCTATCTGAGTGACCCCACCTGACACATCTGTGCTGGACATTCCTGAACCTATATCCACCCTGGCCTTTGTCTGAAACTCCAGACTGCCAACTTGACCTTTCCAAATAGATGCCTAATAGGAATCTCAAATTATCATGACCAAGAGGAGACTCTCCCCTGACCTACCCATATCTTTTTCCCATCTCAGTAAATGGAACCATCATCCACCGACATGCTTATGACAGGAAAAAGTAAAAAATAAAAGCATCTTGTGCATGTATGGTGAAATTTTCTGCTTCATGCATTTGTTCATGTTGTTTCCTCTTCTCAGGAGACCCTTTCAACCCCTTTCCCACCCTTTTCACCTAGAAAATTTCTATTTATCCTTCAAGAACCAGTTCCAGCATCATCACCTCCAGACACAGATAAGCACATAATTTTATGGGCCCACAGCCCAATGAAAACGTGAGTGGGGAAGTCAAGATTGACTGCCACCAGAACCCAGCAGACAGTAGCCTATACACAGGGACACACCTAGTAACTGAATTGAGGGTGGGAGAGAGGCCTCTGCTCAGTTGCCTGACAAATATACCCGTAGTGGTGCCAGATCGGGTGAGACCCTGCAGGGCACAAGCCTAACTTTGACACTCCTTGTTCTTGCCCCTGGTCTCTGCTTGAGATGGAGGGTGATGGCAGTATGCAGGGCCTCCCCTTGCTTGCTTCTCTGCTCCAGGGCTGCTGAGAACCCCTCCTGGGAAGATGGGGAAGCAGTGGAAGGCACATCTGAATGAAAGCTGAGGCACAAGCCTTTGGCATATGCTCCATCAGACTTTACTTACAAAACTCCACTGTCCCATCAGACTTTACTTACAAAACACACATCAGAGATAAAACAATCAAGAACTTCAAAAAAGGTCACAAAGCATTAATCCCCAATCATGGGCACGTCTGAGAATGGGGCCCTAAGCTACTGTTTGCATGCCTATGAAGCCAGTCCTGCCTTGAAGAAATTGTTCCTGACCAGCCTGGCCCCACCCCAAACTGAACTACTGCTCCTTTCTCTGCTCCCTGTTTACCCCATGCTTGCCTTTATCACATTGTTAATATTATCCATTTATGTGTATGTTTCATAAAATAGTTTGTAAACTTTATAAGATCAAGGAATTTGGCTAAATCTTTTTTTTTCTTTTTAATTTCTAGATCTCTGTACTAAAACTGCTTCTCGACAGGCCTTTGAGAAAGTATAAATGACCTGACAAGGACACAGACTGTCTGAGCTGAACCCAGTTGCTGCTTGGTGCTGCTGCTGCCACACCACAACAGCCACCTCTCTCACATCCCAGAGCAGCCCCCGCAATGGGTCACACCAGATTCATAGTATTATGTCCCAACTACTGTGACCACTGTCATCCACCACTGTTCAGGAAATTCCCACTCTCAGCTCCAACTGAAAAGGAGAGATCATCACATCTGATCCCTGCTAGACTGGACCCATGGAGGCCCTGGCTTCCTCAAGGTAGCTGGGAAAGGCTAGGTAACACAGCAGGAAAGATGGAGAAGTTAACAGCCTAAGAAAGCAGACTTTTCATTCCTTACCTTAATGGACAGTTATGAAATGCAATCATTTCATTTGGCCTCTCTGGAATGTCTCACAAGACTGAGAAAGCAGCTATGTTAGTTCTGAAGCCATGGCCAGCTTGGTAATTCTCCTTGTCATTTCCCTCCCTCAGTCCTTGCCTCTTCCCTTTTCCCCTTACTCTTGCTTACCTGGGTCTGTACCTCAATAAAACATTAGCATGAAGCTATCCCTCAGATTGTCTTCCCTAAAACAGCCAGCCTGAGGCAACTGGTAGCATAAGGGAGATAGAGGTAACAGCTGGCATGCTGTGACATCAGCCTTTCTAATGCTCTTCCTATGGCTGATAGGTATAAGGCGGAGTTTTAGGGTAAGCCTTGGGATATCAGGTTGCCACTACAATTGGTCCATATGAGGGTAATGATCATTATGTTACTACTGCCATGATTGAGTACTTATGAAGGCTCAGGGAAGCTAATTGTCAGTTTAAGGTATTCTGGGAAAGCCATAGATAGCTCCAGTGCAGGTGGTAAGACCAGATATTCATAAATATATCAAGAAAGAAACAGAGAAACAGAAGTAGGGGCAGATCTTGAGGGTGTTAGATCAGGGAACTAGAATTTAAGATGGATCAGAAGAACTCATTCAACTGAACAACTAATCTATAACTTGGAGTTTAATGTCTAGTAGGTATTAATAATATCCCAATAAAATTAAATGTCTACCAAACCTAATTGTTAGGTGGGATCACTCCTTAAAGCCTGCATTCACAATGGGTCAGTGAGTTTGAAGTACATTTGTTGGAATTGACTTGGCAGAGTAATGAGGTAGGGGTCAGAAGGCTTAGGAAGAAGGGAATATTAAAATAAAGTCATGTAAACCCACCTCCTGAGTATCCTCACCAGGAGGGACCAGGGAGAATCTCCTGACTGAGAAATACACTGATAAGGGGGCACATTTGGGTGTCCTTTCCAGGGTTAACAGTGGAAGATCCTGGCATAGCCCTGGGCTTCTTAATATCAATGGGGGTATTTGGACTTTTGACAAAGGAGAGGCCAGGTGGATAAAATTACCATACTGAGCTGTAAGGCTTAGAATGGCAATCAAGGTGTTTGGGCCATAAATGCCAAGTAATCTATTATTACACCTAATTGATGCTGGTTTTTCCAAAGATGACATAGACAGACAACCTTCTAGAGCAGAGGTTGTCAGAGAGTGATCCTAAGAGCTGCAGCGTTAACATCACCTTGGAACTTATTTGAAATAAAAATTCTCAAGCCCCACTCCAGACCTACAGATGCAGAAATTCTGGGATATGGCCCAGCAATCTGTTTTAACTTGCCTTCTAGGTGACTGGATATACACTAAAGCTTGAGAATCACTGAACTAAAGTTTTGCTTGATTTGTACAACCAAAAAGAATTGAAAACTGATGAGCCACGTAAGGCTGTTAGACACTATGATGGAAAATTGAAATTTCTAGTTAGTAGATCTAAGTCACTTCACAGATCCAGAGTCCATTAATTGAAGGGAAATCTGTGTCCCAAAATGAGACTAAAAGCAGAGCAAATATTTCCCTAACCCTTCCTCAAATTTGCCAGAGTAATTGTGCACTGAAGACAAGGGAATACTCAAACTTCTTGAGGATGTTGAGAATGAACTAACAGCTGACACTGTTATCAAAACACCACCTGGTCCTCCAGTTAAAATGGAGCCTTATAGAACCCAGACTGAAAATGGTGTTTGTGTTCAAGTGCATCTCACAGCAGATCCAATAGATCCAAGAACTCACTGTGTTGCTATTTCTCTAGTCTCTGAATGCCTAATGGGATAGATATACTTAGAAGTTGGCCTTTGGTCTCCTGACCTATGACTTAAGGAACATTATGATAAAAAGGTGTAATGCATCTTCCCTCCAGGCCAACATAGTAAATAAGAAGCAGTATGACTTCCCCAAAACAACTGCAGAAACTTATACCAACAAAGACTTAAAAGATTCTGGGATGGTGATTCCCATAATGTACCCACCTATCTGGCCTCTGCAAAGGAAAAAAATCATATGGATCGTGGTGGGTTCCAGTAGATTATTATAAAGTTAACAAAGTAGTATCTCCAATTACAGTTTCTGTGCTTAGATATAAATTTTATTGGAGTAAATCATGTCAAACTCTGGCATACTATTTGAGGCCATTGCATTGTTGAACACTTTATTCCTAAATCTCATTAACAGAGAGAACCAAAAGCAGTTCTCCTTTATATTGCAAGGGCAGCAGTAAATCTTCACTCTCTGGCCCTAAGTCTGTGTTAATTTTCCTGCTGTCTGTCATGGTCTATTCTATAGTGCTATAAATCAGCATAATATTCTGCAGTGCATCATGCTAGCCTTCTATACTGATTGATATTTTACTAATTGGACCTAATAATGAGAATGGGTCAAGTAATTTGAATGCCTAATCAAATATATATGTTTTGGAGGATAGGCAGTAAGTCCTTGATTATTATGGAGCCTGATATGTCAGTGAAATGTGTAAGGATCCAGTGATCTAGAACGTGAAGGACATGCCCTCTGAAGGAAAGCCTGTGAGCCGGATATGGTGCACCAAGTAACTGCAATCAGAGCTGCCTAACATGGGCTTGGTGTTAACACCAACCCCCAGAGAAAGATGGAGAGGCAGAGTGTAAAGCCAGTAGCCACGGCCACCATCACAGTCGCCTGGCACATACAGTTTCACATTTGATTCGGACAAACGGTAATGAAACAATGGAGCCAAGAACTGGTGGGCCATTACCTTTAATCCTAGCTTGCACCTGGTGGGCAGGAAATACACACAGTGGGAAGATACTTCCCTTTCCATTCAGGGCCCCCAGAGCCACTGACTTATCCAAGTTTTCCTAGAATCAAAGGTTTCTACCTCACCAGCCTTATTCACCTCTGTTCCCCATCTCTTTCTCTCTGCACAAACTGGCTTCTCCCTCAGCATTCTGCCATCTTGGCTGCCTCTCCTCTCCTCCATGTGGCCTTTCTCTGCTCTCCTCCAGCATGGGCTCCTCTGCCCCATTTTATAGAGTAGAAATCAAACCTTTAATCCAATATACAAACAAGAAAGTCTCTCATACAAAGTCACTTAGGGTGGGAAAGGCTTAGTCTTAAAACTAAGCTTTAGGCTATAATGACCCTGCCTGCTTACAGCCTGTCCCCCACACTTAATGCAAACTATAAGTGAGCAAACATATACATGTTATTTGCAAACTTATTTGACCAATACATAGAAACAAACAATTGTATTAAATGGCGTATTTAAGAAAAGATTCAAGCAGTCTAGAAGATGCAAAAATATATGAACTGTTGGCCTAGACCTCTCTATCATCTGAACATGTTGCACAGGAGCCACTCCCTCAGTTCACACCCCCAAGCCTCATGGGAAATTCCCTATAACCACTTGATGGAGAAGAAAATATCTTGAACCCAGATCAAAGACAGTTGCAATGCTCAATTAGGATTCTATATAAATGAATCACTGTCTCAATACAGTCCCTCTCAGAAGTGACTCTGAAAACATAGGCATAGCCACAGGAGGTTTTCAACAGCAAGGAAGATAGGACGACCTATTTCCTGGGTGTCAACCAGCTTCTCTTTGGTGAACCACTGCTTGCACAATGGGCTAATAAACAAAATGGCCATGATGGCAGGCTCAGATCCTCTCATGTATCCAAAAGCAGGGGTCCTAGAAACCAAGGGGTAGAACTAGGCTCAGTCTCGCTCACCATCACTATCAACAAACCAGAAACAGAACTTGTATTTTCTGTCTCACAATCTTGTATCTGCTGGGTTGGAGATCCTGATTCCCAGGGTAACAGTGATTCCTAGAAAATACATTAGGTATTTTACTGAACTGGAATTGAAATATTTTGAACTCAGCAAGCCAGTGGATAAGCAAGAAAATGAGAAGCTAGGGTTGTTGCTACACAATGGGGACAAATACATCTGGTTTGCAGGACTCACTGAAACACCTCTGGGTGATTCTGTGCTCCACTGTAGTTGTAAATGGACACTCACAGCAACTACTGCCTAACAAAGGAAAACAACCGAGGGTTCATGCTGCAGCAGTGAGAACTATCACTTGGTTTGCTAATCTTAAGGTTTAAATCTTAGGGGATTGAAATTACTATTTGGAAGGATTGGCCTTATACCTCCTTCCTTAAGAAGCAGATAAAGCATCTGTTGTCATACAAGATCTAGGATGTTATAACAGGGTACAGGTAAATCTGGTGGGTGAAGAGATGTAGTATAGGAAACTCAGTGTGTGCATTACCCTAGATCCACCATTCCTTGTCTAACCCCATTCCACCCAGGCAGCAACCATTTGCAATGCATCTAGCTATCTGAAATATTCCCACAGTGTTTAAGTCTCAGCCACTACCACTGTCCATGGAAGGTCCCCACAATTAGCCCCAAATAGTGTGGAGAAATTGCTGCACTGAAGGACAGAGGCTCTGGGTGTCCCAGGAAGTACAGGGAGAGACTGCATATCACAACCTGGACATACAGGAAGTTAATGCCTTATAGAGTGGACTTCACCACTGAGAAAAAGTAGATGGGAAGGACACCAGGAGATACATTTCTCACCCTTCCTTTGCTACAGTGGATGCTCTGAGATGCAGTGTTTCCATATGACTTCTCTGGAGACATCACGTCAATCTAAGCATGCGGCTAACTGTGTTGTGAAGATGTAGCCGTCTCATGAGCTCATCCTCCTGGATTTTCTTTCCTTTTTCTGCCTCAATTCCCTTTACCCTCATTCTTGCTTCCCTAGGAACATACTCACCCCACTCCCAAATAAAATGTTAGCATGTTAGATTACTTATTCTGTAATACTGAGCTAAGATGTCAACTACTTTAGGTTTTTTGAAAAAAGTGGGTAACTGAGGACTCTGTTTCCAGTCTGACATGTGAGGAGCTTTGAAGTCACCACTCCATCCCAACAACAGTTATAAAGCTGAAAAACTGAAAAATCAACAGCTCTTTTTAGATCTGTCATAGAAGTGAGGTCACAGGGCAAACTGCTGTCCCCCAAATTGAAGAGACACAGAGGTGAATACAGAAAATGACAACTTACCAGAGCAGAAAGCCATAAACAGACACCTCCACAGCAAGCAGTGCCAGAGTGGGAAAATCTGAACTGTAATTGATTAATTTATGGAGGCTCAGTGTGGACAATTTGAGAGCTAAAAACTCCAGGGTGACTCAGTCACAGGGGGCCCCACACATTTGTGAGTTTTACCTCCAGGAGTTCTGCCAGGTGCTCAGAATGAACATGGAGAAAAAATTCCCTGAAGTTTCCAGCAGGGGAAGGAGAAAAGGAACCATGTTGAAATATGCCAGAGGGTTCTATTCTTAACAAGCCCTGCCTTAAGAGAAACTACTTCACCAGAACTTTATCTCCTAGGGTTTTATCAGAACATAACCAACCTTGGGGAAAGAAAATGCCCAAATTTAGCCCCATCTAATCATCCTGTCTCACTTAAGGGAGCAAAAATAGTGAGAAGTATTGGTGAAATTTATACTCCAGGAATATATACTCACAAAAAATTAAGACTTAATCATAGAACTGTAATGTTTCTCCTACAACACACACATATTACTGCAATTCTTTTTACCCACAACATTATGTTCACTTTTCAACCAAAAATTGCAAGGTATACTAAAAGGCAAAATATACTGCTTGATGAGAGATAAACAAACAACAGAACCAGAGTCAGGTGGGTATGGTAGAAATATTGGCGTTATCAGAACAGGAATTTGAAAAAAACTTGTGATTAATGCTAATTAGGGGCTTTAATGGAAAAAGTAGACAACATGCCAAAGCAGGATATGTAAGAAGAGAGAAAAAAAATTTAAGACCAAAAAAAGAAATATTAAAAATCAAAAATCTCCTTAAATGGGCTTATTAGAAGACTAGACACAGCTGCAGAATAATCTCTCAGAGATTATCAGAAACTAACAAAGGGAAAGCCAGGGGTCCCCAAACTTTTTACACAGGGGGCCAGTTCACTGTCCCTCAGTCCGTTGGAGGGCCGGACTATAAAAAAAACTACAAACAAATCCCTATGCACACTGCACTTATTTTAAAGTAAAAAAACAAAACAGGAACAAATACAATATTTAAAATAAAGAATAAGTAAATTTAAAACAACAAACTGACCAGTATTTCAATGGGAACTATGCTCCTCTCACTGACCACCAGTGAAAGAGGTGTCCCTTCTGGAAGTGTGGCGGGGCTGGATAAATGGCCTCAGGGGCCACATAAGGCCCGCGGGCCGTAGTTTGGGGACCTCTGGTGAAAGCAATATAACCTTTATTTTTCTTATTCTTAAAACTTCTAATAGATAACAGTTTATTCAAAATAATAGCAATGTTTTCAACCTTATATACTTAAATGCACATCTATATGTATTTGTTATTATGTTCATACATATATGAAATGAATGCCAGAAATTATAGAAGGGATAGGAGAATGAAATCAAAATTATTTTGCTATCATAAGGTATTCACACTAGTTGTGAAGTGGTATACTGTAATGTGAAACTGGACTTGGATTAGGTGTAAATGTATCTTCAAACTCTAGGGCAACCACTAAAAAGTAGAGGAGAGAAAATGGAATTATTTAAAATTTTCAATTAAAAATACAAAAAAGGCCCTGGCCAGTTGTCTCAGTGGTAGAGCATTGAACTGGTGTGTGGATATCCTGGGTTTGATTCCTGGTCAGGGCACACTAGAGAAGTCACCATCTGCTTCTCTACCCCTTCCTTTCTTTCTCTCTCTCTCTTGACTCCCACAGCCATGGCTCCATTGGTTCAAGAGCATTAGCCTCGAGTGCTAAAGATAGCAGGTGGAGATGATGTCAGAGTAATGGCATGGTAAGAAGCGATGCTGATAAATCTCCCCAAAAACTCAACAAGATCTTCAACCAGAAACAAAAAAATCTATCCTTGGAGCCTCCAGATGTTCCGCAATACACCCGAAGGTATGGTTGAGCGAAAATTTGGCTAAATATATAATCAAACCCCGAAGGAAATAGGAAGTAAGAAACACTCCGCCTTCCTCACTAACCTAAATAGGGCTGCTTTCACTGGGAACTGAGAGTATAGGAACTAAGGCGGGCAAAGCAGATGAATAGATCCAGGCCGCAGCACTAACGGCCAAACCAGGCAGTGGCATGGAGATCCAAGCCGAGGAAAAACTATGCTTGTAGCAACTCAGTCAATACAAGCTAGCACTAGCACCAAACCCACACAAAGAAAGACAAGTGGGGCAGGCATTCGCCCGATCTCCTGGTCGGCCCGCAGAGATAGTGGGCGAGAGATTCCTGCTAGAGCCTCGGGAGTGGGCGCCCGTGTTACCCCACAGAGAGGCAGTCAGAGGCCTTTGTGTGGGCCGAAAGCAGAATCTCCAGGCTGCCCCAGTGCCCTGAAAAAGCCGCACATGGGGAGGGAGCGAGAGCTAATTCCAACACTGGAACTTCTCCGTGCGGGCAGGGTTCTCTCTCGGAGTATGAGACGGCCGGCCTGATATCCTGGTCTGCGCACACGGAGAGTGGGCAAGAGATCCCTCTAAGCACCTCAGAGTGGGTGCCCGTGTTACCCCACAGAGAGGCAGAGTCAGAGGCCTTTGTGTGGGCCAAAAGCGGAATCCCAGGCCACCCTAGCGCCCTGAAAAAGCCACACATGGGGAGGGAGCAAGAGCAAATTCCAATGCTGGAACTTTTCCATGCGGGCGTGGGTCTCACTTGGAGTGTGAGCCAGCTGGGCTGATATCCTGGTCGGAGCGCACCAAGAGTTGGCAAGAGATTCCTTCGACCGCCATGGGAGTAGGCACCTGTGTTCCCTGACAGAGGAGCAGAGTCAGGGGCCTTTGTGTGGGCCGAAAGCAGAATCTCAGGCAGCCCCACCACCCTAAAAAAGCCACACATGGGGAGGGAGCAAGAGCTAATTCCAATGCTGGAACTTTTCCATGTGGGCGGGTTACTCATTCAAAGTAAGAGACGGCCTGCTCCATACCCTGGTCTGCGCACGCAGATAGTGAGTGAAAGATTCCTTCGAGCACCCCGGAAGTGAGTGCCCGCCCGTGTTACTGGACAGAGTGGCAGAGTCAGGTCTTCATGTGGGCAGAAGCCTCACCTGATTATACTAGCAGCTCTGACTGATTGAGCCTTACCCAAAGCCCTGTGCTGAGTGGGAATAGAGTGGGGATTTGCCAGCTCTTTGAGCCTCTTACTATCCAGGCAGAGGCAGCAGCAACCCCATAGTTAGATTATAAGGCTACTAATTCAGGAAGGAAAGAATAGGAGAGAGGCTCCGGGAACACGGACTCTCTCACTGTCAGAGCCCACAAATGCTAATGAGCCTCAACTGCCAACGAGACTAAAGCCCAATATATGACATTGCCATAGAGACTTATCAACTGCAAACCTCTACCTGAGTGTGCCACAGGGACAGAACCTGGGGTACAGAGTCACAGACCAGAAAGAGGGAGAGAAAAGAAAAAGCAAGAAGATAACCTCTCAAAATCAAGAATAATCCACCGACTTTATAACCTATCCCATTTTATTATATTTGTTCGTCTGTTTCTCTTATCTTCATGTTTTGATTATTTTTTTCCTCTTCCAATTTGGCCGTTTAATTCTCTGCCAGTCTTATTCTCTCCTCTCCTTGAACTACACTACCAGTAAGTGTTACATCTCCCATTATCTTCTCTTTCTTCTTCCTTTCTCTCTATGAGGGTTGCACTCCAAAACCCTTAACTCTCTTTTCTTTTTTTCTTTTTTCTTCTTTTAGTGGTTCCCTCTTTTTTTTTTCCTCTCACTTTCTTTTCTCCCTCTATATTAGTTTCTTCCTTTCTCCTTTACATCTGCTCTCATTCAACAATCAATAAAGAACAAATTATCTTATCTGGGACTCAAACTTATGTTTGTGGCATTTTGGAGGATTTTACTTTGCTTCTTTAACTCAATAGCAGTGCTCCCAACCCTGGCTCTCCATTTTTATCTAGTTCTTGTTCCACTAAATACAATAGTAATTTTTTATTTCCTCCCCCCATTTTCCTGTTTCCCTCTTATTCCTCTCATCATATCTCTTAGTCAATGAACACCTAAAAGCAAATCATTTTATTCTTGACCCAAATTTTTTCCTTATTGACATTTTGTAGGTACATGCCCCCTTCTTTTGCCCCTTTATTACTTCTCCCCAACTGAGGTCCTCCATTATAGGCATTGTTTGTTCTATTTAACACAATATAATTCACAGTTTACCACAACATTTTCTCAAGAAGGAGGGGAGAGGAGAAAATAAAAGGAAGGGGGGAAATAATTTTTTTAATTTATTTTAATTTTTATAAATTTTTTTTCTTTTTTTCTTTTTCTTTTTTTAACTTTTTATTCTTTATTAAATCTCATTACTAGGATCAACAAAACCACCCTCAGATGCCATTAAGGAAGAGAAAATTGAATATCATGGATACAAAAGAAACAGAGAAAATGAAGATAGATGAGGAAAAAATCTATGGAGGAAAAATTTAATATATTGGAAACCTTGGAGCTAAATGACAGAAAATTTAAAATAGAAATCCTAAAAATACTCAGAAATATACAAGAAAACACAGAAAGGCAATTTAGGGAGCTCATAAAACAACTCAATGAACACAAAGAATATATTACCAAGGAAATTGAAACTATAAAAACAAATCAAACAGAGATGAAAAACTCAATTCACGAGCTGAAAATCAAGGTAACAAGCTTAGCTAATAAAACAGGCCAGATAGAAGGTAGGATTAGTGAAATAGAAGACAAGCAACTTGAGGCACAACAGAGAGAAGGAGAAAGAGACTGAAAATTTTAAAAAATGAGATAGCCCAACAGGAACTATCTGACTCCATCAAAAAGAATAACATAAGAATAATAGGTATATCAGAGGGAGAAGAGAGAGAAATGGAATGGAGAACATATTTAAACAAATAATAGATGAGAACTTCCCAAGCCTGTGGAAAGAATTAAAGCCTCAAATTCAAGAAGCAAACAAAACTCCGTGTTTTCTTAACCCCAACAAACCTACTCCAAAGCACATAATAATGAAATTGGTACAAAACAAAGACAAAGAAAAAATTCTCAAGGAAGCCAGGGAAAAGAATAATACAACATATAAAGGAAGGCCCATTAGATTATCATCAGATTTCTCAGCAGAAACTCTACAAGCTAGAAGAGAGTGGACCCCAATATTTAAAGTCCTGAAAGAGAGGAACTTTCAGCCATGAATACAATACCCAACAAAGCTATCCTCCAAATACAAAGAAGAAATAAAAACATTCACAGATACAGAAAAGATGAGGGAATTTATCATCAGAAAACCCATACTCCAGGAATTACTAAAGGGGGTTCTCCAATCAGATACAAAGAACAAAAAAAAAAAAATAAAGCCACAAGTAAAAGCTCCAAGAAGAACACAATAAAACCAAATTTAAACTGTGACAACAACAAAGAAAGGGGGGGGGGGGGGAGGATGGAGATTAACAGTAGCAAAGGACAATGGAGTTCAAAAGTACTCACAAAATAGTGCACTACAATGAACAGGATAGGAACCCATTTCATTAATTAATGGTAACCACCATTGAAAAAACCACCACAGAAGCACATGACTTAAAAAAGATAGCAACAGAGAAAAGATGTATGGAATACAACCAAATAAAAACAAAAGATAGAAAAACGAAAGAGAAGGATCAAACAAGACACAAAACTAATGGAAAGCAATGTATAAAATGGCAAAAGGGAACTCACAAGTGTCAATAATTACACTAAATGTAAACGGATTAAACTCACCAATAAAAAGTCACAGAGTAGCAGAATGGATTTAAAAAGAAAATCCAACTGTATGCTCCCTACAAGAAACTCATCTAAGCTACAAGGATAAAAACAAATTCAAAATGAAAGACTGAAAAACAATACTCCAAGCAAATAACATCCAAAAAAAAGCAGGTGTAGCAATACTCATATCGGATAATGCTGACTACAAGACAGGAAAAGTACTCAGAGACAAAAATGGCCATTTCATAATGGCTAAGGGGACACTGAATCAAGAAGACATAACAATTCTTAATATATATGCACCAAACCAAGGAGCACTAACATATATAAGACAGCTACTTATTGACCTTAAAACAAAAACTGACAAAAATACAATCATACTTGGAGACCTCAATACACCGCTGACGGCTCTAGATCAGTCATCCAATCAGAGAATTAATAAAAATATATTGGCCTTAAACAAAACATTAGAGCACTTGGATATGATAGACATCTACAGGACATTTCATCCCAAAGTGACAGAGTATACATTTTTCTACAATGTACATGGATCAATCTAAGAATTGACCATATGTTGGGCCATAAAAAAAACATCAGCAAATTCAGAAAAATCAAAGTTGTACCAAGCATATTTTCTGATCATAAAGCCTTGAAACTAGAATTCAACTACAAAAAATTGAAAAAAAATCCCACAAAAATGTGGAAACGAAATAAAATACTTTTAAAAAATGACTGGGTCAAAGAAGGAATAAGCACAGATAGCAAAAGATATATACAGACAAATGAAAATGACAATACGACAGGCCCTAGCCGGTTGGCTCAGCGGTAGAGCGTCAGCCTGGCGTGCGGGGGACCCGGGTTCAATTCCCGGCCAGGGCACATAAGGAGAAGCGCCCATTTGCTTCTCCACCCCCACCCCCCACCTTCCTCTCTGTCTCTGTCTTCCCCTCCCGCAGCCAAGGCTCCATTGGAACAAAGATGGCCCGGGCGCTGGGGATGGCTCCTTGGCCTCTGCCCCAGGCGCTAAAGTGGCTCTGGTCGTGGCAGAGCGACCCCCCAGAGGGGCAAAGCACCACCTCCTGGTGGGCAGAGCATCGCCCCTGGTGGGCGTGCCGGGTGGATCCCGGTCGGGCGCATGTGGGAGTCTGTCTGACTGTCTCTCCCTGTTTCCAGCTTCAGAAAAATACAAAAAAAAAAAAGAAAAGAAAAGAAAATGACAATACGACATATCAGAATCTATGGGATGCAGCAAAAGCAGTGATAAGAGGAAAGTTCATATCACTTCAGGCATATATGAACAAACAAAAGAGAGCCCAAGTGAACCACTTTACTTCACACCTCAAAGAACTGGAAAAAGAAGAACAAAGACAACCCAAAACCAGCTGAAGAAAGAAGATAATAAAAATCAGAGCAGAAATAAATGAAATAGAGAACAGAATAACTGTAGAAAAAATTAATAGAACAGGAGCTGCTTCTTTGAAAAGATCAACAAAATTGACAAACCCCTGGCAGGACTTACCAAGGAATAAAGACAAAAAACTCATATAAACAAAATCCAAAATGACAGAGGAGAAATCACCACGGACATTGTAGATATACAAAGAATTATTGTAAAATACTATGAAAAACTTTATGCCATTAAATTCAACAACCTAGAAGAAATGGATAAATTCCTAGAACAATACAACCTTCCTAGACTGAGTCGAGAAGAAGCAGAAAGCCTAAACAGACCTATTAGTAGAGAAGAAATAGAAAAAACCATTAAAAACCTCCCCAAAAATAAAAGTCCAGGCCCAGACGGCTATACTAGCAAATTTTATCAAACATTCAAAGAGGACTTGGTTTCTATTCTACTTAAAGTCTTAAAAAAATTGAAGAAGAAGCAATACTTCCAAACACATTTTATGAGGCTAACATAACCCTCATACCGAAACCAGGCAAGGATGGCACAAAAAAAGAAAACTATAGACCAATATCTAATGAATACAGATGCTAAAATACTAAACAAAATACTAGCAAATTGAATACAACAACATATTAAAAAAATAATACATCATGATCAAGTGGGATTCATCCCAGAATCTCAAGGATGGTTCAACATACGTAAAACGGTTAATGTAATACACCATATCAACACAACAAAGAACAAAAACCACATGATCTTATCAATAAATGCAGAAAAGGCATTTGATAAAATACAACACAATTTTATGTTTAAGACACTCAACAAAATGGGTATAGAAGGAAAATATCTCAACACGATAAAGGCCATATATGATAAACCATCAGCTAACATCATATTAAATGGCACTAAACTGAAGGCTTTCCCCCTTAAATCAAGAACAAGAGAGGGTTGTCCACTCTCTCCACTCTTATTTAATGTGGTACTAGAGGTTCTAGCCAGAGCAATCAGACAAGACAAAGAAATAAAAGGCATCCATATCGGAAAAGAAGAAGTAAAGGTATCACCACTTTTTGCACATGATATGATCCTACACATCGAAAACCCCAAAGAATCCACAAAAAGACTACTAGAAACAATAAGCCAATACAGTAAGGTCGCAGGATACAAAATTAACTTACAGAAGTCAATAGATTTTCTATATGCCAACAATGAAACAATTGAGAACGAACTCAAAAGAATAATCCCCTTCACGATTGCAACAAAAAAAATAAAATACTTAGGAATAAACATAACAAAGAATGTAAAGGACTTATATAATGAAAACTATAAACCATTGTTAAGAGAAATCGAAAAAGATATAATGAGATGGAAGAATATTCCTTGTTCTTGGCTAGGAAGAATAAATATAATCAAGATGGCTATATTACCCAAAGCAATATACAAATTTAATGCAATTCCCATCAAACTTCCAATGACGTTTTTTAAAGAAATAGAGAAAAAAATCATCAGATTTATATGGAACTATAAAAAACCCCGAATAGCCAAAGCAATCCTAAAGAAAAAGAATGAAGCTGGGGGCATTACAATACCTGACTTCAAACTCTATTATAGGGCCACGACAATCAAAACAGCATGGTATTGGCAGAAAAATAGACACTCAGACCAATGGAACAGAATAGAAAGTCCAGAAATAAAACCACATATATATAGTCAAATAATTTTTGATAAAGGGGCCAACAACACACAATGGAGAAAAGAAAGCCTCTTCAATAAATGGTGCTGGGAAAACTGGAAAGCCACATGCAAAAGAATGAAACTGGACTACAGTCTCTCCCCCTGTACAAAAATTAACTCAAAATGGATCAAAGATCTAAACATAAGACCTGAAACGATTAAGTACATAGAAGAAGACATAGGTACTCAACTCATGGACCTGGGTTTTAAAGAGCATTTTATGAATTTGACTCCAATGGCAAGAGAAGTGAAGGCAAAAATTAATGAATGGGACTACATCAGACTAAGAAGTTTTTGCTCAGCAAGAGAAACTGATAACAAAATAAACAGAAAGCCAACTAAATGCGAAATGATATTTTCAAACAACAGCTCAGATAAGGGCCTAATATCCAAAATATACAAAGAACTCATAAAACTCAACAACAAACAAACAAACAATCCCATAAAAAAATGGGAAGAGGATATGAACAGACACTTCTCCCAGGAAGAAATACAAATGGCCAACAGATATATGAACAGATGCTCATCTTCTTTAGCTATTAGAGAAATGCAAATCAAAACGGCAATGAGATACCACCTCACACCTGTTCGATTAGCTGTTATTAGCAAGACAGGTAATAGCAAACGTTGGAGAGGCTGTGGAGAAAAAGGAACCCTCATCCACTGTTGGTCGGAATGTAAAGTAGTACAACCATTATGGAAGAAAGTATGGTGGTTCCTCAAAAAACTGAAAATAGAACTACCTTATGACCCAGCAATCCCTCTACTGGGTATATACCCCCGAAACTCAGAAACATTGATACGTAAAGACACATGCAGCCCCATGTTTATTGCAGCATTGTTCACAGTGGCCAGGACATGGAAACAACCAAAAAGCCCGTCAATAGATGACTGGATAAAGAAGATGTGGCACATATACACTATGGAATACTACTCAGCCATAAGAAATGATGACATCGGAACATTTACAGCAAAATGGTGGGATCTTGATAACATGATACGAAGCGAAATAAGTAAATCAGAAAAAACCAGGAACTGCATTATTCCATACGTACGTGGGACATAAAAGTGAAACTGAGAGACATTGATAAGGGTGTGGTGGTTACGGGAGGGAGGGGGGAATGGGAGAGGGAAAGGGGGAGGGGGAGGGGCACAGAGATAACAAGATAGAGGGTAATGGAGGACAATCTGACTTTTGGTGATGGGTATGCAACATGATTGAACGACAAGATACCCTGGACTTGTTATCTTTGAATATATGTATCCTGATTTATTGATGTCACCCCATTAAAAAAATAAAATTATTTAAAAAAAAAATAAAGTGCACATGAAGGGGGAGGTGGAATTAGGAGAGAGTAAAGGATGTATAAATGGTGATGGAGGCAGACTTGACTCAGGGTGGTGAACACACAATACAGTGTATACCTGAGACCTATATAATTTTATTAACCAATGTCACCCCAATAAATTCAATAATAAATAAATAAAAGAAAAAAAATAAAATAAAATACAACACAATTTTATGTTTAAGACACTCAACAAAATGGGTATAGAAGGAAAATATCTCAACACGATAAAGGCCATATATGATAAACCATCAGCTAACTTCATATTAAATGGTACAAAACTGAAGGCCTTCCCCCTTAAATCAGGAACAGGACAGGGTTGCCCACTCTCTCCACTCTTATTTAATGTGGTACTAGAGGTTCTAGCCAGAGCAATCAGACAAGACAAAGAAATAAAAGGCATCCATATCGGAAAAGAAGAAGTAAAGGTATCACTTTTTGCAGATGATATGATCCCATACATCGAAAACCCCAGAGAATCCACAAAAAGACTACTAGAAACAATAAACCAATACAGTAAAGTCGCAGGATACAAAATTAACATACAAAACTCCATAGCCTTTCTATATGCCAACAATGAAACATTTGAGAACAAACTCAAAAAAATAATCCCCTTCATGATTGCAACAAAAAAAATAAAATACTTAGAAATAAACATAACAAAGAATGTAAAGGACTTATATAATGAAAACTATAAACCATTGTTAAGAGAAATCGAAAAAGATATAATGAGATGGAAGAATATTCCTTGTTCTTGGTTAGGAAGAATAAATATAATCAAGATGGCCATATTACCCAAAGCAATATACAAATTTAATGCAATTCCCATCAAAATTCCAATGACATTTTTTAAAGAAATAGAGCAAAAAATAATCAGATTTATATGGAACTATAAAAAACCCTGAATAGCCAAAGCAATCCTAAAGAAAAAGAATGAAGCTGGGGGCATTACAATACCTGACTTCAAACTATATTACAGGGCCACGACAATCAAAACAGCATGGTATTGGCAGAAAAATAGACACTCAGACCAATGGAACAGAATCGAAAGCCCAGAAATAAAACCACATATATATGGTCAAATAATTTTTGATAAAGGGGCCAACAACACACAATAAAGAAAAGAAAGCCTTTTCAACAAATGGTGCTGGCAAAACTGGAAAGCCACATGCAAAAGAATGAAACTGGACTACAGTTTGTCCCCTTGTACTAAAATTAATTCAAAATGGATCAAAGTTCTAAATATAAGACCTGAAACAATAAACTACATAGAAGAAGACATAGGTTCTAAACTCATGGACCTTGGTTTTAAAGAGCATTTTATAAACTCCAAAGGCAAGAGAAGTGAAGGCACAAATTAATGAATGGGACTACATCAGACTAAGTTTTTGCTCAGCAAGAGAAACTGATAACAAAATAAACAGACAGCCAACTAAATGGGAAATGATATTTTGAAACACCTGCTCAGATAACGGCCTAATATCCAAAATATACAAAGAACTCATAAAACTCAACAACAAAGAAACAAACAATCCAATAAAAAAATAGGAAGAGGATATGAACAGACACTTCTCCCAGGAAGAAATACAAATGGCCAACAGATATATGAAAAGATGCTCATCTTCTTTAGTTATTAGAGAAATGCAAATCAAAACTGTAATGAGATACCACCTCACACCTGTTAGATTAGCTATTATTAACAAGACAGGTAATAACAAATGTTGAGAAGGCTGTGGAGAAAAAGGAACCCTCATTCACTGTTGGTAGGAATGTAAGTAGTACAACCATTATGGAAGAAAGTATGGTGTTCCTCAAAAAACTGAAAATAGAACTACCTTATGACCCAGCAATCCCTCTACTGGGTATATACCCTCAAAACTCAGAAACATTGATACGTAAAGACACATGCAGCCTCTTGTTCATTGCAGCATTGTTCACAGTGTTGGACATGGAAACAACCAAAAAGCCCATCAATAGATGACTGGATAAAGAAGATGTGGCACATATACACTATGGAATACTACTCAGCCATAAGAAATGATGACATGGGATCATTTACAGCAAAATGGTGGGATCTTGATAACATTATACGAAGCGAAATAAGTAAATCAGAAAAAAACAGGAACTGCATTATTCCATACGTAGGTAGGATATAAAAGCGAGACTAAGAGACATTGATAAGAGTGTGGTGGTTATGGGGGGTGGGGGGAGAGGGGAAGGGAAAGGGGGAGGGGGACGGGCACAAAGAAAACTAGATAGAAAGTGACAGAGGACAATCTGACTTTGGGTGATGGGTAAGCAACATAATTGATTGACAATATAACCTGGACATGTTTTTTTGAACATATGTACCCTGATTTATTGATGTCACCCTAGTATAATTAATAAAAAAAAAAGAGAGAGAGATAGCAGGTGGAGCCTCTGCCTCAGGTACTAAAAGTAAAGTGTGATCATGGCCCCAGATGGGAAGAGCATTGTCCCCAGACAGGAGTTACCAGGGGGATCCCAGTCAAGGCGTATACAGGAGTCTGTCTCTCTATCTCCCCTCTTCTCACTTAGAAAAGAAGAAAAAATAAAAAATAACAAAAAGATAGCCTGATAGATGGTTGTGTAGTAGATAGAGTGTTGAACTGAGATGCTAAGGTCCCAGGTTCAGAACCCTGAAGTCATGGGCTTGAGCACAGGCCCATTCGGCTTGAGTGCAGGCTCATCAGCTTGAGCATGGGATGGCTGAATTGAAGCCAAAGGTCCCTGGCTTGAGCAAGGGGTCACTGACTCAGCTGGGACCCCCCACCCCACCCGGTCTAAATATATGAGAAGTAATCAATGAATAGCTGAAATGCTACAAGTATGAGTTGATGCTTCTCATCTCTCTCCCTTCATTGTGTGTGTGGGTGTGTGTGTGTGAGAGAGAGAGAGATAGAGAGACAGACAGACAGACAGACAGACAGAGGGATAAATAGGGACAGACTGGAAGGGAGAGAGATGAGATGCACCAATTCTTTGTTGTAGCACCTTAGTTTATCATTGATTGCTTTCTCATATGTGCCTTGACCGGGAGGCTACAGCAGACTGAGTGACTCCTTGCTCAAGCCAGCAACCTTGGGCTCAAGCTGGTGAGCCTTGCTCAAACCAGATGAGCCCGTGTTCAAGCTGGCTACCTCAGGGTTTCAAACCTGGTTCTTCCACGTCTCAGTCCAATGCTCTATCCACTGCACCACTGCCTGGTCAGGCACTCTACCTTCCTGACTGTCTATCTGTCTCTCTCCAGCTTAAAAAAAAAGTTAAAAAAATGTGGAAGAGAAAAATAGGAACAAAGAACAAGAACAACAAATAGAAAACAGTAACAAATATCAACATTAATCCAACTATATCAATAATCACTTTATAAGTCAGTGATCTAAATAAATCAATTAAAAGACACTATGAGAATAAAAACTAGATCCAAATATATGCTAACTACAAGAAGCCCCCTTGAAATATAAAAACACATATAGATAAAAAGTAAAGATCCAGCAGCTTTATTCATAATTGCCAAAACTCGGAAGCAACCAAGATATTCTTCAGTAGGTAAATGAGTAAACTGTGGTCAATTAACAATGAAATATTATTCACACTAAAAAGAAGTGAGCTATTATGTATGAAAACACATGAAGAAAATTTATATGCATATTACTAAGTGAAAGAAGCCAATATGAAAACACTGTATGATTTAAGAATAAGACATTATGGAAAAGGTAAAATCATGGAGACAGTAAAAATATCAGTAGTCTCCAGAGGCTTTGGAGGGGTGTGATGAAGAGGCAGGATTTTTAAGGCAGTGAAACTATTCTGTGTATTACATGGTTATATATTATTTTATAGTCATGAAAACCCATAGAATGTACAATAAATACCAAGAATGAACTCTAATGTGAATGATGGACTTTGGTGAAAATGACGTGTCAGTGAAGCTTCATCAATTATAATAATACAGGTATCTACTGTAGCAGGTGATACTGACAGTGGAAAAAGCTGTAGTGTGGAGGGTATTGGGGATGAAAGCATATGGGTAATCTTTGTACCTCTTGCTCAATTTTACTCTGACCCTAAAAATGCTCTAAAAATAAAGTTTAATTTTTTTTTTTTTTTTTTACAGAGACAGTGAATCAGAAAGAGGGATAGATAGGGACAGACAGACAGGAACAGAGATGGATGAGAAGCATCAATCATCAGTTTTTCATTGTGACACCTTAGTTGTTCATTGATTGCTCTCTCATATGTGCCTTGACCGCGGACCTTCAGCAAACCGAGTAACCCCTTGCTTGAGCCAGCGACCTTGGGTCCAAGCTGGTGAGCTTTTGCTCAAACCAGATGAGCTCACGTTTAAGCTGGCAACCTCAGGGTTTCAAACCTGGGTCTTCCGTATCCCAGTCCGACACTCTATCCACTGTGTCACTGCCTGGTCAGGCAAAGTTTAATTTCTTAAATGAGCTATTAAGGGATATCATATGTACAGAAATAGCTTTCTAATTCTCTTATATGTAATATGTTTCTAATTGTTTAGACATTTGGAACAAAACCAATATATCTCAGCATCTCTACCAGCGGAGGGCTCTTAAAAGACAAATCTCTACTTCCATAACCCTAGCACCCAGCTGAGTGCCTAGCCCTACACAGATACTAACTCAATGTTTACTAATGTTGTTAGGAAAAGTAAAGATGCTTAGGGGAAAAAGGATCAAAGTTGGAGTTAGATTAACCTTGTTTGGCTATTTCTTAGTTTTTATGAACCTAGAGTTTCACTGAGGTTCATTTCTGAAATGGAGACAGTATCACAAAATTGTTGTAAAGACCAAGTAAGAAGCACTACATATAAGTCTTTTTAAATTGCACAATGTTTTATAAAATCAGTTACTCTTACTTATGTAAATAACTAACCAGATACTAAGTTAAAAGATACAGGGATGAACTGAAACTTCAAATTAAAAACACACTACCATTGCCCTGGCCGGTTGGCTCAGTGGTAGAGCGTCCACCTGGTGTGTGGAAGTCCTGGGTTCAATTCCTGGCCAAGGCACACAGGAGAAGCGCCCGTCTGCTTCTCCACCCTTCCCCTTCTCCTTTCTCTCTGTTCTCTCTTCCCCTTCCGCAGCCAAGGCTGCATTGGAGCAAAGTTGGCCCAGGTGTTGTGGATGGCTCCATGGCCTCCACCTCAGGCACTAGAATGGCTCCAATTGCAGCAGAGCAATGCCCCAGAGGGGCTGAGGGTCACCCCCTTGTGGGCTTGCTGGGTGGATCCCAATTGGGCACATGTGGGAGTCTATCTGCTTGCCTCCCCCCACCACTTCTCACTTTGGAAAAATACCAAAAAATAAATCAAAACACACTCCCATTTATATTAGCACCACCCAAGGAAATGAGGAAATTAAAGTAAATACAAACTCTGTCATCACCAAATAAACTACTTGGACCAAGATTCTGTGCCTTTTCCTCCTTCCCTGCACACAACAAACTGAGACATCAGACAAATGTTTTCTCTGACATTTTACCTAAGTTCTCTTATTTACTGATTTATCAAACATTTACTGAATGCAAATAGCTGCAGAAGGGCACAGGCATAATTACTGCCCTCAGAGAAGTCAAAGTCCAGTGGAGGAGGCAGACATATGAACAGATTCACACAATGGAGTGGAATTGGAGGCCCCAATAAACTTGGGTAATTCTGGATGGGTTGGGTAGAACCAGGGAAGAGAAGACAATAATGAGAGAAGGCTCTCTAGAGAAAAGAAATTTCCAGCATACATCTTAGAAAATTCAACGAGCAAAGAGGAAAAGGGCATTATAAGGCAGAGAAGACGAGGCTGAAGGGCACCAAATCAAAGACCTTGTATGCAAGGCTATGAGATCTTATTCTGTTAAGTATGGGGATCCACCAAAGGCTTTCAGTGAATTGCCGGCTTTAGCATGGGCTCGTCCAGCTTGAGCACAGGGTTGCTAGCTTGAGCGTGAGATTATCGACATAATCCCATGGTTGCTGGCTTGAGCCCAAAGATCATTGGCTTGAGCCCAAGGTTGCAGGTTTGAGCCCAAGATGACTGACTTGAGCAAGGGGTCACTGGCTTAGCAGAAGCCCCCCAGGTCAAGGCACATATGCGAAACCTGTTAATATCTTGCTTGAGATCTCACTGTGTGATTTCATGGTAACAATGAGCTTCTGATCTATTCTACTAAAAAGTGAAAGAAACCATGATTCAGAGTTTAATCTGAGCACTGAAAGTTTGTATTAAATTGAAGATTTATTGCCTCCTTTTCCTTATTAGGCAATCCCTACATAGTATTTATAAGGTGACTTTCTCATCTCCTTCTAAGTTCTATCAGAAGAATACTGCATGTATGGGCAACAGACACACATGGGCACTGGGAGGTTATTCTGATAACCTATCACTTGGCACCAAACATTTATGTTACTACTAGATCACTTTGAGACAGTGTTGACATCCAAATGTTAACTCCTGGATTTCTTTAAGAATACAGATTCTGTCAAATTACAAAAGGCAGGCAGGTAAATTTCACCCCTCTGCAAATAAATGAATTTCAGCAAATTTACATCATGTCAATCTCTTTTAAGACAATATACTTTTAAAACAAACCAAAGTCTAAGGATCAAACTTTATGAGGTCAGAACTGCCAAGAAGACAAAAACATCTCAGGTTCACTAAGGGGATGAAAATAGGTCACTCTCCTTTTCACCATTACATTCCTACCTCAACCAGCACCACAATGCTTGTCCAAAGAAAGGAAGACTGAGTATCAGAGGGAAGTTCAGAGTTGGGGACTGAGGGTAACCAGGTGTGACTGCTTTCCTCTCCATTCTTCCCTTACACAACAAACCTTCTGGTAGTCTGATCTGCCAAAGTAACATCTCGCCTGCCTTTCCCTGCACACCTCATCCCTCCCCCTCCCACCGGTAGGATTTGGGAAGGAATATTTTTAAACTAGCAATATCAAACAAATGCAAAGAAACTCATTGTATTTGATTTTTTTTCAAGTCACTTTACAAATATGGTCTTTCAAGCATAGCAAAAACACTCAGACATAAATTGCTGCTTAAAATTGTCCCCTGTAGAACTTATCCCTTCTACTACAAAGAAATGAAAAGGAAAATATTTCCAAGTGCACTGAGTTCCTTATTCAATAGTCATCATATGAACGTCAGTTGAAAAAATAATTTTTAAATGCCACCAAGTATTTAAAAATCTGCTTTAATTATATTTTCATGAATTCCAAGAAGAACATCATTGCAGTTAATGTTTACAAAAAAGCAGAACATCTAAACATGCAATAAAAAGTGAATTCACAGTGAAAATAATGTACGTTGGTACTAAAATATAGTTAGCTGGCTCCCTGATGGAAAAAAGGCTAATTATCTATTAATTTGGATTTTATTATGATAAAGTATTTTTTTAAAGCTTTGGGGGAAGTTTTCCATTTCTGCTACTATGGTTAGGAGCTGATGGAAGCCTCTCATTCTGAAAGCCTTTATTTGCAGCTTATACTTTAACCAGAAAAATTCAAAAGTACAACAGCTTGGCAACTATGTTCTTGTTACATACAAAGCCATTAACAAAAATATGTAACAAAATTTAAGTAAAACAAACAATTTTTGTCCTTATATACAGAGGTCTGCTTTACTCCTCCCACCTACGGTAAAATGAGAGGGTCTGGGGCAGCTGCCACCGGTCTCCTTTGAACTCTTACTCTGGATTGGGGTAAAGGCATCTTAAAAGGTAAGGTAACTATTTTCATCTTTTAACTGAATTATAAAAATACATCTGGGTTTCTCAATGAAGAAGGAAAAACAGGAAAAATGATAATGGCTTTAAAATAAAGAATACATCCCTTTGTCCTTTCCAAAAGTCTCTTAGTTAACTCAAGTTAGAGAATAAAAATGATTACATTTGGGACCGTGATCTGGGTGAAACATACATACCTTGAAACCCAAGCTGCTGAGAAGTTTCACATCTAGGGCACATATTTCGTATAGACAGAGTTTACATCACAGCGGGGAAAGATCACAGGTACACGAAAATTGGCCCCAAATCGAGATATAAATGCATAAACAGAAAGAACACAAGTTTAAAAATACATTTTAAAATCATTTCAAAGCCAAGGAAGGACCTTATTTACTAAAAACTCTTGACAATTGTACAGAATATTTTGTAAACATTGAAAATGCAGCTTTATGTAATTCACAGTCTCAAAAGAAAATAAATTTCTGGTTTATCATCGCAGCTTGGCTCTGTTTGCAAAACAGAAGTCTCAGAACAAAACTGGTCAGCCAGACCTGAGCCCAGGGCTGCACATGCGCCTTCAGGGATTCCCCGGCCTTCCACAGCACTGCCCTTGGCGCTCCTCAGGAAGCCGGCTATGTAGGAGCCGGTGGAATGCCGGTTCCCCGCGGGCAGGGGCGCTGAGGGTTTGTTTCGGAGAATCACTCCACCCACGTGGGTGGGATTCACAACTTTTTGCTTGCTGGCTCCCTGCTTTTCCTTGGCACGACTGGCAATATTGCGCACTCTGCTCTGACTTCTGGATGATAACTTTCTGACCAGTGCCTTGGGAAACTGATTGGCATCCTGCTTTGAATACAGTACTTGACAGCCGTCTTCCTGGTCAAAAGACACAAGTTTCCGCAGCTGCTCAGTCAGGGCATCTATAGGCTCAAATGTCTTTGTCTTCACAGTTACACCCTTCCCGTCTCTGATGCCAGTTGTAACAAAATTCTTACTAATACACTGGTATTTGCTTTCGAAATTGCAGGTAATGTCTTCTGATGTTAAATCCCCCAGACTTTTGGATTTGCAAGGGCTGGGCAGTTTCAGAACAGGCAGAGGAGGGTGTGGGGACTGCTTGGATGCAGAGGCATGCAAGTCTTGAGCACTATATGGGGGAAACACAAAGGTCTGGTTCATTTTTGCATCTGAATTTGAGAAGTGCTTGTGCATAAAACCAGCACTCTGATAGGCTAGACGAGAAATTCTCTGATTTTTGACATCTTGAATATTGTTGAATATTTCAGAGATAGAAGGGTGGAGAGTTTCTTTACAGTAGCCATTTCTCAAGCCTCTTTGAAAATGTTCCACCACATCTGAACTGTACTTCAGTTTTAAAGATGAAGCAAGGTGACTTGTGCCTCCCTGCTTATAGTCATAGGTGGTTACAGACAGGTTTTCTGAGTCTCCATCCATTTCCATGAGACTGCTCTCCCCAGAAATTAAACAGAGAGTGGGATCAGCTGTCACATCTCCCAGAGTCGAGTCAGTGAAAGAGACAGTGTGGTTCTTCAGTATGCCCCAGTCTTTCTCATTGGTGGGACTTTTTGGTAACCAGCAGTGAGAAGTATTAGAGGAACAAGGCAGGTTGCTTTCCATGGCCTCTGTCTTGGCCTTACTGGAAGGGTCATCATCTGGTTTGGTTTTGGACATATTAGGAGTGTGGGTAGTTTCACAAACAACTGTGTGTGTTGAGCATTCAGAGATCCCAGGACTTAAGAATGCAATTGGCTCAGGAGAAGAGCACAGCAAGGATGTCTTGGGTTTTCCCTTGGAAGAGCTATAGGGCATTTTTAGGTCCATGGTGGGCAAGGGAGGATGACCTGCCTTCACACTGGTGCTATGAAGAGGAGAAACAACTGTGAGGTCAGCCAGATTCCTGGTCTCATCAAACTGGCCAATCATTGCTGAGATGGAACTGCCTGGTTCATTCTCATTTGTTAAAGTGGAATTGTCCATAAGATGGGAACTGTTACTCTCCTGTAGAATCCTGGTAGAATGTAAATCAGGTATGTCAGAACAGAGCATAGAGACATCGGACAAAGAAAAGGATGTTGCAGCTCTACCTTTACCCCAATTACCTTCCAAGTTTTTAATCTCCAGATCACTTTGAGAAAGGATGCTTCCTGACAACATGCTTTTCCCTTCCACAAAGCTGATAGCATCCCCATTGTCCTTGGTTTTCACACCATTCAGATCTTGTTTTAGGATAAATGCAGGATTAAGATACAAATGCTGCCTTGGGGAGAGGGATTTGTTGGGGCAGTGGTGTTCTTGGCCTTCACCTGACACAGTTGATTTGGTTGTCCTTCCCTTAACACCTGGCACTCCCAAATGTTCTGTGATTGACACGTTGGCAGTAGACACAGCAGGGTCTGCATGGCTGATGTCTTTGTGGAGGAGAGCACTGGAGGAAGAGGATAACTTTTTGTTGAAATCTGGAAAACGTTGGTCTTTTACATTTGCTTTCCCATTTCTACTGCCATCCTTATCTTCTGCTGAATGAAACAAGCAACAGTTTAGGTGACATGTAGCACTTTATGTAGCTGCTGCAAACACTCATGTTTGTCTTCAAACAAATGGAGAATGTAAATCTATTACATTATGACAGAATATTACAATGGCTTGTATAGATTTGCAACAAAGTATCTGTGTGATGAATAAATGATAAAATATATTTATAGGAATGTCACTGAGGTTTCCCTTTAAATATCTATAATATCAGTTAAGGATGTAATAGTCATTATCAAAAAAATGTCAATGAGTTACCATACTTTTTACAGTGAGGATTACCTTAAGTTGTTTCCTATTCAGATTTGTACTACACAGAAGCATGGCAATAAAAAACAGAACAAGACAGCTCTGTTAAACAAATTATTGTGGTACCTACCTGTAAGCAAGATACTATAAGCTTTCAAAGTTAAGACTGTATTAGTAAAAAGCACAATCATATTATTTTTAAAAAAAACATTTTTGGCAAAAGATCTAATTAAATTAATTTCTAAAACAAATTGGAAGGTATGGAAGGTATAATCAATATATTAGAATACCAGTATATCTTGACTTTAAAATGTAAAAATAAAAAATTGGTTACCAATTCTATGCTACTGTGAATATCTAATTTTCTGTTAATCATATTTTTGTTTTTAGTATACACATTTCCTATTGCATTTGCCCCTAAAAGAGGCAGAATAATATCAGGCACAGTAAGGAAAACTAAAAATATACAAATCACAGCAATTTGGGATGTCTTATCATGCTTAGTATAGTGCTAAGTCAATATTAGATGTTTAAGTATTCTTATTTTTAGATGTTTAAGTATTCTTGATCAGATTCTTTTTTTTTTTTTTTTTTTTTGTATTTTTCTGAAGCTGGAAACGGGAAGAGACAGTCAGACAGACTCCCGCTTGCACCCAACCGGGATCCACCCGGCACGCCCACCAGGGGCAACGCTCTGCCCTCCAGGGGGCGATGCTCTGCCCCTCCGGGTCGTCGCTCTGCCACGACCAGAGCCACTCTAGCGCCTGGGGCAGAGGCCAAGGAGCCATCCCCAGCGCCCGGGCCATCTTTGCTCCAATGGAGCCTTGGCTGCGGGAGGGGAAGAGAGAGACAGAGAGGAAGGAGGGGGTGGGGGTGGAGAAGCAAATGGGCGCTTCTCCTATGTGCCCTGGCCGGGAATCGAACCCGGGTCCCCCGCACGCCAGGCCGACGCTCTACCGCTGAGCCAACCAGCCAGGGCTTGATCAGATTCTTTGAATAGTGTTAAAATACTTTCAATTATGATAAACAAAAAAGAATTTGTTTAACTTATTAAATATTTTCCTAACTAAAAAAAATCATAAAAAAATTGATAAACCCAAAAATTATAAGGAAAAAATTTAAATAGACTATGCTGTAACCAGGGACAGGTACTGTAAGTTTTTTGTAGAGGAACAGAATTATTTATATATAGAATTTTGTATTCAGCATTTTCTTCACTTAGTATTTTTTCTACATCATAACTTGGAATGCCATAGCTAAGTATTGCTCCATATTTGCCACAAGTTTTATCTATACATATACATATATGAATGACTAACTTATATAATTGTTTTTTTAAATGAAGAAAAGAAATATCACCTCATTATTGTTTGCTAACTCACCTTAATGGTATTAATATCTTAATTTTGGCATTAATAGAATTACTACTGATTTCTATTGAATATAGCTTTATTTTCCCCAAAATAGAGTTCTAAGTTTTGAAGCACATATTTCATCTCTTCTCTGTTTTGTCTTAGCAAAGTTTTAGACTTTTTAACTCCTTCTTCTCATTCAAATAAACCAGTCAAAAATTGGTCTGTCTCTCTACAATATCTTTAAATAAAAATCAATACAAGCAAAATGGTGTTTGTGAGAAAATAGATTATTGAAATTAGATTATATGATAAAAGGAGAATTTCCTAAAAGAAACAGGTATCACCTTCTACTTGTCTGAGATGATTGTGATTGAATTAAAATATACTTGTTACAGAAACATCAAATGGACACAGTATTGGTCCTAAATTATCTAGAATACGGCCAGAGAAAGAGTCACTGGCACAAGTTAAGAGTTCTTTGGTACATTGCAAGGCAAGCATTACTCTTTATCAAGTCTTTTTTTTTCTTTTTTTCTTTTTTTTATGACAGAGACAGAGAGAGTCAGAGAGAGGGACAGATAGGGACAGACAGGAAGGGAGAGAGATGAGAAGCATCAATTCTTTTTTGTGGAACCTTAGTTCATTGATTGCTTTCTCATATATGCCTTGACTGGGGTACTATAGCAAGCCAAGTGACCCCTTGTTCAAGCCAGTGACCTTGGGCTCAAGTTGGTGAGCTTTGCTCAAACCAGATGAGCCCACACTCAAGCTGGCGACCTTGGGGCTTTGAACCTGGGTCCTCCGTGTCCCAGTCCAACACTCTATCTACTGCACCAGGCATCTTTATCAAGTTCTCGATATGAGTGAGGCATTATACTCAAATTAGGGGAAAATATGGGTAACATCTGATGCCTATGCTTGAGGAGCCTATAACTGGAAAGGAGCTACAGACATGCTGCCTTCCATGCCAGCATCTGGGGATCAGGGGTATGAAGCCACAGGAAAACATCACCTGAGCTACCTCTTGAGGAAGCAAAGATGTCTCAAGTGAAGATGGCGGCTTGTTTTAACATTTGGTTTTTTCTCTTTCTCCACAGACATTTCCAGCCACAAACATGTATTATGTGTCAGAGAGAGAGATGCAACTGTATTCTACCTCAGAAAAATCAGTACCATTCAACCTGAGAACAGTCAGTTAATATGGTACCCACATAGAAAACCAAGATCTCTAATCATATTTTGCAGATTTTACCTCTCTCCGTTATACCTAATAGATCTATAGGCTCCATGCAATCATACCTCATGGTGCCTCTTAGCCCTGTCACTTTCAAATGCCATGTGATTTTAAGGCTTTAGATAAAACAGCTCTTCCTTTACCCTCCCCCTAAAGTTTAAAATCTAATCTAAAAAATAACTTTAAAACTTACTTATTTTTCAGTACCTTTTACGTTGACTACAAAATGTCAACTACGTTATAATAACTAGAAACCAAAATGAGGCTTATAGGGGCTTCTTTTTAGAGAAACTTAAAGCATCTTACCCGGACACATTTCTTTTCCTTCAGTGTCTTTTGCTCTTTCAGATATAGGCAGTGACAAAGCCCCCAGAAAACATTTGTCAACAGGCATTGAGACAGGGTGCACTTGCAAACTCCATGTGGTCCTCCTCACGGCACCATCTTGGTCTCTTGCAGCCTGAGATTCAGAATCCTTTATCTCTATCATTTCTTGGAAGCCCATTTTGCTTTTTTTTCTGCCTTTGGCTGGAGCGCTGGCGGTGCGACGCAGAATTCTTTCTCCAATTGATCGCTTCCAAACATGATGGGGATTGTTTTCTGAAGAACTGTGCCTGGGATTCTTATTAAACAGTCCCTTCAGACCTTGGAGCTGTCTGTTCTGAAGATACAGAAGGAAGGACCAACCACAAGTTAAGCAACTGTCATTATGTCAATCACTTGCCTTTTCAATGACAGCTTCATGAAAAATGCAATAAAAAACAAAAAATTTCAGCCATTGCTATATATTCAAACCAAGAAAACAGCAGCTCACATCATGTTGGCACAAACATCATGCACGTCTTTATCTACCTTACTTTGTGAGGAAAGTAGCCTTCCATTTTCACAGCCAAGCTTTCCCACTAGTTTCCTACCCAGAGATGACAAGGCAGTAGGAAAAGTTTCCACAGTTAACGAACTGTTTAGGTCTTCAGCTGCCTTAAAGCAACAGATGGATGTTTCAAACTGGTAAGCAGGAAAATGGAGTGACATGAGAAAGCATGCTGCCATAAGTGTTTAAAAAAGAAAGACAAAGACACCAGCAAGAACAAAGCACCATGCCAAGAAACTACCTTTGTAGCTCCTAGAAAGTGCAATATAGTATAACTGGGGTTGAGTATTAAAGGGCTCCACTGTAAGGGAAAAGATAGACAAACAAAACACAGTTTGGGCTCATTCAAGAAAGTGCACAAGGAACAACCAAAGAAAACAATGTGTTTACTTCTAATAAACCCTTTTTTCCAGTTTTAGTGATTTCAGCCACAGGTCCATTCACTGCTGCATTCACCCCACCACATTGTGGTTTACACACCCCAACCCAAACGGGCCTTGAGAGGAAAATGTAATACGAGTTATAAGTCGATACTTATTTAAGACAGAGACATCCTATGTAACACTTTTTCCCCCCATATTTTCATTTATTTCTGGGTCAAGTTTTAAGCAACTTCTGAATTATACTGTTTCCTTCAATATAATAAAGACTAGAGAAACTACTTAGTTAACCTGGGACTCCCAGAAATTCAAGAATCATTTTTCAGCCATTCGTATGTATTGAGGACAGAGGAAAAATCTCAACGAGAAGCACAAACAGAAACCAGGTCTAAACTTAGGAAGTCCTGGAATAACACTTCATCAGGCTACTTAGACCACCCACCCCCAACCTTCAGAAGTGTAAGGGACATGTTCCCCTAATTTAGGTTGAATTAGTCCATTCTCTAGCAATTGCCTGGTAGTCATGGGAATATTAATATTAGCCAACATTTTTTAGCATTTATTATATGCCACGCAGATTTCTTTTATTTTTAAGATTTCCTCTTTTCTTTTCTTTTTTTCTTTAAGATTTTATTTATTTATTTTTAGAGAGGTGAAAAAGAGAGAGATAGAGAGAGACAGACAGACAGACAAAGGGGAAGAGCAGGAAGCATCAACTCCCATAAGTGCCTTGATCACGCAGATTTCAAGGTAATATTTATTTCTTTCTTCATGAGGCAGGTACTGTTTTTACTCCACATTTGCAGACGAGAAGGCTGAGGCACAGTGGGCTGTGCAGACTCTCTGGAAAGAGCACTGAATATTTATGGGCCTTATTCAATGCTCTTCAAGACCTTCCAAATCATACCTGATTTGGAAAATTCATTCCAGTGGCCAAGTCTGCAATTACTTGGCATGAATAGAGGAGAGCCTATTGATTTGTAAACCTCAGGTGAGTTGTACAATGAAGGAGAAGTAGCAAAAGAGGGCTAGAATACATTTTTTGTGGTCTCTTTCTCTTAAGTTCTGCAGGTGGCTTTAAATTTATTCTTGAGTTTTAGTTTTTTGGATAAATACAATGGCATCTGATGAATGCATCCTGCCTAGAACTGGCTGGGATCGCAGCTTGGTTAGTCCAAGTAATTTATCAAACACCTGAGACATTATATTTCCCATTGCAACTAGCCATGACTTTTTAAGAATTAAAATAAAATTCAAAGAAGAAATAAAATGACTATTTTTTCATTGTTTTAGCCATACAAATAATCATCTGAGAGAATAGTTCTCTGTCAATCCCTGAAAGGCCCCTTGGGTGGAAGGAATGAGTAGACACTCCTAAAGAGCAGAAGGAGCACATGTGACAGGGAGCTAGCTGGGCACGGAGAGACACTGGGCTCACTGGGCTTCCCCACAGTGTTCTGCTGAAGAACAACTTGTTGTGATGTACATTCCTTTGATGCAATTATTCAATAAATAATTTTGTTAAAGCCTGTATTATTGCTGCATGTGGCTTTAAGACCTATAATCTTTCTCACCTTTCCATAGATTTCATTGATTGTTATATGGACAAATATGGATGCTTCTGTCAGTCCTTCTAAATAGACATGCCGGTAGCCTGATGAAAGAAGACAGAATAGTTTTCTTTCAGTTGAATTGCATTTGGCTTTCCCACTGGTACAATTCAATTAAGTGTCTGACTTTATTATATTATTTACATTTCACAAAGCATGTTATATAACACATGTTATATAATGCATTTAACATGTCATATACTGTATATATCACATACCATATATTAAATCTTCCAAAGAAAATGGAATGTTCAGGCTAGAGAGGAAAGGCCAGTCCATACCTACCAGGCACTAAGCTGCTGAAGGTCACGGTTCTTTGTCCAACAAAGTCTCGTCCAATAGGATCATGATCCCACACAAGGAATCGAATCAAAGCTATTTCTGGCATGTGTACTGTAAATGTCAGGGTTTCTTCCCACACAGGGTTAAAACCTGAGAGAAACAGGAAAAGAAAAATCAGAAAAGCAAAAGGGTTGGCTAAAAATGAATTGGCCATAACATCTGCAAAGCAGACAGTGAAAATTGCTTGTAATGGTTATTAAGCTCCTGCAGACAACCAAGCCACTCCAGGATGCCTTACTGAAATAAAGCCTCAGAATTTATCACATTGCTAGAAAATAATTGCTAGAAGAAAATTGCCTGTAAATGATTACATTGGTTCTAATCTTTGATGCCAAATTGCACTGTAGAGAAACTCTCTCACACATACTCAGGAGGCTTCAGTAAGGTCAAGAGTATCTACAGTAGGGACCTAAGAATGTTTTGGCATAAAACAATAAAGGATGCTTCCACCCCATCCCCTCTACCAAGAGAATTATGCTTCTAGATCACCAAAGATTCTGCTGCTGAAATTCACCAGCAACCATTTTATAAGGAAGGTGCTGTGCAGATTTCAATGTTTATATATTATGCTATTTAATCCTTAAAGCAATCTTCTAAAGGGGTAGGGTAGGATTTGTTTTTGTTCTCTATATTTTAAAAATATATATATTACTGACTTTCAAAAATTATACAAGTAACATATGCTCATTTTTTTAAAGTAGGAAATATAAGTATTTATAAATCATTTTGCAGTTGAGGAAATTGATGTACAGAGAAAATGTGCCTGAGGTCACACAGTGACACAGTCTAATTAGACTATTCACTATTGATTTCTAGTAGCTCTCCTGAAGCAAGACCTGGATACATAAAGATGATGTATTTGTATAGCTACTGAAGCAAAACTACATTATGTCTTGGTAAGATTCTCTCAGATAAAATAATTATTTAAACTACTAAAAATTAAGGACTCTATATGCTTTTCCTTTCTAAAAATGAAAATAACTTTTATTAAATGTATGCATTCAGGAGCATCAGCATTTAACCCTGTTATAGACCTTAGCTAATGAAATAATTATGGACCGAAAATCATTCAAATGGCCCTCCTGAACAAAAGAAGAAATTATCTTTTTGTTGACTTAGTGATGACCTTTCAATTACTTCTCAAGAAAAAACAACCTATTGAACATTGATAGGAAAATGCAACATAGAAAGTCTGCTTTCCTTAAGCATGTTGTTTAAGTAATAAGTTCATGCTACTCTTGAACCCCCAAATCCCTTTCTTTCAACTAGCACTTAGAAAAATCCCTCTTAAGGTCTCTCTATAAATCTCTAAGTTCTCAATGTTTTGAATTTAGAAAAACAAGTATACAATAATGTTTGTCAAATGTATGAACAAACACAATTTTAGAAGATTACCAAGAAAAAGACATGAAGGTTGGATAAAGAAAGCTGTTGCTACATTGCAGCCAAAATACAAGAGTGCTACCCATTCACCACATGGATATAAACAAGAAGAAAACTTGTCAGAGCATGTTGCACTTGCCTTTAGAGTTCTACATGCTCCAGAGAAAATGAGAAATCATCAAGTCATGAGCTTTATGAATGGAAGTTTTGAAAACTTACATGAAAACACAATGTAAAAATGTAATGGAGGCATTTTCCTAAGTGAAGTTTTAACCCAGTCCTTTAAAATATCATTTATTCTTTTCACTAGGAAAGATGTTGCTTTAAAGGCAAGTCTTGAGAGCCTAGATTACAATGTCCATCAAAGTATACCATGTATCAATCTCACATTTATTAAATAGATTTTAACATAAACTCAGATGACAGTAATGAACTTTATGAATTTCTCTTCTATATAAACATAATTTTCATTTTTAGTGCAATTTTATTTCTAGAGCATTCTGATTAAAAGTGAACACAGATCATCATCTTACCATTGTCATCCACCACACGGGTTTGATCTTTACAACAATCTACTGGCAATCCAATAATTTCAACTTCAACAAAAGGATCAATGATCTATATAAATAAAGAGAGTACGTTATAACAACTGATACACTTCTACACATGTGTTAATTAATATGAGAATACTGGCCAAAATACCCACATTTCAACTGTAACCCATTTTATTGGGTACCCAACAAGAAAGAGAAACTGTACTAGGTGCAAGAGATTCAGATCCATGAAACAGAAATAAAAAAACAGGTTAAATTCTTATTTGCCAATATCAACTAATGCTATACAAACTTTATCTGATAATCTACAACTATAGTTCTGGGTATACACGCAACAGAATGAGAGCTGTTGTCCATGCACAAGTACGCAAGCAGCTTTGTTCATCATAGTCGCGCACTGGAAACAACATAAATGTCTATAATGAATGGGGTGGATAAATTGTGAAATAGTAATTTAATAAATACCCTACAACAATAAAAAAAGAAAGTTCTGCTACCTAGACATAATGTTGACTAAGCCAGACATAAAAGAGTAAACACTACAAAAGTCAATTTACATAAAGTTTGAGCACAGATAAAATCAATCTATTATGATAATGGGTAGTGTTTGATAGGGGGTAGTATTGATTGGGAGAGTAGACAGAAGCTTTCTCGGGGTTATTTTTGAACTTGGTTGCATAATGATTAATCAAGCTATCCATATTTAATCTGTGATTTTAATGAAGTTAAATCAATGGGTACTATAATATAAATTTTAAAAAGTAATTTTTAAAAGATTAAAAAGTAATCAATAGCTATTATTAACAAGACAGGTAATAGCAAAGGTTGGAGAGGCTGTGGAGAAAAAGGAACCCTCATCCACTGTTGGTGGGAATGTAAAGTAGTACAACTATTATGGAAGAAAGTATGGTGGTTCCTCAAAAAACTGAAAATAGAACTACCTTATGACCCAGCAATCCCTCTACTGGGTATATACCCCAAAAACTCAGAAACATTGATACGTAAAGACACATGCAGCCCCATGTTCATTGCAGCATTGTTCACAGTGGCCAGGACATGGAAACAACCAAAAAGCCCGTCAATAGACGACTGGATAAAGAAGATGTGGCACATATACACTATGGAATACTACTCAGCCATAAGAAATGATGACATCGGATCATTTACAGCAAAATGGTGGGATCTTGATAACATTATACGAAGAGAAATAAGTAAATCAGAAAAAAACAGGAACTGCATTATTCCATACGTAGGTGGGACATAAAAGTGAAACTGAGAGTCATTGATAAGAGTGTGGTGGTTACAGGGGGAGGGGGGAAAGGGAGAGGGGAAAGGGGGAGGGGGAGGGGCACAAAGAAAACTAGATAGAAGACTTTGGGTGATGGGTATGCAACATAATTGAAAGACAAGATAACCTGGACTTGTTGATCTTTGAATATATGTATCCTGATTTATTGATGTTGCCCCATTAAAAAAATAAGATTATTAAAAATAAAAAATAAATAAAAAAAATAAAGTAATCAAGAGAAAAAATATGAGTGTTTAGTCTTCCTCCAGGGGAAGGGTCCTGCTTGGTTGACCATCTGTAAGCTCTCCTTTGTGGTGCAGGCTCTCGATAATGAGCAATGAAGTTCTAAAATCCTAAAGAACCCAGAAAGAAGAGAGAGTAATTGAAGTCTCAGAAAACATATTTTTAGGAGCTTAGAGAGTAGAGAGAATAAAGTTTTGTGGGGAACCCCAGAGAATAAGAGCTAAAGGTCTAAAAGAAGAACATGTTAAGATAATTAGATGAATACACACATTTTTGGTTTTCTAAATAAACTCCAGTGTTAAAGGTAGTCATTTACAGTTATTTTACACCATAGATTCTTCCTTTGAATAGAATCCTGTGGGAAAACTTGACCAGTGGGGATTGTGGAATTATTGAGGAGCTAATGAATGTGATTTCTGTATTTTAGAAATGCTAAGACCACAACTTGAAGAGCTTGAAGAGCAACTTCCTGTTTTTAAAAGGTGGTTCCTGTGTTGACCTTCAGCAAGTTAAGTGTGTGTTCTTCAGAGCCCTCATCTGTGAACCTGAGAGAACAGTGTCTGTTTCACCCCACCACAGCTCAGGTAAGATACTAGAATGGAATCAGACAGCGGCAGTGGAACTGCAGAGAGATTTGGGATGTAGGGCACCTGGGAGATGGTAATTTACTAAATGTGGAGAACAAAAACAAAAAGGTGAAAATTAGAGATAACAATTTCTGATTGGGAGCAAGAAAAATTATCATTTCATTCTCAGAAATATGAATAATATGAGTGATCAGGGGCTGAGATTATATGGAGCTAGAATGGGAGGGACTCATTACCTTCAAGTAGCATTAACACTACAATTTTGTACCTGATAAAAATCATAGATGTCTTCATGTCACATTATGGTAGTTGCAGAAATCTTTATATATCATCTACACTCATTATAACTTAAAATTCTAATAGTTAGTAGACTACCTCTAGATCCTGCTATTTATTGCATTAATAGACACATACTTCAGCATGTCACAATTTGTTTTTAATATTTTGATGAGTAAATTTCAATATAGTTGGTTTCCTGGGTAGCCCTCTTTTATTTTATGCATTTAAAAACATTACTCTTTGGGGGGATGGGGTGGGCAGGACTCACCAGATACTATAGGCTTCCAGGGCTCAAAAAAATTTACAATATTCTTATCAAGAACCTTGTAAGCCAAGATAAGAAGGTTGGATTTTATTTTAATTACAAAAGGAAGTCTCTATTCATTTAAAAGATTACTGTAACTCTACAGACTATGTACTAGTTACAAAAGTAAAGAGATACCTATATAATGAAAAATACCTGGAAGAACCCCCTTATGCACATAGCACTATCCAGGACACACAGCCATGACATGGCCCTGATGTGGCACACTAAGGAGGACAGGACATTGCCCACAAACTTCATACCTTTCCCGAACAGGGTTATTCTGATTTCAGTCATGACAAACAACCAGGGAAATCCAAACAGAAGGATATTGTCAAAACAACTGGCTTGAACATTTTTTTAAAAGTAAATATCATGAAAACAAAACAAAAAGCTGGAGAACTGCTTTATATTTTTAAAGAATAATGAGAAATGTCCACTAAAGGGAATGTGTGATCCTTGAATGGATCCAGAGTCCAAAAGAAAAGAAAAAAAGATATAAAACCATTTTGGAATAATTGGGGAATATTAGTGTGATAGTATTATCTAATATATAACCCAATTTTGGATTAGTGGATAATACTATCACACTAATATTAAATGTCATGAGTGACATGATTGTATTTGATTATACAGGAGAGTGTCTTTGTTCTTAAGAGATAAATGCTTAAGTACTCAAGGTCAAGAGTCATTATTTTTTCAAAAAAGAAAAAGAAAAGAAGAAAATGCATAAATACACACAGATACGTATGTGGATATATATAATGATCAAATTTTGTGACATTTGCATTATCTCTCTCATGTGTCTCTGTATGTGTGCACACACATACATGCCCTCAAATATATATGTACACACATATGTATATATACACATCAAAGAGAAAGCCAATGTCACAAAATTTAATAATTTAACTGGTAAACCTTGGTGCTGGAGCTATGATATTCATTTTAGTTTTCTTGAAGCTTTTCTGAGGTTCAAAATGTTTCAAAAAAAAGGGGGAGAGAAAACATAGGAGTTGAGTTCTTCCCTTTTTGTAGTCAAGAAAGAAAAAAAAAGGAAAGAAGAAGAGGCGAGGGGAAAAAATTGTTTTGTTACAACTAAAACGATTATTCTTGTGACTGGAAGGAGAACAGAATGAAAGTGGGGTGACCCATTGGCTGGAAGGCCACTGCATCAGAACTGACAAGAGAGGATGGTGGGTTAAATTATGCTGGAGGCAAGAGAGAAGGAAAGAATGGTCCCATTGAAAGTGTCTACTTTCTGAGGAGGCTTTGATGCCAACTACTGAAGATGAGAAAGAAAATGATGAGGACCAATGTTGAAGGAGAGAGAAGGGTGGAAACAGCCACTGCAGAGAGCAGGACAGTGGGCTGATCAGGTGCAGCTGGATAGTAGTACCTCACTATGGGCAAGGTGAGGGTAGAAACCAAGAGTTTATGGTAACACCAAAGTGCAAAGCTGTGTGGTTTTCTCCATCAACATTCAAGATCCAGAAATGATGGTTTTATAGGTAGGAGTGCAAAGAGCCTGGCGTGATGGGCCACTCCTGAGAAGAATTACATGAATGTAAGAGGGGCTGACATGAAGAAAAAAATTGAGACCAAGACGGACAAGACCAGATGTAAAGGAAACAACAGAGTAAAAGCTCTGGAAAGACAGGGTGCTGTGGTTCAAGAGGGAGGCATTTTAACATCATGCTCCAAAGGTGCAGCAAGTAATGATAAGAGTTAGCATGTGGCCAGAAGCAGGTGGCTGATGTGCAGCAGAGGTGAGGGGATGAGGAATGCGGATGGAAAGTTAGCCATACTCTTTTGCAATGTTTCTATTAGTAATAAAATTGTTCTTTGCACCCCAATGCTAGCATTGCCAGTGTCAGTCTCAAACAATGAATTGAATTGCACGCACTCATACCTCCAAAATAGCCGATGTCTAGGATGACAGTGTATGCTTTGCCTATAGCTGCTTAATATCTGGTGAGCTCAGATCAGTGCTCATTTATAAACATACACAGAACTGACACTTTGGATGAAATGTCAATACAATAAAATAATCACATAATTAACTACTGGGTCATATGTGGCTTACCTCCCCTCGGTCTCCAAGCATGGAGTCTGGGGGTTTGGGAAGTTGCTGTCCACTGATCACTTTCAGGATGAGCTGCTTTTTGGGGTTGGCGGGAAGTGGATCACCAGAGAAAGGGTTGAAAGTACCTAAGCCAAGTAAGCAAGTGTTAAAATTTAAGATTAGTAGCATGGAAACACACACACACACACACACACACACAGAGCTAAAGCTTGTAGAAGAAATAACAAATGCTAAGTTACTACAGTGTTTCTTAGAGCGAAGCAATGCTCTCTTAACTATCAGTGTGGCTTCTGCGTGAAGACAGTGCCAGCTGGCATTTCCATAGCAGTGGTTTTTTTTTTTTTTTTTTTTTATTTCTTTATTTTTACAGGGACAGAGAGAGAGTCAGAGAGAGGGACAGACAGGATCAAACAGGCAGGAACGGAGAGAGATGAGAAGCATCAATCATCAGTTTCTCGTTGCGCGTTGCGACTTCCTAGTTGTTCATTGATTGCTTTCTCACATGTGCCTTGACCGTGGGCCTTCAGCAGACCGAGCAATCCCCTGCTGGAGCCAGGGCCTTGGGTCCAAGCTGGTGAGCTCTTCACTCAAGCCAGATGAGCCCGCGCTCAAGCTGGCGACCTCGGGGTCTCGAACCTGGATCCTTCCGCATCCCAGTCCGACGCTCTAGCCACTGCGCCACCACCCGGTCAGGCCATAGCAGTGGTTTTTATTAGACTCCACGCTCCCCAAGGCAAAGGAATGGGCAATTTAAAGCAAGTGTCTGCAGTGCAATTATCAACTGTGGCATGAGGGAAAAAGGAACACTTTATCTGAATGGCAACAATACAGAGAAGGGGAACAGTTATGTCAGATCCAAATAATTTTCTAACCTAAACTATCCCGGCTATAGAGTGAATATAACAAACAGAAAAGATCTGAAATTAAATAGCAGAGAAAGAAGACATGCAAAGTAAAAAATCCTGAAGATACACCTGTCAACACATTTTTACCTGAAGTGTTAAAAATTCAATTTAAAAAATTTTAAGAGAATTTTAATAAGCAGAACCAAAAAAGTAAAAGAAAGCATATTTTTTATCTACTACCTTATCTTTTTTTCTTTTGTTTTTTTTTTGTTAGCCCTGTTTTGTAACTGGACCATACTGACAAAAGGGCCTGACAAAATTGGTTCAGGTGGTATTTTAATGTTGCCACCAGGTTTCCAACTCATACTCCCTAAGAAAGTTTCTGAAAGGGCTCAGCCCTAGAAGACAGTATAACTTATAAGTAATACCCATTGCTACCCCATCCCTCTTCACATGCATAACCTCAGGAGAGAACATTCTAGACATAGGATGACAAGAGTTTTAATTTACATTCCAACACCTGAACTTGTATCTCTTGTTTTTTTTAATTATGTTTCAAAATACGGGGCTATCACACTTCCAGAGAGCTCTCTCAGTAGAGGACACCTGGGTTCAGATACACGACTATGAAATGAACACATACCTTTGCACATTTGCTGGGGTTTGAGGACATAGCCACAGTTGCCATTTGTTTTAAATTTGGCTCGATTTAACTGCATGACTCGCCCTTCAGACTGGTAGTTCAGTGCCACTGTACAAGTTCAAAGTTTGAGAGAATTAGGAAAAACTAGACTCAAGACATACAGAGAAGCACGTCTTCCCAAGTTATACGCACCTAGCTGGCAGCCTGCATTCCAGTAGGGCAGAGGATTGAAGTTACTGGAGTCAATGCGGTAGGCGGAGGGATAGATCCTTGTGAGTTGCTTTTGGTTATAAATCATGAACTGCTCTGATTTCTGCTGAACCACCTGATGTGCTCTCGTTTCACTGAATGATAACACATTTCCTATGGTTCCTGGCAGTTTTTAATAAAGAAAGAAGAAAAATGAGAACTATAGGGGAAAAAAAAACAACAACAAAAAACGTCACTCACAAAAGACCATATAACATATCAGATTCTTAAACCAACAGTTAAAAGGGAGAGAAAGCTCCTGACCAAGAGAGACTCATATAATTTCATTCTTAGGCCTGTTTTGCCACTTTAAGGCCCAACTGAGCTATATTAAGATAACTGCATTTATTTCGAGCTCCTATGATTTCCCAAGGGTTCAGCCATCTTACTAATGTTTATCTGGCTAGTATGAACAGGGTGAGCAGGAAAACAATTTTAGGTGCCTACTTCAAATAGAATGTCTTTGCCAAAGATATGAGCAGATATGGATAAATAAAAACTATCTATGTAATTTAGTCCTAACAACAGGGAGACAGTCATTGAAGGAATTCATCTAGAGACACGTATTAACTCATAGCTCTCAGAAATAAAGAAAAAAATCCAAAATAAATATTAGTTTTCAAGTTAATTTGAATAGAATTATGGAACTAGTCAAAACCTGTTTGGGAGAATGAGTTCAAAAGAGCATTATAAAGAAATAAAGCTTAGAAACAAGATCATCTACCTACTCAGGTTTATAAACAATGGGGAAAAACTGGAGGTAAACAAACAGGAAGCTTATATTAAAATTTCCACTTGGACTATCATTAGGAGGACTCAATCCAGGGCCAAGAAAACTGCAAGTTTGAAGTTGTGATGGAGTAAACTTCCAAATGTTAATGTGCTACCCTGTTCCCCAAACCCATCTTTTGCACTGTGTCTACAATAACCCTACTACTTCTTCACTAAACATCCATACCCAATCCCAAAATGACCAACCATCTGTCTCCTGGGTCTGCTGGAAAAGGTTTAATCTAAATGAAGATCCAGACTTCTCCAGAGCCTCATTTTCATTCCAATGTGTACTGTGACTGCAGAGTATCTGAACCCAGACTGAGGGACATGGCCCATGAAAACAAGGAGTAGAGCTGTAGTCTAGCTGGGCCAGCTGGCCTGACTTATATCCAAACTGTGCATGTTTATTAGAGCACAGTCTCCCAGGGTCTCCATTGTCTTCAGGGCTGTACACCCTGAGAATAACTAGCAATTACACTTTAGACTTAGAACTAGGAATGGTCATAAATACAGGTGAGAGGCAAAGAAATGAGAGAGTTTTTAATCTGATGATGTGCCTCATATAAACTCTTTCCTTACCATATATATTTTATTGACATTAACTTGTTAACATAGTTCACATCTCAAATTCTAAAAAAGATCATTCTAAAAATGATCTTAGTTGAGAATTTTAATAGGAAACTTTGAACATGATAGGAGAAAATATTGTCTTTTTGAGAAGTCACATACAGATAATGTAGTACTGTAATCATCAGTACCACTCTTTGCTGTCTCTCCACATAAATATGCATACCACATTGTCATTAAGATGAATACTTGATGATTAGGCAAATATCAATTAATATATAAATAGAGTTGAGTTGCTTTGCATTAGAACAAGCCATACACTCATTATCTATTGTTCATTTTAAGGCTAAAAAACCCCCCATAAAAGACAAAAACAGCTGAAGTTCAAGAGCTAAATAGCACTCAATATTATTTTTTCATTAAGCTAATAGGATCATGATATTCTAAGGCATTTGTTAGAAATTATATTTCTGTAAACCAAATACCCCTTCAACTCCATTAAACCACTCCCTGAGTTTATTTTCTATTATGTACAGTGATTACAAGAATGTGCTGTTCACTTGTTGAGAATCCTATATCATGCTCTCACATGTGAAATAAATTTTAAAATTTTATAACTATCACCATAAGAAGAATAAATCAATATCAAAGGGAAAAAAATCTGCAAACAGAAAAACATACACTTGTGGAGATAGGGGGCAAAAAGAGATTTCAGGAAAAATCTTGGAGGTTTGTGAGGACATGAGACTTGCCCAATGCTGTTTTCCCTTGATTAGACTTGGAGAGAAAATGGGAGATTCTGATTTCCATTCAACTTCTACCATAATTGAGAGCAGACTGAAAAGCCACATGAGCATAGTTTACTTTTATAAACATTCACTAACTGAACGAAATAGAAATGAGAAGGGTAGTGAATAAAGGGGAAAAGAGCAACTCATAGGTAAGTATAGGGTAAGAACAGTTGTGACTAGCATTTTTCAGCTGAATAGATGGCAATTCATACAGGAAAAATCAGTGAGCCACTGCTTCTGAAATGTTTGTTCTTTTTTGTTAAAATCTCAATCTCTGGATGAAATTATTTTTGGCAAAATCCAAATTTCCAATGAGAAAATGCGGGGTTTTATTGTTCAAGCCAATTGACTTATTCTTTTATTTTTTGGTCATTCATACTGAGAATAGCCATCAAACCAGGTCAGGTCTCCATAATTCCAGTATTGGGGAAGACCTTTCTCTGACACTTTTGTTTTGTTTTTTTGTTTGTTTGTTTGTTTTCATTTTTCTGAAGCTGGAAACAGGGAGAGACAGTCAGACAGACTCCCGCATGAGCCCGAACTGGGATGCACCCGGCACGCCCACCATGGGGCGACGCTCTGCCCATCCTGGGCGTCGCCATGTTGCGACCAGAGCCACTCTAGCGCCTGAGGCAGAGGCCACAGAGCCATCCCCAGTGCCCGGGCCATCTTTGCTCCAATGGAGCCTTGGCTGTGGGAGGGGAAGAGAGAGACAGAGAGGAAAGCGCGGCGGAGGGGTGGAGAAGCAAATGGGCGCTTTTCCTGTGTGCCCTGGCCGGGAATTGAACCCGGGTCCTCCGCACGCTAGGCCGACGCTCTACCACTGAGCCAACTGGCCAGGGCCTCTGACACTTTTGTCTTTTTTATAATAAAATCCTCCTCTGCCCTATAGGAAACATCTCTGACTGATAGACGATCAAGCAACCACAGTAATCAACAGAGTCCTCCTTGTGAGCTCAAAGCTTTGTGCGGGCAGGCAGTTTCCTGAGGACTCAAGTTGGATAGTACCAAGTTCCAGAAATGTGTACTGATGATCTAACTAACAAAAAATTAATTAACTACTGACAAAGAAAAGTCAAGAATATTTATCCAGAAGAAAAAGCACTCAGTCCTTACCATTGTCCACAACGTCCTGGGCTGCCACAGAGTTTGTGTATACCACCAGATCAGAGAGCTCTCGGCACAGCTTCATGGTTTTTCTTCGGAGACCCAGCCTGTGAAACACACACCCAGGGACTCAGGACATTGGAGAGCTGGAAAAAGTCTGGGCCTTTGTTTACTCTGCCTTCCCTACATGCTTCTAATGAAGCCAGCATTAGAACCTAACTCTGTTTGATACGTACATGGATGAATGTTGAAAACATATTAAGTGAAAGGAGCCACACACAAAAGACCAAATATGATAGGATTCCATTTATATGTAATGTCCAAAAAGGCAAATCTACAGAGACAGAAAGTAGATTAGTTAGTGCCAGAGACTAGGGGAGAGAGAGATGGGAAGCAGCTACTAATGGTAGTTTTTTTTGTTTTTTGGGGTTTTTTTTGCTGTGATACAATGTTCTGGAATTAGAGAGTAATAATATAGACTTACTGATTCAATGAATATATTGAACACCTATTAAAGATATAGTGAACAGAGATGACGTCAGAGTAATGGCGGGGTAGTAAGAAATACCGATAAATCTCCCCCAAAACTCAACAAGATCTTTAAACAGAAACAGAAAAACCTATACTTGGAGCCTCCAGATGCTTCGCAATACACCCAAAGGTATGGTCGAGTGAAAAATTGGATAAATATATAACCAAACCCCTAAGGAAATAGGGAGTAAGAAATGCTCCGCCTTCCTCACTAACCTAAACAGGGCGGCTTTCTCTGGTAACTGTGAATATAGAAACTGAGGCGGGCAAAGGGGGTGAACAGATCCAGGCCGTGGCACAAACGGCCGAACCAGGCTGTGGCACGGTGATCCAAGTCAAGGAAAAACTGATCCTGTGGCAACCCGGGCAATACAAGCTAACACTTGCGCCAAACCCAAACAAAGAAAGACAAGGGGAGCAGCCATTTTACCCGGTCTCCTGGTCGGCGTGCGCGCAGTTAGCGGGCGAGAGATTTCTTCCTAGGCCCCGGGAGTGGGTGCCCGTGTTGCCCCACGGAGAGGCAGGGTCAGAGGCCTTTCTGTGGGCGGAGGGCAGAGTCTCTGGGCAGCCCCAGCGCCCTGGGAAAGCCACGCACGGGAGGGAGTGAGAACTAATTCCAACGGTGGAAATTTTCCGTGCTGCTGGGGGTTTCACTCAGAGGGAAACGCGGCCGGCCTCATATCCTGGATTCAGCGCGCAGATAGTGAATGAGAGATTCCTCCCAGTGCCTCAGCAGTGCGCGCCTGTGTTTTCGCACAGAGGGGCAGAGTCAGGGGCCTTTGTGTGGCCCAAAGCGGGATCTCGAGCCGCCCCAGCGCCTTGCAAAAGCCGAGCACAGGGACGGAGCGAGACTCAATTCCAACACTGCAACTTTTCCCTGCGGTTGGGGGTTTCACTCAGAGCGTGAGACTGCTGACCGGATATCCTGGTCTGTGCGCGCAGACAGTGAATGAGAGTTTCCTCCAAGCGCCCCGGAAGTGGGCGCCCGCCTGTGTTACCGGACAGAGTGGCAGAGCCAGAGGTCTTTGAGTGGGCGGAAAGCCCGCCTGATTATGCTAGCAGCTCTGACTGACTGAGCCTTACCCAGAGCCCTGTGCTGAGTGGAAATAGAGTGGGGAGTTGCCAGCTCTTTGAGCCTCTTACTATCCAGGCAGAGGCAGCAGCAACCCCATAGCTGGATTATCAGGCTACTAATTGAGGAAGGAAAGACTAGAAGAAAGACTCCAGGAACACGGACTCTCTCACTGTCGGAGACTATAAATGCTAATGAGCCTCGACTGCCAACGAGACTAAAGCACAATACATGACATTGCCATAGAGACTTATCAACTGCAAACCTCTACCTGAGCGTGCCAAAGGGGCAGAACCTGGGGTACAGAGTAACCGACCAGGAAGAGGGAGAGAAAAGAAAAAGCAAGAAGATAACCTCTCAAAATCAAGAACAATATGCAGACTTTATAACCTATCCCATTTTATTATATTTGTTCGTTTGATTCTCTTATCTTCATTCTTGATACTTTTTTTCCTCCTCCAATTTGGCTGATTAACTCTCTGCCGGTCTTACTCTCTCCTCTCCTTGAACTACACTACCCATAAGTGTTACATCTCCCATTATCTTTTCTCTTCATTTCTCTCTATGAGGGTTGCACTCCAAAACCCTTAACTCTCTCTCTCTCTCTCTCTCTCTCTCTCTCTCTCTCCTCTTTCTTCTTTTAGTGGTTCCCTCTTTTTTTCTCTCTCTCTCTTTCTTTTCTCCCTCTATATTAGTTTCTTCCTTTCTCCTTTACATCTCCTCTCATTCAAACCTCAATAACAAACAAATTATCTTAACTGGGACTCAAACTTATGTTTGTGGCATTTTGGGGGGTTTTTACTTCACCTTTTTAACTCACTAGCAGTGCTCCCATTCCTGGCTCTCCATATTATCTAGTTCTGGTTCCACTAAATACAATAGTAATTTTTTAATTTGTCCCCCCATTTTTCCGTTTTCCTCTTATTCCTCTCATCATAACTCTTAGACAACCAACACCTAAAAGCAAATCATTTTATTCTTGACCCAAATTTTTTCCTTATTTGCTTTTTGTGGGTCCATATGCTATTTTTTTTCCTTTTTTTTTCTTTTTTTTTGTTTTTGCCCCTTTATTACTTTTCTCCAATTCAGGCCCTCCATCACAGGCATTGTTTGTTATAATTCACAATACACCACAAGATTTTCTCAAGAAAGAGGGGAGAGGAGAGGAGAGGAAAAAAGGAGGGGGGGGGAATAATTTCCTTTTTTTAAAATTTTTATTTTATTTTATTTTTCTTTATTTCATTATTAATTTTTTTTAAAAAAACTCTTTTTGATTTTTAATTTTTATTATTTTTTTATTTTTTTTTACTTTTTATTCTTTATTAAATCTCATTAATACTATCAACAAAACCACCCTCAGATGCCATTAAGGAAGAGAAAATCGAATATCATGGATACAAAAGGAAGAGAGGTAACACAGCTAGATGAGGAAAAATCTATGGAGAAAAAATTTAATATATTGGAAACCTTGGAGCTAAATGACAGAGAATTCAAGATAGAAATCCTAAAAATACTCAGAGATATACAAGAAAACACAGAAAGGCAAATTAGGGAGCTCAGAAAACAACTCAATGAACACAAAGAATATATGTCCAAGGAAATTGAAACTATAAAAACAAATCAAACAGAGATGAAAAACTCAATTCACGAGCTGAAAAACGAAGTAACAAGCTTAGCTAATAGAACAGGTCAGATAGAAGAGAGGATTACTGAAATAGAAGACAAGCAACTTGAGGCACAACAGAGAGAAGAAGAAAGAGACTCAAAAATTTAAAAAAATGAGATAGCCCTACAAGAATTATCTGACTCCATCAAAAAGAATAACATAAGAATAATAGGTATATCAGAGGGAGAAGAGAGAGAAAATGGAATGGAGAACATACTTAAACAAATAATAGATGAGAACTTCCCAAGCCTGTGGAAAGAACTAAAGCCTCAAGTTCAAGAAGCAAACAGAACTCCAAGTTTTCTTAACCCCAACAAACCTACTCCAAGGCATATCATAATGAAATTGACACAAACCAACAGCAAAGAAAAAATTCTCAAGGCAGCCATGGAAAAGAAGAATACAACATATAAAGGAAGGCCCATTAGATTATCATCAGATTTCTCAGCAGAAATTCTACAAGCTAGAAGAGAGTGGACCCCAATATTTAAAGTCCTGAAAGAGAGGAACTTTCAGCCATGAATACTATACCCATCAAAGCTATCCTTCAAATATGAAGGAGAAATAAAAACATTCACAGATACAGAAAAGATGAGGGAATTTATCATCAGAAAACCCCCACTCCAGGAATTACTAAAGGGGGTTCTCCAATCAGATACAAAGAACAAAAAAAAAACAGAGCCACAAGTAAAAGCTCCAAGAAGAACACAATAAAACCAAATTAAAACTGTGACAACAACAAAAAGAAAGAGGGCGAGAAGATGGAGATTAACAGTAGCAAAGGACGATGGAGTGCAAAAGTACTCAAAATAGTTCACTACAATGAACAGAGTAGGGGCCCTTTTCATTACTCAAAGGTAACCACCATTGAAAAAACCACCACAGAAGCACATGAGATAAAAAAGATAGCAACAGAGGAAAGATGTATGGAATACAACCAAATAAAAACAAAAGATAGAAAAACGAAAGAGAAGGATCAAACAAGACACAAAACTAACAGAAAGCAAGATATAAAATGGCAATAGGGAACTCACAAGTATCAATAATTACACTAAATGTAAACAGATTAAACTCACCAATAAAAAGGTACAGAGTAGCAGAATGGATTAAAAAAGAAAATCCAACTGTATGCTGCCTACAGGAAACTCATCTAAGTAACAAGGATAGAAACAAAATCAAAGTGAAATGCTGGAAAACAATACTCCAAGCAAATAACATCCAAAAAAAAGCAGGTGTAGCAATACTCATATCGGATAATGCTGACTACAAGACAGGAAAAGTACTCAGAGACAAAAATGGCCATTTCATAATGGCTAAGGGGACACTGAATCAAGAAGACATAACAATTCTTAATATATATGCACCAAACCAAGGAACACCAAAATATATAAGACAGCTACTTATTGATCTTAAAACAAAAACTGACAAAAACACAATCATACTAGGAGACCTCAATACACCGCTGACGGCTCTAGATCGGTCATCCAAACAGAGAATCAACAAAGACATAGTGGCCTTAAACAAAACACTAGAGCACCTGGATATGATAGACATCTACAGGACATTTCATTTCAAACTGACTGAGTATATATTTTTCTCCAGTGTACATGGATCATTCTCAAGAATTGACCATATGTTGGGCCACAAAAACAACATCAGCAAATTCAGAAAAATCGAAGTTGTACCAAGCATATTTTCTGATCATAAAGCCTTGAAACTAGATTTCAACTGCAAAAAAGAGGAAAAGAATCCCACAAAAATGTGGAAACTAAACAATATACTTTTAAAAAATGAATGGGTCAAAGAAGAAAGAAGTGCAGAGATCAAAAGATATATACAGACTAATGAAAATGACAATACGACATATCAAAATCTATGGGATGCAGCAAAAGCAGTGATAAGAGGGAAGTTCATATCACTTCAGGCATATATGAACAAACAAGAGACAGCCCAAGTGAACCACTTAACTTCCCACCTTAAGGAACTAGAAAAAGAAGAACAAAGACAACCCAAAACCAGCCGAAGAAAGGAGATAATAAAAATCAGAGCAGAAATAAATAAATTAGAGAACAGAAAAACTATAGAAAAAATTAATAGAAGAAGGAGCTGGTTCTTTGAAAAGATCAACAAAACTGACAAACCCTTAGCAAGACTTACCAAGGAAAAAAGAGAAAGAACTCATATAAACAAAATCCAAAATGAAGGAGGAGAAATCACCACGGACACTGTAGATATACAAAGAATTATTGTAAAATACTATGAAAAACTTTATGCCACTAAATTCAACAACCTAGAAGAAATGGATAAATTCCTAGAAAAATACAACCTTCCTAGACTGAGTCAAGAAGAAGCAGAAAACCTAAACAGACCTATCAGTAGAGAAGAAATAGAAAAAACCATTAAAAACCTCCCCAAAAATAAAAGTCCAGGACCTGACGGCTATACCAGTGAATTTTATCAAACATTCAAAGAAGACTTGGTTCCTATTCTACTCAAAGTCTTCCAAAAAATTGAAGAAGAAGCAATACTTCCAAACACATTTTATGAGGCCAACATAACCCTCATACCAAAACCAGGCAAGGATGGCACAAAAAAAGAAAACTACAGACCAATATCTCTAATGAATACAGATGCTAAAATACTAAACAAAATACTAGCAAATCGAATACAACAACATATTAAAAAAATAATACATCAGGATCAAGTGGGATTCATCCCAGAACTCAAGGATGGTTCAACATACGTAAAACGGTTAACATAATACACCATATCAACACAACAAAGAACAAAACCACATGATCTTATCAATAGACGCAGAAAAGGCTTTCGATAAAATACAACACAATTTTATGTTTAAGACTCTCAACAAAATGGGTATAGAAGGAAAATATCTCAACATGATAAAGGCCATATATGATAAACCATCAGCTAACATCATATTAAATGGCACTAAACTGAATGCTTTCCACCTTAAATCAGGAACAAGACAGGGTTGTCCACTCTCTCCACTCTTATTTAATGTGGTACTAGAGGTTCTAGCCAGAGCAATCAGACAAGACAAAGAAATAAAAGGCATCCATATCGGAAAAGAAGAAGTAAAGGTATCACTTTTTGCAGATGATATGATCCTATACATCGAAAACCCCAAAGAATCCACAAAAAGACTACTAGAAACAATAAGCCAATACAGTAAGGTCGCAGGATACAAAATTAACATACAGAAGTCAATAGCCTTTCTATATGCCAACAATGAAACAACTGAGAAGGAACTCAAAAGAATAATCCCTTTCACGATTGCAACAAAAAAAATAAAATACTTAGGAATAAACATAACAAAGAATGTAAAGGACTTATATAATGAAAACTATAAACCATTGTGAAGAGAAATCGAAAAAGATATAATGAGATGGAAGAATATACCTTGTTCTTGGCTAGGAAGAATAAATATAATCAAGATGGCTATATTACCCAAAGCAATATACAAATTTAATGCAATTCCCATAAAAATTCCAATGACGTTTTTTAAAGAAATAGAGAAAAAAATCGTCAGATTTATATGGAACTATAAAAAACCCCGAATAGCCAAAGCAATCCTAAAGAAAAAGAATGAAGCTGGGGGCATTACAATACCTGACTTTAAACTCTATTATAGGGCCACGACAATCAAAACAGCATGGTATTGGCAGAAAAATAGACACTCAGACCAATGCAACAGAATAGAAAGTCCAGAAATAAAACCACATATATATAGTCAAATAATTTTTGATAAAGGGGCCAAGAACACACAATGGAGAAAAGAAAACCTCTTCAATAAATGGTGCTGGGAAAACTGGAAAGCCACATGCAAAAGAATGAAATTGGACTACAGTCTCTCCCCCTGTACAAAAATTAACTCAAAATGGATCAAAGATCTAAACATAAGACCTGAAACAATTAAGTACATAGAAGAAGACATAGGTACTCAACTCATGGACCTGGGTTTTAAAGAGCATTTTATGAATTTGACTCCACAGGCAAGAGAAGTGAAGGCAAAAATTAATGAATGGGACTACATCAGACTAAGAAGTTTTTGCTCAGCAAGAGAAACTGATAACAAAATAAACAGAAAGCCAACTAAATGCGAAATGATATTTTCTAACAACAGCTCAGATAAGGGCCTAATATCCAAAATATACAAAGAACTCATAAAACTCAACAACAAACAAACAAACAATCCAATAAGAAAATGGGAAGAGGATATGAATAGACACTTCTCCCAGGAAGAAATACAAATGGCCAACAGATATATGAAAAGATGCTCATCTTCTTTAGTTATTAGAGAAATGCAAATCAAAACGGCAATGAGATACCACCTCACACCTGTTCGATTAGCTGTTATTAGCAAGACAGGTAATAGCAAATGTTGGAGAGGCTGTGGAGAAAAAAAACCCTCATACACTGTTGGTGGGAATGTAAAGTAGTACAACCATTATGGAAGAAAGTATGGTGGTTCCTCAAGAAACTGAAAATAGAACTACCTTATGACCCAGCAATCCCTCTACTGGGTATATATCCCAAAAACTCAGAAACATTGATACGTAAAGACACATGCAGCCCCATGTTTATTGCAGCATTGTTCACAGTGGCCAGGACATGGAAACAACCAAAAAACCCATCAATAGATGACTGGATAAAGAAGATGTGGCACATATACACTATGGAATACTACTCAGCCATAAGAAATGATGACATCGAAACATTTACAGCAAAATGGTGGGATCTTGATAACATGATACGAAGCGAAATAAGTAAATCAGAAAAAACCAGGAACTGTATTATTCCATACGTAGGTGGGACATAAAAGTGAAACTAAGAGACATTGATAAGAGTGTGGTGGTTATGGGGGGGAGGGGGGAATGGGAGAGGGAAAGGGGATGGGGAGGGGCACAAAGAAAACAAGATAGAAGGTGACAGAGGACAATCTGACTTTGGGTGGTGGGTATGCAACATAATTGAACGACAAGATAACCTGGACTTGTTATCTTTGAATATATGTATCCTGATTTATTGATGTCACCCCATTAAAATAATAAAATTATTTTAAAAAAAAAGATATAGTGAACAAATCAGACAAAAATCCTTACCCTAATGGTACTTATTTTCATTCAATAAAAGAATTAAGGTCAAAATGCACTGGCAATTCATTTTGCCAAGAGAAAGTTATAAACTTAAGTATAAAAATAAGTGGGAAGAGTTCATGCTCTTCCTTTACCACATAATTAGGAAATTATATAGTTATTGGTAAAAGTCTGCTATTGTGAAAACTAGTGATTATAAGTCAATGTGAGGTCATCCCTAGAAATTACAAAACTCCAAGACACAGAGAAAATCTTCATAATTTTTTATGAAGCTGTTTTTTTATCTTTATTCTGGGAGTGAATTAGTTTATTAAAGTCTCAAAAGGAAGCTATGATAGATGCTTAAGTTTTGATAGCAATTATGGACAAATCTCTAATTCAAGACATCAAGCAACATGATTTTATGTGATACCTGTAGTAGTCTCTTATATGTATATATTAAAATTATCATGGACTAAATAAGAACTGAAAGCATGAATCAATGAAACTGATTTAAAAAAAATAAAAAATAAAATGAAATACAACTCCCTGGCCAGTTGGCTCAGTGGTAGAGCATCCGCCTGGCATGTGGAAGTCCTGGGTTTGATTCCCAGGGCATACAGGAGAAGCAACCATCTACTTCTCCACCCCTCCCCCATCTCTCTCTCTCTCTCTCTTCCTCCCATAGCCATGGCTTGATTGGTTCAAGTGCATCTACCCTGGGTGCTGAGGATGGCTGTGTGGAGCTTCCACTTCAGGTGCTAAAAATAGCTCTGTTGTAAGCATGGGCCCCAGATGGGCAGAACATCAGCCCCAAATGGGGGGTGCCAGGTAGATCCTAGTCAGGGCGTATGTGAAATCTGTGTCTCTATATCCCCTCATCTCTCTTTGGAAAGAAAAAAAGAAAGAAGAAAGAAGAAAGAAAGAAGAAATAGAAAGAAAGAAAGAAAGAAAGAAAGAAAGAAAGAAAGAAAGAAAGAAAGAAAGAAAGAAAGAAAGAAAGAAAGAAAGAAAGAAAGGAGGGAGGGAGGGAGGGAGGGAGGGAGGGAGGGAGGGAGGGAGGGAGGGAGGGAAGGAGGGAGGGAAAGAGAAAGAGAAAGAGAGAGAGAGAGAGAAAGAGAGAGAGAGGAAGGAAGGAAGGAAGGAAGGAAGGAAGGAAGGAAGGAAGGAAGGAAGGAAGGAAGGAAGGAAGGAAGGAAGGAAGGAAGGAAGAGTTAGGAAAATAAATAAAAGATTATCATGAATTTCCATACTGTCCCTTCCCTGGAAGCATAATTCAGAGTTGAGCCTTTCTCAAACGTATATTTGACAACATTCACAGCAGAGATCTCCTGGAAGATGATATTCTTTCTCTTATGTTCTTTACTGTAACTAAATTAAAATTTTTGTATCCTAAGGATAGAGATTATACACATTCCCTCTGCCCTTACTAATGAGTTACCATGTTGAAGTGAAGTTCAAATATAAAATTTAATTGACTACTATATGCCATCCATTCCTACAGGGTTTCTATGCTTCCAATATCCTTTAATGTCAGTCTTTCAATAAAGGCACAGGAATATGGGGGGAGGGGGCGAGGAGTGTGTGTACACATGTATACATGCACATATGTGCCCATGCATGTGTTTGTCTATGATTTAATTTACATTTCTTTGTGAGACTTACTGTATACATAAATTGCCAGAAAATCCTATATCAGATCATATGTCATAATTTGGGTTCTATAAATATGGTTATTTTATTCATCATTAGCAGTTAATTAATTAGGGAAGGGTTTCTCAGGTTAAGTATTTTAATTTAATGAATCCTTACAATGACCCTAAGAAAAAGATGCAAATAAGAAGCCTAACTTGCCTCATATTAAGGCTGGAGGAATAAGAGTTTGAAGGCTGGCTGATTCAGATCCCTGACTCTTAATATGGGTTATCATAATCTCCTTTAGTCTTGTACAAGAGTCCTCTGTACTAGTTCATGTGCCCACTCTCTCCCTTCTTTAAAGACACCTTTTACCTGACAACTGCAACAGCTAGCATTTATAAAGATCTCATTCTATACCAGGCACAATATAAGTCCCCTACCTGTATTATCATCTCATGTCCAGGTGATCTTCACAGGTATCACTGCACTGAGCACTCTACCTTGTGATCCCATTCTCTAGACACATACAACTGAAATGGCCAAGCTGATGGGGATGATGGGGATAGAGAGGCATGGGGAGTCTGAGCAAGAAGCATGAAGACACTTTCTTACCTGTATAGCTGGCCAGTCTCCTTGCCAGGATTTTGCTGTGCATCTTCCTCATCATCAGTACTATATGATTTTGATCGTGATTTTGTAGTTTTCTGCCAGAGAAATCAAAGCAAACTTAACAACAAATTCACTATACCAGGTATACCTATGACATACAGAGAATGGATTAGGCTTTAACATACACACACACACACACACACACACACACACACGCAAGGACAATAACTTGGAGGAGAAAAAAAAGGGATCAAATACTGTGACTTGCATCAATAACAAGCATGGTTATGGCCATAATTATAACATTAAGGCAAAACCTAGGATTCCTGTGGTAGAAACTGACTTCTAAACCATGTAAAATGTAGGTCTTGGAAAGACCTGATTAGTTATGCATTGGAGGTCCCAATGAGGAGTAGGATCAAAGCTGTAACATCTATCTAAATAATAATAAGAAATAAAATATCCTTTTTGTAGGAAGCTCACTATTCCTATTGACTTATAAAAGGCAGATTTGATTAAAAACCTAGTGGCAATTTTTTTTAATGATTAACTACCATGACTGCTTTTAGATCAGTATACACTCAAAAAACCACCTATATCAAACTGCTTTTTTGAGGATCTGACCTGCTTTAATTTCTAGCAGCAGAATAAAATTGTTACCCACAGGATTCAGGCTGAAAGGCTGCAAGACCAATCTGGTACATTCTGGACAGATTATCTATTAGATATAAAACCTTTTTAGAATGATGAGGTTTCACCCCCACCACATGGGAGATAATCGCATTATTTGGTAACACATACCTCAATAACACAAACCATGAGGAAACAGCAGAACAAACAAAGGTGAGACCTTTAGACAGACTACTCTGGATGCCTGGGGACTATAGTATTAAAAAAGGAAAGGGGGTCAGAGTAATGGCAGGGTAGGAAGTGATACCGATAAATCTCCCCCAAAACTCAACAAGATCTTCAACCAGAAACAGAAAAACCTATCCTTGGAGCCTCCTGATGTTTCGCAATACACCCAAAGGTATGATCGAGCGAAAAATTGGCTAAACATATAACCAAACCCCGAAGGAAATAGGGAGTAAGAAATGCTCCGCCTTCCTCACTAACCTAAACAGGGCAGCTTTCACCGGAAACTGAGAATATAGAAACTAAGGCGGGCAAAGGGGGTGAATAGATCCAGGCCGCGGCACAAACGGCTGAACCAGGCTGTGGAACGGATATCCAAGCCGAGGAAATACTGTTCCTGTGACAAACCGGGCAATATAGCTAACACTCGCGCCAAACCCAGACAAAGAAAAGACAAGCGGGGCAGCCATTTTACCCGATCTCCTGGTTGGCGCACGCAGATAGTGGGCCAGAGATTCCTTCAAATGCCCCGGGGGTGTGCGCCCGTGTTGTACCACAGAGAGGCAGAGTCAGAGGCCTTTGTGTGGGCCGAAAGCCTCCAGGCCACCCCAGCACCCTGGGAGAGCCGCACACGGGGAGGGAACGAGAACTAATTCCAACGCTGGAACGTTTTCGTACGGGCGGGGGTTTCAAAAAGAGGGTGAGGCCCTCTAATATCCTGGCTGGTCTGATATCCTGGTCTGCACGTGCAGATAGTGAGCGAGAGATTCCTCCGAGTGCCTCGGCAGTGCCTACCCGTGTTATCCCCACAGAGAGGCAGAGACAGAGGCCTTTGTGTGGGCCTAAAGCAGAATCTCAGGCCGCCCCAGCGCCTTGAAAAAGCCGCACACGGGGATGGAGGGAGAGCCATTTCCAACACTGGAACTTTTCAGTGCGGGCAGGGGGTTTCATTCAGAGGGCGAAACTTCCGGTCTGACATCCTGGTCTGCGTGCACAGATAGTGAACGAGAGTTTCCTCCAAGCGCCCTGGGAGTAAGTGCCCGCCCATGTTACCAGACAGAGTGACAGAGCCAGAGGTCTTTGAGTAGGTGGAAGCCCCGGCTGATTATGCTAGCAGCTCTGACTGACTGAGCCTTACCCAGAGCCCTGTGATGAGTGGGAATAGAGGGGGGAGTGCCAGCTCTTTGAGCCTCTTACTATCCAAGCAGAGGCAGCAGCAACCCCATAGCTGGATTATCAGGCTACTAATTGAGGAAGGAAAGACTAGGAGAGAGGCTCCAGGAAAACGGACTCTCTCACTGGCAGAGCCTATAAATGCTAATGAGCCTCGACTGCCATCGAGACTGAAGCACAATACATGACATTGCCATAGAGACTTATCAACTGCAAACCTCTACCTGAGCGTGCCAAAGGGGCAGAACCCGGGGTACAGAGTCACCGACCAGGAAGAGGGAGAGAAAAGAAAAAGCAAGAAGATAACCTCTCAAAATCAAGAATAATCCGCAGACTTTATAACCTATCCCATTTTATTATATTTGTTTGTTTGTTTGTTTCTCTTATCTTCATCCTTGATTTTTTTTTTTTCCTCCTCCACTTTGGTCGTATAACTCTCTACTGGTCTTACTCTCTCCTCTCCTTGAACTACACTACCCATAAGTGTTACATTTCCCATTATCTTTTCGTTCCTCTTCCTTTCTCTCTATGAAGGTTGCACTCCAAAACCCTTAACTCTCTCTCTCTCTCTCTCCTCTTTTTTCTTTTTTCTTCTTTTAGTGGTTCCCTCTTTTCTATCTCTCTCTTTCTTTTCTTCTTCTATATTAGTTTCTTCCTTTCTCCTTTACGTCTCCTCTCATTCAAACCTCAAGAACGAACAAATTATCTTATCTGGGACTCAAACTTATGTTTGTGGCATTTTGGGGGATTTTTCCTTCACCTTTTCAACTCACTAGCAGTGCTCCCATCCCTGGCTCTCCATTTTATCAAGCTCTTGTTCCACTAAATACAATAGTAATTTTTTAATTTGTCCCCCCATTTTCCTGTTTCCCTCTTATTCCTCTCATCATAACTCTTAGTCAACCAACACCTAAACGCAAATCATTTTATTCTTCATCCAAATTTCTTCATTATTTGCTTTTTGTGCGTCCATACCCCCCCTTTTTTTAAATTTTTTATTTATTTATTTTTGCCCCTTTATTATTTTCCCCAATTCAAGCCCTCCATTACAGGCATGGTTTGTTCTATTAAATACAATATAATTCACAGTTCACCACAAGATTTTCTCAAGAAAGAGGGGAGAGGACAGGAGAGGAAAAAAGGAGGGGGGAATAATTTCCTTTGTTTAATTCTTATTTTATTTTTTTCTTTATTTCATTATTAATATTAAAAAAACAACTTTTTTCGATTTTTTATTTTTTTAACTTTTTATTCTTTATTAAATCTCATTAATACTATCAACAAAACCACCCTCAGATGCCATTAAGGAAGAGAAAATTGAATATCATGGATACAAAAGAAAGAGAGGTAACACAGATAGATGAGGAAAAATCTATGGAGAAAAAATTTAATATATTGGAAACCTTGGAGCTAAACGACAGAGAATTCAAGATAGAAATCCTAAAACTCCTCTGAGATATAGAAGAAAACACAGAAAGGCAATTTAGGGAGCTCAGAAAACAACTCAATGAACACAAAGAATATATGTCCAAGGAAACTGAAACTATAAAAACAAATCAAACAGGGATGAAAAACTCAATTCACGAGCTGAAAAACGAGGTAACAAGCTTAGTTAATAGAACAGGCCAGATAGAAGAGAGGATTAGTGAAATAGAAGACAAGCAACTTGAGGCACAACAGAGAGAAGAAGAAAGAGACTCAAAAATGAAAAAAAATGAGATAGCCCAACAAGAATTATCTGACTCCATCAGAAAGAATAACATAAGAATAATAGGTATATCAGAGGGAGAAGAGAGAGAAATAGAATGGAGAACATATTCAAACAAATAATAGATGTGAACTTCCCAAGCCTGTGGAAAAAACTAAAGCCTCAAATTCAAGAAGCAAACAGAACTCCGAGTTGTCTTAACCCCAACAAACCAACTCCAAGGCATATCATAATGAAATTGGCACAAACCATTGGCAAAGAAAAAACTCTCAAGGCAGCCAGGGAAAAGAATAATACAACATATAAAGGAAGGCCCACTAGGTTATCATCAGATTTCTCAGCAGAAACTCTACAAGCTAGAAGAGAGTGGACCCCAATATTTAAAGTGCTGAAAGAGAGGAACTTTCAGCCACGAATACTATAGCCATCAAAGCTATCCTTCAAATATGAAGGAGAAATAAAAATATTCACAGATACAGAAAAGATGAGGGAATTTATCATCAGAAAACCCCCACTCCAGGAATTACTAAAGGGGGTTATCCAAACAGATACAAAGAACAAAAAAAAAAATAAAGCCACAAGTAAAAGCTCCAAGAAGAACACAATAAAACCAAATTTAAACTGTGACGACAACAAAAAGAAAGGGGGGAGAGGATGGAGATTAACAGTAGCAAAGGACGATGGAGTGCAAAAGTACTCACAAAATAGGGCACTACAATGAACAGGGAAGGAACCCTTTTAATTACTTAAAGGTAACCACCATTGAAAAAACCACCACAGAAGCACATGACTTAAAAAAGATAGCAACAGAGGAAAGATGTATGGAATACAACCAAATAAAAACAAAAGATAGCAAAACGAAAGAGAAGGATCAAACAAGACACAAAACTAACAGAAAGCAAGATATAAAATGGCAATAGGGAACTCACAAGTATCAATAATTACACTAAATGTAAACGGATTAAACTCACCAATAAAAAGACACAGAGTTGCAGAATGGATTAAAAAAGAAAATCCAACTGTATGCTGCCTACAGGAAACTCATCTAAGTAGCAAGGATAAAAACAAATTCAAAGTGAAATGCTGGAAAACAATACTCCAAGCAAATAACATCCAAAACAAAGCAGGCGTAGCAATACTCATATCTGATAATGCTGACTACAAGACAGCAAAAGTACTCAGAGACAAAAATGGCCATTTCATAATGGCTAAAGGGACACTGACTCAAGAGGACATAACAATTCTTAATATATATGCACCAAACCAAGGAACACCAAAATGTATAAGACAGCTACTTATTGATCTTAAAACAAAAACTGACAAAAATACAATCATACTTGGAGACCTCAATACAGCACTGTCGGCTCTAGATCGGTCATCCAAACAGAGAATCAACAAAGATATAGTGGCCTTAAACAAAACACTAGAGCACCTGGATATGATAGACATCTACAGGACATTTCATCCCAAAGTGACTGTGTATACATTTTTCTCCAGTGTGCATGGATCATTCTTAAGAACTGACCAAATGTTGGGCCACAAAAACAACATCAGCAAATTCAGAAAAATCGAAGTTGTACCAAGCATATGTTCTGATCATAAAGCCTTGAAATTAGAATTCAACTCCAAAAAAGAGGGAAAAAATCCCACAAAAATGTGGAAACTAAACAACATACTTTTAAAAAATGAATGGGTCAAAGAAGAAAGAAGTGCAGAGATCAAAAGATATATACAGACTAATGAAAATGACAATACGACATATCAGAATCTATGGGATGCAGCAAAAGCAGTGATAAGAGGGAAGTTCATATCACTTCAGGCATATATGAACAAACAAGAGACAGCCCAAGTGAACCACTTAACTTCACACCTTAAGGAACTAGAAAAAGAAGAACAAAAACAACCCAAAACCAGCCGAAGAAAGGAGATAATAAAAATCAGAGCAGAAATAAATGAAATAGAGAACAGTAAAACTATAGAAAAAATTAATAGAAGAAGGAGCTGGTTCTTTGAAAAGATCAACAAAACTGACAAACCCTTGGCAAGACTTACCAAGGAAAAAAGAGAAAGAACTCATATAAACAAAATCCAAAATGAAAGAGGAGAAATCACCACGGACACCGTAGATATACAAAGAAATATTGTAGAATACTATGAAAAACTTTATGCTACTAAATTCAACAATCTAGAAGAAATGGATAAATTCCTAGAAAAATACAACCTTCCTAGACTGAGTCAAGAAGAAGCAGAAAGCCTAAGCAGACCTATTAGTAGAGAAGAAATAGAAAAAACCATTAAAAACCTCCCCAAAAATAAAAGTCCAAGCCTTGACAGCTATATCAGCGAATTTTATCAAACATTCAAAGAAGACTTGGTTCCTATTCTACTCAAAGTCTTCCAAAAAATTGAAGAAGAAGCAATACTTCCAAACACATTTTATGAGGCCAACATAACCCTCATACCAAAACCAGGCAAGGATGGCACAATAAAAGAAAACTACAGACCAATATCTCTAATGAATACAGATGCTAAAATACTAAACAAAATACTAGCAAATCGAATACAACAACATATTAAAAAAATAATACATCAGGATCAAGTGGGATTCATCCCAGAATCTCAAGGATGGTTCAACATACGTAAAACGGTTACGTAATACACCATATCAACACAACAAAGAACAAAAACCACATGATCTTATCAATAGACGCAGAAAAGACTTTCGATAAAATACAACACAATTTTATGTTTAAGACTCTCAACAAAATGGGTATAGAAGGAAAATATCTCAACATGATAAAGGCCATATATGATAAACCATCAGCTAATATCATGTTAAATGGCACTAAACTGAATGCTTTCCACCTTAAATCAGGAACAAGACAAGGTTGTCCACTCTCTCTACTCTTATTTAATGTGGTACTAGAGGTTCTAGCCAGAGCAATCAGACAAGACAAAGAAATAAAAGGCATCCATATTGGAAAAGAAGAAGTAAAGGTATCACTTTTTGCAGATGGTATGATCCTATACATCGAAAACCCCAAAGAATCCACAAAAAGACTACTAGAAACAATAAGCCAATACAGTAAGGTCGCAGGATACAAAATTAACATACAGAAGTCAATAGCCTTTCTATATGCCAACAATGAAACAACTGAGAACGAACTCAAAAGAATAATCCCCTTCACAATTGCAACAAAAAAATAAAATACTTAGGAATAAACATAACAAAGAATGTAAAGGACTTATATAATGAAAACTATAAACCATTGTTCAGAGAAATTAAAAATGATATAATGAGATGGAAGAATATTCCTTGTTCTTGATTAGGAAGAATAAATATAATCAAGATGGCTATATTACCCAAAGCAATATACAAATTTAATGCAATTCCCATCAAAATTCCAATGACGTTTTTTAAAGAAATAGAGCAAAAAATCATCAGATGTATATGGAACTATAAAAAACCCCGAATAGCCAAAGCAATCCTAAAGAAAAAGAATGAAGCTGGGGGCATTACAATACCTGACTTCAAACTATATTATAGGGCCACGACAATCAAAACAGCATGGTATTGGCAGAAAAGTAGACACTCAGACCAATGCAACAGAATAGAGAGTCCAGAAATAAACCACATATATATGGTCAAATAATTTTTGATAAAGGGGCCAAGAACATACAATGGAGAAAAGAAAGCCTCTTCAATAAATGGTGCTGGGAAAACTGGAAAGCCACATGCTAAAGAATGATACTGGACTACAGTTTGTCCCCCTGTACAAAAATTAACTCAAAATGGATCAAAGATCTAAACATAAGACCTGAAACAATAAAGTACATAGAAGAAAACATAGGTACTAAACTCTTGGACCTTGGTTTTAAAGAGCATTTTATGAATTTGGCTCCAAAGGCAAGAGAAGTGAAGGCAAAAATTAAATGAATGGGACTACATCAGACTAAGAAGTTTTTGCTAAGCAAGAGATACTGATAACAGAATAAACAGAAAGCCAACTAAATGGGAAATGATATTTTCAAAGAACAGCTCAGATAAGGCCCTAATATCCAAAATATACAAAGAACTCATAAAACTCAACAACAAACAAACAAACAATCCAATAAAAAAATGGAAAGAGGACATGAACAGACACTTCTCCCAGGAGAAAGTACAAATGGCCAACAGATATATGAAAAGATGCTCATCTTCTTTAGTTATTAGAGAAATGGAAATCAAAACTACAATGAGATACCACCTCACACCTGTTAGATTAGCTATTATTAACAAGACAGGTAATAGCAAATGTTGGAGAGGCTGTGGAGAAAAAGGAACCCTCATACACTGTTGGTGGGAATGTAAAGTAGTACAACCATTATGGAAGAAAGTATGGTGCTTCCTTAAAAAACTGAAAATAGAAGTACCTTATGACCCAGCAATCCCTCTACTGGGTATATACCCCCAAAACTCAGAAACATTGATACGTAAAGACACATGCAGCCCCATGTTCATTGCAGCATTGTTCACAGTCGCCAGAACATGGAAACACCAAAAAGCCTGTTAATAGATGACTGGATAAAGAAGATGTGGCACATATACACTATGGAATACTACTCAGCCATAAGAAATGATGACATCGGATCATTTACAGCAAAATGGTGGGATCTTGATAACATTATACGAAGAGAAATAAGTAAATCAGAAAAAAACAGGAACTGCATTATTCCATACATAGGTGGGACATAAAAGTGAAACTAAGAGACATTGATAAGAGTGTGGTGGTTACGAGGCGGGGGTAGGGGGGAAAGGGAGAGGGAAAGGGAGAGGGGAAGGGGCACAAAGAAAACTAGATAGAAGGTGACAGAGGACAATCTGACTTTGGGTGATGGGTATGCAACATAATTGAAAGACAAGATAACCTGGACTTGTTATCTTTGAATATATGTATCCTGATTTATTGATGTCGCCCCATTAAACAAATAAAATTTAAAAAAAAAAAAGGAAAGGGACTCCATCCTCACATTACCATTAAACAATGGCACTTTTAGATTTTCTCATACTGGACAAAAAACTAGCTACATTATTTGCATACACACACTCAACTCGATTGCACTCAGTAAGGCACCAGTTTAGTCTGGAAACTCCTCAGGTGTTCTTTATGACTCCCAGATTTCAGTTCACATGGAGTGGGCACCCAGCCTCTGAGGATCCCGTGTCCCAGATTGGCTTCTCATCCAACTTGTAAACTGACTAACCTCTTTGGCTTCCTATTGTGTTTCTTAAAAGGGCAGGATAATGACATCTCTTTTAAAGGATTATTATTGTTGTGATGATTAAATGAGATAGCAAGGGAAATCATTCTGCAAGCCACATAATATTAACTTGCAATTAAAAATATTATTACTACTTATTTATTTATTTTTAATTTTAATGAGAGGAGGGGAGGCATAGACACACTCCTGCATGTGCCCTGACCAAGATCTACCCAGCAAGCCCACTAGGGGGCGATGCTCTGCCCGTCTGGGAACCATTTTTTAGGCAGAGGCCATGGAGCCATCTTCAGCACCCAGGGCCAACTTGCTCTAATTGAGCCATGACTAAAGGAAGGGAGAAGATGTGAGAGAGAAAGAGAGAGAGAGAGAAGCAAGAGGGGGAGGGGTGGAGAAGCAGATAGGCACTTCTCCTGTGTGCCCTGACTGGGAATCAAACCCAGGACCGCACACCGGGCCGACACTCTACCACTGAGCGAACCAGCCAGGACCTAAAGTACTATTACAATTTATTAAAATAATCTATAAATAGTCTTGTGGGCATTCATTCTTATTACTTGAGATGTAATAAATTCTATTTTTATAGTAGCAAAAGTAAAGACTAAAAGGTTTATTTTGCAAAATAATTTAACTAAAATCAGTCATTGTAATCAAGAAATGAAATAGTCCCTATTGTCTGGTTAAGGCACATATGGGAACTGATGCTTCTTGCTCCTCCCCCCTTTTCTTTTTCTCTTTATCTCTCTCTCTCTCTCAAATGAACAAATAAAAAAATTTAAAAAGAAACCGCTTTCTTTAAAAAAAAAGAGAAAGTCTCTAATATTACATATAGTTAGTGATTTGAGGTGTTAAAACAAATCTGTTTTTTTTAAAGTTCATTTTTTAACACAAAATGCAAAAAGAAATAAGAAATAAATTACCAATGGCAGATAATATTTGGAGAAATGATGATATGTCTTCTTTACACACAGTTTTAATATCATGTTCTATGTACCATATAATCAATTTTTTATCTTACTTTTTTACTTAATGCTTTACTGATGATGAGCTCTTTGGAGAGATCATCTTTAAGTAGCTGCATAATTGTCCATTATGTGAATGAATCATAGTTCAACTAAGCAGTCTTTATAGGTGAACAATTCAGTTTTTTTTAGTTTTTTTGTTATAATGACTAATTTTTAGCCTTCTAATAAATTATCCTATTGGTGGGGCAGCAAATTCCAGATACAACATTCCTTAAAATACAAAAATGGCCTTACAGAAACGTCACAGATTGAGTTGGCTCAGTGGTAGAGCGTTGGCCAGCGTGCGGATGTCCTGGGTTCAGTTCCTGGTCATGGCACATAAGAGAAGCAACCATCTGCTTCTCCACTGCCCCTCCCTCCCCACTTCTCCCCGACCCTCCCCCAACCATGGCTCGATTGATTCCATGGAATTGGCCCCAGGCAGGTGCTAAGGATGACTAGATGGCCTCACTTCAGAAGCTAAAAATAGCTCTGTTGCTGAGCAATGGAGCAATGCCCCAGATAGACAGAGCATTACCTCATAGGCACATGCAGGGGTCTGTCTCTCTGCCTCCCCTGCTCTCAATTAATTTTTAAAAATGTACTGTAATTATAAGTGCACAGCATGATGACTTTACACAAAATAAAACAACCAAATAACCACCAAATGAGGAAATGGAATATTATCCGGTCCCCAAAGCCTTGTGATTCTTCCAATCAGCCATTACTATCTCCCCCAATGCTGACTTTTACCTTATAGGTTTTGTTTGGCCTGTTTTACACCTCATATAAGTGGGATAAAACTGTATGTACTTTCTTAGCTCTGGCTCCTTTGCTCAATGTCATGTTTTATGGAGATCATATTACTGTATAGACTTGTAATTTTGTCATCCTCATTGCTGATAAATATTCCCTTATATGAATATACCACAATTTTAATTTATCCTACGGTTGATAAACATTTAAACTATTTCTTATTTGTACTATTACAAATGCATATTCCCATTAGCAGGGAATGAGAGCTTAACTTGCTCAACAGCCTCACTCTTCCTCGGTGTTAGCAGTCTTATGTTTGCTGTTGTAATGGGTATATATGGAATCTCATTGTCATCTTAGCTTGCATTTCTCAAAGAACTGGTAAGGGTACTTTCTCCATAGTAGTCACTTGGATATCTTCTTTTGTGAAGTGCCATTAAGTCTTTGTCCAATTTTTTAAAACTTTAGGATAACCTGTCTTTTTTGTTGATTTGTAGGAATTCTTTATATTATCAGGATATAAGTCTTGTTGGATACATGAATTGAAAATATTCTTCCTCAGCCTGACCAGGCAGTGGCACAGTGCATGAATACAGAGGACCCAGGTTTAAATCTCCGAGGTAGCCAGCTTGAGCACAGGCTCATCTGGCTTGTGCACAGGCTCATCAACTTGAGTGCTGGGTCACCAGTTTGAGGATGGGATCATAAATCTGATGCCATCATCGCTGGCTTGAGCCTAAAAATCACTAGCTTGAAGCCCAAGGTCGCTGGCTGGAGCAAGGGCTCACTCAGTCTGCTGTAGCCTCCTGGTCAAGGTACATATGAGAAAGCAATCAATGAACAACTAAGGAGCACAACAAAGAATTGATGCTTCTCACCTCTCTTCCTTCCTGTCTCTCTGTTCCTATCTGTCCCTCTCTCAGTCTCACACACAAAAAAAGAAAATATTCTTCCTCAGTATGCTACTTGTTTCTTGATACTTTTGATAAACAATAATTCATAAATGTCAAAGAAGTAAATTATCAACCTTTTCCTTTTCTGGGGTCCTATTTAAGAAATCTTCAGTTATTCAAAGGCCATGATGCTATTCTCCCATTACTGTCCAGACTTAATTTAACTGAATTGGATTATACACATTTATCCATCTTAGTTCATACCTTATGTTTTCCGAAGTTGGTCATGAGAGATCGTCCATGTGATTTCTTTCCGCTTTCCTTCATATCTGAATGCTGAGAAAATAAAGCATAATATAACTATTTTTCTTCTTCACTTTTTTTTTCCTTAGTTCTGATGAAATAAACATCAGAAAAATGTTCTCTCTCCTCTAGGTAGGAAGCAAGAGGTCCTGCTTTCTACATCCTCAGCTTCACTCCCCCCACCAGCTCCTCCCAGCTGCCAAGATGCTGAGTCAGCCTTGAGAAGGGGACCATGGCATGGAGAGGCCAGGGCACAGGTAGGAGACAGGAACTGCCAACATCTGCCCAAGCTGGGGCCAGGGCCTCTCAGTGACCTGTCCACTACCTGCACGCAAGGCTCTCCACAGCTCAGTACGCATTCTTGTGAATGCCATGAATGGGGATAAAATCACCTTCAGTTAAAAGAAGATTTAATTTTGAAAAATGGCAAAAAATCATTAAGAGCCAATTCTACTGGATAAAAAGAAGTCATATTGATCAAATACTATTATTTGGAATTTTAAAACATTAAATATAAATAAAATCCAAGCATATATATGAGGTAGTAAGATTGTTTTAGTTTAAGTAAACCAGAGCAGAGCTTATCTATTTATTGAAATAATTCTGTCTGTGGTAAGCACTGGGAAGAGGTACGCTAACCTCTGAATGTTCCTCATGGGGGTTAATTTTCTAGGCTAGAGATATACTTGCTTAAGCCTATCTCTCATTAAGGTACAGAAAGGCCACTATGCTAAAAGCAGACTTTTATTCAGTTATCAATCCTAAAAATATGCATTAGGTGGCTCACTACTAATGACAGAGTATAAGAAAAGACCAGCACAGCAGGCCATGCTCTGCCAGGACTTCCTGAGAAACCAAGAAGAAGCAGAGATAACCACATGAATGGAATAAATGTGGATTAGTAAAAGTACTTAAAATGAAAAGGCCAGGGAGGACCTCTACATATATCCATAGAGCCTAATCAGAGATGCCATTTTGGTGGGGAGTAGGGAAGACTGAGAATTAGTTGGAGAAAGAGCAGTTCAGAGAATACTAAATGGGTTAAAGGTACAGAGTAACTTTAGCTGACTGTTTATATATATTGATTGCCTTTAAAGATGTATTAAATTAAAGCTAATCATTAACTGTTCAAAAGCCCTGAAATTAAGAAGGTAGCCACATGTGGTCATAGAAGTAACACTGCCTCCAAATTAAGAAACCCAGCTCTGCCTCCAAGTAGCTACGTGTCCTTTTGGCAAGCCCCTTCTACTAACTTCAGTTTTCTTATCTGAGAAATGGAGGAGGAATAAACCAATTAAATTCTGAATTCCTTTCTACTTCTAATAGCCCATCTATTGGTAGGGAAATCACGTCATTTGTTGTCCAAAACAGGACCCATTTAAGAGTGAAATAAAGTACTTTTAATAATTACACTAGGTCAATGTGTATAAAACAGGGCTGTCCCACGCAACTTGAGGTATATGCTCATGCTCATCTTATTTAGTAGGCACCTGCTGTGCCACAAGGATTATGTTAAGTGCATTATATGTATTCTCATTTAATATATACAATCTTCTTTGGAGATGAATATGATTAAAATCCTATTTTTAAAGATAAAAATCTGAAATGTAGTGAAGTTGAATAATATGTCCAAAGTTACAAAGCCAGTTTAAGTCTCCCTGCTGGCTCACCCTCTTCCCACAGCCCCTCTTTATACAAGGGTAATATGAAATATCTCTTTCCCAATCCACTCATTCAACAACTATTAATATCTATGAAGATCTTACAAAGACCCAAGCACTAGACAAGCCAGCACAATAATGGTTATCAGGAATAACATGGTTCCTGTCTTCATGAAATCTATAGTCTAGTTGGGTAGACAGACATTGAACAAGTAATTGCTAATGTATTTTTTTAAATTTCAGAAAAGAGAAGATAAAATAGGCTACTGTGGGCAACATGAAGGGGATGGATAACTTAATCCAGCAGTCAAGGCAGGACCCTTTTAAGACATCACAATGAAACTAGAATTTAAAAGACTAAGTAGGGCTTAGAACAAATGCAGGCCTAGAGTGTTCCAGGCAGAAGAAATATAACACGAGGAAGAACATGACACATAAATAGTTATGGCTGGTGTGACAAGTGTGGGAGGCAGTATGACAGGGAAAACGACGAGATCTGAGACTGGAGAGGTATGCACAGATGCAATGATGCAGGTCCTTGAAAAACCTGGTCAAAGGGTTTGTGATTTATCCTAAGCATAATGGGAAGCCACCAAAGAGTTTTGAAAAGAAAAGTAACATGATAAAATTTGCATTTTTAAAGAATCATGCTGATTTCAGAGCAGAGATTAGATTGAAGAAGGGCAAGAGAAGTCTTGAGAGTTGACATTGGCCTAGACTGGGACACAGCCATGAAGAAGAAGAGAAGTGGACAGATGGGAGACACTTTCAGTGCAATCAATAGGGTATTGAGGCTGACCGAATGCAGAGTCGTGGGAGGCTGCAACATAGGGTGGGCTCAAGCTTCTCTGCTCACCTGAGTGTGCTTGAGGAATATGAGACTGCAATCCTGGGCTTTCTCCTGTCATTTTCACCCCTGCCCATTACACTAGTCCTCACATCATTTTGCAATAGGAGATTTTTATTTCTCAAGCAACAGAAAAATAGAAATGGAAGAAACCAAAGAAGCATTTCACAAATGACAAATCATCAGAAACCATGTATGATATGCTTTCTTTCTCCTGTCAAGAGACAAGTACAAGAGGGAAGGGTGTACCTGCTTCAGGTGTGCACTTAAGCCTTCATGTGTGGCCTTCAGTAGTGCTGTCACTGTGAAATTATCAGGATCTTCTTTGTCTTGAATTTGAGATTCTTTGAACAGTGACTCCAATTTTTTCCTTATGAAAGACTCCACCTGATGCTCAGAGGTCCCATTATTCTGCAAAGAATTAAGCAATGGAAATGATTTCCATTAACAAACATGGAATCAATTCACACCCTTAATTAAAGCCAACATTGTTTTCATCAATGTATTCTCTTAATTAACTGTAATAAGTTAAACTCATCATACTATTTTGGTCATTCCCCCACCACACCAATCCCATTAAATAATGATTATTATGACTGCATTCAACCTTCAAGAACCTTATAAAATCTAATTGTCATTTCCATTTCAGAGATGCAGAATCTAATGCTTAGAAAATTAAATGAGGTGCTCAGGGTTACAAAGCTAGCAAGTAATTGACACAGGATTCAAACTCAGTGCTTCCACACCCTTCCCACTGTGCTACTTTATGCTTCAATAGAGACAAGGCCATGGAGAATTTTTGGAGACTATCTTTTCTATATCCACATAGGTAAATCTGAACAAAAGAAGTGCTACTTAAAACACAGTACTTTCTTCACTGAGGGGAAAAGAATCCTATGGAAATCTCTGCATGGTAATTAAGATTTCAACAGTGATGAAGAGAAGGGCTTTCCTGCCATGCACAGTTCTAGCAAAGGTTCTACATTAGCAAAGTATGTTCTATAAACACAGGAATAGATTCAGTCTCCTAAATCAGAAATTCCTAGAGAAAGGTAGTGGCAGATAAGGCTGGAAACATTTGGGACCAGGTAGTAAAGCCACTTGAAAGCACGAGGTGTGGCGTCTCTGAGAATCTCTGGGTAGATAAGGGCCTGAATAGTATTTTAGGAATATTATTAATGGGCATTGAGTGCAGAGAGAGGAAATGTGCCTACAGATGAAAAGCCAGATACATTGGTCGCCATACAAGCACTAAGAGCCTAGGTCAAGGTGCTGGTGGGGGATCTAATAAAGACAAGAGAGAGTTTAAGAGTAAAATTCATTTTGCATAAAGCAAAAACATATCAAGCTGCTATCTGCCAGGTGAGAAACATTAATAAAGCACAACCCCACTGTCACAGAATCTTTAGTGTCATGGAGACATGCAGTCTCATCAATGGATAATTCTAGAAGCAGGTGTAAGCAGAGTGTCAGATGGAAAGGATACATGGGCACATAGAGGAGGGGAATGTCGAGGAGACTTGGGAAAGTAGAAGAGATCCAGGAGTAGAGGACATCAGAGCTAAATCATAAAAGATGAGTGTGTTAGTTCCTGTGGCCACTGTAACAAACTACCACAGGCCTGGTTGTTCACAACAGGAATTGATTCTCTTACAGTGTAAAAACCAAAACATCAGCAGGGCTACACTCCCTCCTGAAGCCTCTAAGGAAAGATCCTTCTGGCTTCCTTCAGTCTGTGGTGGTTCCAAGCATTTCTTGGCCTGTGGCAGAATAACTCTCATCCCTGCCCCTGTTTTTGCATGGCCTTCTCTTGTGTGTCCCCCTCCTGTTCGTGTCTTCTCTTCTTATGAGGACAGTTGACATTGGATTTTTAAGACCTACCCAGTCAATCTGAGATCCTTAATTACACCTGCAAAGACTGTTTTTCCAAATAAGGTCATAGTCACAGACACCAGTGGTTATGGCTTGGATAAATTTTCTTTTTTCTTTTTTTTTTGACAGAGAGAGGGACAGATAGGGACAGACAGACAGGAAGGGAGAGAAATAAGAAGCATCAATTCTTTGTTGCAGCATCTTAGTTGTTTGTTGATTGCTTTTTCATATGTGCATTGACTACATATGTGGGGGACTAAAGCAGAGTGAGTGACCCCTTGCTCAAGCCAGTGACCTGGGGCTCAAGCCAGCAATCTTGGGCTTCAAGCCAAGGACCATGAGGTCATGCCTATGATCCCACACTCAAGTCAGTGACCCCACACTCAAGCTGGTGAGCCCAAGATCAACCCGGATGAGCCTGCGCTCAAGCCAGTGACCTTGGGGTTTCGAACCTGGGTCTTCCATGTCCCAGTCTGATGCTCTATCCACTGCGCCATCATCTGGTCAGGCTTGGACAAATCTTTTGGTGGTAACAAATCAGCTTACTACAATACAATGAGTAAGAGTTGATAATCTGGCAAAGAGGAGGGTGACAACATTCCAACATGAGCAAAAGTGTGAGGAAAACTAAATGAAGGAGAGCTAGTTACCATGTGAACATGGAGGAAAGAGCACAGGGGAATGTAGAAAAAGCAACTACATTGTGCTAAGTAAGGCTCGCAAAGCATTTCTTTTGAGCTGCCCAACACTTTTTAAGGTAGCACTAGGGTTATACAGATTTTACTCATAATGATACAGAGGCAGAAAGAGTCAACAACTTGTCTAAACATACATGCCTACAAAGTGGCTGAATTGGGGCTTCAACCTAAGACTTACAATACAAAATTTTGTGTCTATTTCACTGAGTGCTGCAGCCATCCTTTTTACACTGTTACAAATAAAGATAAATTATTGAGTCAAATTACTGATGAGTAGGCTCATATTTTAAACAAGCATTATTCCTATAGGACACCTGGGAAATATATGGACACTATCCCTCTGTGCAAAATAGGTTTCACTTAAGGTCAGAGGGAACTCAGGAAAAGAACTGCAGGAAGCACAACTGCAGTGTGTCTGATCACATGACCCAGAGCCTGGCAGGGAGCACATTTGTTGGGAAGACCAAAAGAGAACATGTGTAAGAGCAGCTAGTGTGCCCAGGTTGCACAGAATGCCCCCAGTACACATCGGTTTCCTTCCCTGGATCAGAATATGCAGAGTCAAGAGGTAGGGAGGGGTGAACTGTGGCCATTATGCCTAGACACTTTCAATGTTAGCACAGCGAGGCTAAATATAAAAAGTCGGGCTGACTGGTGCTGGTAAGATAATGACTATTCAATGCAGAGGCTATAATTATTCACTTCGCAGCCTCTAAACACTGCGAGTTGTTACTGAAAGTGTGCTATTTCTGCCTGTTGATCTTTTTTACTCTGTGATTTCCAACATAAGAAAATTAGGAGCTGTGGAGAAACAAATAAAAGTGTGGCTGAGGTTTCATTAATACATTATCATTCAGTCCTGGAATGCAGTAGCCCTACTTAAAGAGAGCTGAGACAGACACATGCCCTCGCAACCTGTCACCATTGTGTAGCTGCACCAGGGACCACAGCTGAACACCACATGCATCTTGCTTTTTTGTACCCTGAGCCAGTGGGAGAGGGAGGATGCTACAGTGTGGGTAATGGGGAGGAGAAGGCAGCCCTTTGGGATGGTCAGGAGTAGTTTCCACAAGAGAAGTAACCACTGTTCCCAATTCCTTTCCTGAGAAGAACATATGATCTAGGACTATGTATTACAAATCAATCAAACACACAAACACATTCTCAAACAGCGGTACTCTCTACCTGCACCTACCTCCTGTCATTCCAATGTGCACATAAAGTTGAGGATTTTTGCTTTAAGCAACCAAACAGACAAAACAATGGACTATCTCACCATCCCCAAATGTCTTTTTTCTCTCTGGGCTCGAGAGTCTGGAGGCAGGAAAGATCATATGTTAGTTGCACTTTGTGAGTACTCTACAGCTTTCCAAACCCTAACCCAAAGGTCTTGGGCTGAAGAGCAGCTGCTACTCAGCCATGTACTCCAGCCCTCTACTTCAGCAGAGTCCATTAATTTGATTGGTTCTCAGCAAGAATCAGATAGAATATAGAATCTTTATTTTTTTGTTTGTTTCAAGATGACTTCAAATAGCAACAACTCTTCAAATAGCTGAAGAAGATCAGGAGAGAGTTTCAGACTGCAGGATGCTCAAGACTTCATTGCTTGTCACACAATGTACATGTGCAGTGTCATGGGAGACCCCTAGGATTGTAGACCTGTTCCTTCTCTAGCTCAGATGTCAATTTCAGCCAGGAGAGGACACTACCTCCACAGTTCAAAGCCAACTGGGACAGCCACTTTCCAGGAGTGTGAATGCAACTTACAAAACAGGGAGTCAGGCAGAGAGAAAACCACAATGACATTTTGAAATGTTATTATGATGCCCATTTAGAAAAAGAGGATAAAGAATCTCTAGTATAGAGAGCTCAGTGAGCTCCTCAAGGTCTCACAGTTAGCAAGTGGCAGAGCTAGTTTTGAAACCGGGTAGTCTGACTTCAGGACATGTGTGTTTGACAACTGCTACAGATTCTCTCTAGCCTGCTCTGGGTATTCCAGCCCAGTCTGAGTTCAGTTTTCTATGAACTCACATTCACAACGCTAACACCATATGACAACAGTTTAAGTAATTCATTATTTGCTTCCAACACAATTGTATCCCTACAGGTAGATGAACTCTCCAAAAAATATAAATTTGAGAGATCATATACAATTAATGTTACCCCTCACATTAATGAAATCAAGGATAGCCCATGTATTTTTTCTTGTCTGAATTAATCCCAATGTAATGAAAGATTTTGTCGTTCTAGAATCTTAAACCTTCCTGTAATATGAATACTTATGTAATATGAAATGAGTTTTTTACAAAAATCAAGATTTCCTTAAGTCAAATTCTAATAAATGATGGAGTATAGTAGTTAAGTCTAAAACATTTATGTAGTCCTAATCTTGGACAAGGCACTTCATCCTTCAAACCCTGTTTTCCTAATCTATAAAGTTATGACTTCTACCCCACCCCCATAGTTATGGGAATAAAATAAAACACTAGAAGTCCTTAGCAAATTGGTTGTGCTTAGTGAGAGCTCAATAAATGCTAGGTATTTAAAAGCTGGATTTAGCTAAGGTATATATTAAAAAAATAACAGTACAATGTCAAAAAAAAAGGTAATGTTTCTTTAGAGCTGTTAAGCATACATTTTTAAATCTTATTAGAGCAAACATTCTTTATATACTTTAATTAAGAAAAAGTAAAAGCAAAATACAGTTCAAAATGAATGTATGTCTGGGTGTGTGCATCTGCACCTACATATGGGTTTGCACATGTCACTGCATATTTATGTTTTGAAGCCCCCCACTGCTGCAATGATAAAAGAAATAAAAAAGAGAAAAGTCATAATCTGGGTCAAAAATAAACAAAATCACTAGAGATCATAAATGTAGCTGAGCTCCACATTCAAAACAGGTAAGGGTGGCCAATAATTTATATCTTATATCTTATAATGTAACAGAGACAAGACTTGGGAGTCCAACATGCTACAGGAGATTCAAGCTAGTCTCACAACATGAAACCAAGATGGTAAAGAAAGCTGGAGGGGGTCCTTGCTTACAATAGAAAGCATTAAAAAAACCCAACTACTGTGTAGAAGTTATAAAATTTAATATCAAAAGAGGCAAGAATAAGAAGACAACCAAATTGTTGGTTTCCTTGGTAATTAGGTCAGTGATATCTTTAACATCTCCAGTGTCAGAAAGCCCCAAACCATCAACATAAGGTCCATTTAGGAAAGTGGCGCATGGGTGGAAAGTTCTCAGGTAGAATAAATTCCCAAACTACTAGATAAAAAGGGTTAATACAAAATGAAAGAGAATGGGCCTGACCAGGTGGTGGCGCAGTGGATAGAGTGTCGGACTGAGATGCAGAGGACCCAGGTTCAAGACCCTGAGGTCGCCAGCTTGAGCGCGGGCTCATCTGGATTGAGCAAAGCTCACTAGCTTGGACCCAAGGGGTTACTCAGCAAGGGGTTACTCAGTCTGCTGAAGGCCCATGGTCAAGGCACATATGAGAAAGCATTCAATGAACAACTAAGGTGCTGCAATGAAAAACTGATGATTGATGTTTCTCATCTCTCTCTGTTCCTGTCTGTCTGTCCCTATCTATCCCTCTCTTTGACCCTGTAAAAAAAAAAAGAGAGAGAGAGAGAGAGAGAACGGAGGGAAAAAAACATTTCACCTAAAATTCTAAAACTAATGAGGAAAAGAGAGTGGCAAAAACATCAACACTTAGAACAGGAATTCACTCTTTCACTTTAAAATTAGTATGCTTAGATGCTCAAAGATATGAAAAAATAGTCTCATAAAAAGAACAAGAAACTAAAACTTAGCCAAATGATGAAATAAGAACAATTGTTGAGCCTGACCAGGAGATGGTACAGTAAATATAGCATCACCCTGGGACACTAAAGACCCAGGTTTGAAACCTTGAGGTCGCTAGCTTGAGCACTGGTTCACCAGCTTGGGCACAGGGCCACTGGCTTGAGCATGGGATCAGAGACATGATCCCATGGTTGCTGGCTTGAGCTCAAAGTTTGCTGGCTTGAAGCCCAAAGTCACTGGCTTTAGCAATGGATTACTCACTCTGCCATAGCCCCCTGGTCAAGGCACATATGAGAAAGTAATCAATGAACAACTAAGGTGACACAATGAAGAACTGATGCTTCTCATCTCTCTCCCTTCCTATCTGTCTGTCCCTGTCTGTCTGCCTTTCTCTCCCTTGCTCACTTAAAAAAAAAAGAAAAAGAAAAGAACCAATAGTAAATTTTGTAAATAAAGAGTATAGTACTAAAAAAAAAAAAAAAGAGTATAGTACTGAAATTACAAAAAATAGCTCAAATAAACCCTAGACCAAACAAAGTCAAAAAGATAATTAATGAATTGAAAAATAATACTGTACAGAGAAGTTTAACACAGAGATAAAATAAAGTTAAAGAATAAATACGAGATATGAAGAACAGACTAAGAGATTTTAACATAACTCTAATAGGACTTCCCAGAGAAACAAGACTTAAGAAGTGTCATAGAAACAATATTAAAAATTTTAAAAAGCCTGATTTCAAGAATGAAATAAAACATGAGTTCTCTAATAGAAGTAAATACTCCTAAGTGCTAAGAAAATAACTAAATAAATGCACTTTTAGTCACTTACTAGTGATAGTACAGATGAGCATAGAAAGAAAAGACAGATTACCAACAAGAAAATAGTCATGCTCCACTTAATAATGGAAATACATTTTGAGAAATATATTGTTAGAAGATTTTGTCATTGTGCAAACATCACAGAGTACAATTACACAAACTAGGTGGTATAGCCTATTACAGTGACCCCCAACCTTTTTTGGGCCACGGATCGGTTTAATGTCAGAAAATATTTTCACAGACCGGCCTTTAGGGTGGGACGGATAAATGTATCACATGACCGAGACAAGCGTCAAGAGTGAGTCTTAGACGGATATAAAGAGGGAATCTGGTCATTTTTAAAAAATAAAACATCATTCAGACTTAAATATAAATAAAACAGAAATAATGTAAGTTATTTATTCTTTCTCTGTGGACTGGTACCAAATGGCCCACGGACCAGTACCGGTCTGCGGCCCGGGGTTTGGGGACCACTGGCCTACTACACACCTATATATGGTAAAAACCACTGCTCCTGGACAAGCCTGTACTGCATGTTACCGTACAAAACAACATAAGATTAAATCAAGCACAAGAGAAAACCAAGCATTCAAGAGACATAATGAGGCCCTGGACGGTTGGCTCAGCAGTAGAGCGTCGAACTGGCGTGCAGGAGTCCCGGGTTCGATTCCCGGCCAGGGCACACAGGAAAAGCGCCCATCTGCTTCTCCACCCCTCCCCTTCTCCTTCCTGTCTGTCTCTCTCTTCCCCTCCCGCAGCTGAGGCTCCATTGGAACAAAGATGGCCCGGGTGCTGAGGATGGCTCTGTGGCCTCTGCCTCAGGAGCTAGAATGGCTCTGGATGCAACAGAGTGATGCCCCAGAGGGGCAGAGCATCGCCCTTTGGTGGACATGCTGGGTGGATCCCGGTCGGGTGCATGCGGGAGTCTGTCTGACTGCCTCCCCGTTTCCAGCTTCGGAAAAATGAAAGAAAAAAAAAAAGAGACATAGTGAACACGAGACATATGAGGCTGCTGCTAGCATAACATGGCATACTATTTTACAGTATACTTCTTTCATGAGTAAAAAAGATACACTCTACAATAATGATAAAAAGTATAGTACATGCATAAACCAGTAACACAGTCATTTATTATCACTGAGTATTATGTACCATACATTACCACACATACTGGTATATGCTATACTTTTGTAAGACTGGCAGCACAGCAGGTTTGTTCACACCAGTATCACTACAAACATGTGAGTTATATGTTGTGCTATTATGTTACTGAGACTATGACATCACTAGGTAATAGAAATTTTTCAGTTCCATTATAATCTTAAGGAACTATTGTCATATACTCAGTCCGTGGTTGACCAAAATGTAGTTATACAGTGCATGGCTATAACATATACACTATATGAGACCTTAAATGTTCATTACCTTAACTCTTTGATAGGGTTGGCAGAGTGTATCAGGTACTAGAAACTACTGGAATTTTTCTGGGATCTTCCAGGTCACTTTGTCTATTTCCTACCCCTTATTCCCAGGATACAACAGCATGTTCAGCATATGGGCAATTAGCCTCTGAGTGAACATTTTCAGTAGCAAAACCTTCCAACCTGTGAGGTAACTCATCCCTTCCATGAATGCTGACAACTCAAACCAACAGGATCCATAATCCTTAAAATGGCTTAAATCATAAAATAAATTACTTAGGAGAAAAGATGGATTTGTGGCTAAGGGAATAGGAAATGAGGGGGAAAATGACTATGTTTAGTGTTAGCTATATACACAGGTTGAATAATGTTTTTAGAGTATTAGTATAATACAAAAAAAGTTGTTACATATTACAGTCCTAGAGCTCTTTTAAATCTTGTTTGAAGGCTTGGTGATGAGCTTCATATATAAGAGAGTGATCTGATACTTGTACCTATAAGGCTGGCTAAACCAGAGAGCACAAGAAAAAAGATACAGAATAACTTAGGAGAAGAAGAAAAAAATAATAAACTTGAAATGTGAGCGTAGAAAGTCTATAAGGCACATTGACATTAGAGAACCCCATAAAGATGAATAATGGTGAGTTAGTCTCACAGAATCATTGATCATTGTGCTGTGGTTGAAAGGAAACTGTGCCCTGTCTTTGAGTTGTACAATTCTTGGATCACTGAACACACAGGCTTTGTCTGTGGCTTACACATCATGAGCCAGATTTTCACTGCGGCTGAAGCCACAAAACAGTATGAGGCAGAAGCTTAAAGGATGCTATTAATTCATCAAGAGAAAGCATTTCTAACATGAGAAGAAAACTTTTTGTATGATCTAATCCCTTAGTTAGAAATAACAGTAGACTAGCAGGAGTAAGAAGACCTGTGTGAGGGTTCTGCTTCTAACATGAACATAATACTGGGCAAGCCACTGATCCCATTTCTGACCTTTGCATCTGCTGTTCCCTCTGCCTGGAACATTCTTCACCAGACATCAGCCTGGCTAACTCCTCATGCCCTTCAGGCCTTTCCTCACATGTTACCTTCTATGTGAGACCTTTCCTGCCCATCCTATTTCAAATTTGGATAGTTTGAAATACTTTCTCCACTTTTTCCCCCATTTTTTTCCCCCCAATAGCACTTATCACTGCCTGGTATACTATAGATGTTGTTTATTTGTTTTCATTCTTCTCTATCCTCCTCTTCTCCCAGGAATGTATAAACGCCAAGAAGGCAAAAATTTTTTTCTGTTTTATTTACTGATATATGTCCCACCTCATACAATATAATGGCATATTTCCAATAGGAGATGTTGAATAAAAATGGTTGAATGTGCAAATGAATCTTGTATAAGCCTCAAAGGAGTTAGTATTTTGGTGTTCATAAATGCTCAGCTAAAATATTTATTGCTATAATTCAGATATAACTTATAAATCTAACCACATTCTGTTGAGTTAAAACTGAGGTGAAGAACTTCCTCAAAGACAATTATGGATTCCACATAAGCTATGCACAGTACATCCTCTTTTGTAGAAATCTGATCAGGTATTTCGTTTCAGATCAGGCAATTTACATTTGACATTCAGATAATGTATTAGAGCCCTCTGCTGACAATAGGACTATAAATAGACTGATTATAGGATAATAATAACACTTTGGCTTTCTAAAGACAGCATTCCCTTATCTCAGAAGAAAATAAAGCTCAAAATAGAGCTCAAAAATTGAGAAAAATACTTGCAAAAAGTAGAGTAAAAACTATAATTTCCACTAGGATGTTGATTTCTTTATGTATGTTCTCTCTGAAAGTCTGACAAAGACACACTTGTCAAATTCCACAATTAAGGTATGCTACACCTTTACTAGGCCCAAATCAAAGACTCCAAATGAAAGATTGTGACTATCTTAATGGAATCATGTTTGAAAGCCTCTACCTCTATGGATTCCTAGAAACCAACTAAGAGACTTTGAAGATGAGGGGAACTCAATTGGGTGAAGTTACTGATTTGTTTCTATAAAACTATGGCTAACTCAATTTTGTAAGTATAGATATTTAACTTGGAAAGTTAGAAGGCTCACTTGACATTAGAGAAAAAATTATGTAAGTGGGTGGATTTAGAAACCAGAACAATTTGAGTTTTACTCAAAGCAAAAAAAAAAAAAAAAAATGATTACATTGTCATAGTAGTTAAATTTCCACCATCATTTTTGCTAAAAAGAGCATTCCCTAACTCATAACTTAGTCAAACCTTGCTGTTTCTTATTTTCAAAGGATAGACTACCCTGAGGCTAGCAACCAAGAGATCCTGGAAATAAGATGCAATGGTAATAAAAATAAGAGACAAAAATCTGGTTTATAAAATAAAGCTAAAAATTTTTGAGCTAAATTACCCATAAGTAATTAATCACAATATAGTAAATATCTGGAAGAGCAAAACAGAAATCGTATAAAATAATAAGTGTGTTTTCACTTATGTAAATATATTTAGATTAATTTTCTATAACCATAGCTCTATTGGTTAGTAGTAGTCCATTGAGCCAAAATAAACTGTTAAAAGGTATGAGATTAATACAGATGGTGAGTTTTCCTTTTCACATCAAGCTGAATCTTTTCAGATGTATTAAAGACAAGACAGACAGAAGTGTCTACTGAGAGAGACATCAGCTGTCAGTAAGCTCTTGCTTCCTTTGAAATGATGCCAGCTTCCTTTGGTACCTATAAGATACTATTATCCAGAAGAGAGCAGATCATTTTTGACAAAGTAGTAAATAATTTCAGGACAATGATGCAAATTATAAGAATTTATACATAATCACTCTATTTTATTGAGGGTAGAATAATAGTCCTGATATCTAGAGGGATACTACTTTGCTAAATAAATGAAATTGTAAACTTTATAACAAATTAGCATGAGCAAATGCTACCATCTGGTTGTCATGTGATCTTGACAATCATGTAAGTTGTAGAAAAGATGGGCATAGAGGGGTTGAAGTCAAGATATCCTAGTCCCCCAGGTGGGAGGGGGTATCTCCTTAAGCTTTACATTTCCTCCAGACAACAAACTATTCTTTGCCATTTTATTTAAGATGTAGCAAATTAAACAGCAAGCCAAGAATCCCATGTCTGAAAGAGCTTGGAAATCCTCTGGCCCAGAGTCCATTTTCTTGAGGTGGGGTGGGCCTATTTGCAGCTGGGTTTTGCTAGCCAGCCTCGACAGGCAGCATGGTGAGGCTGGTAGCAGGAGGTGAGAGACAATACTAAAGTCAGTTTATTTCAAGAAAGATAGTGACATTTCTAACTGCAATTTGAGTTTTGCTCAAATTGTAATAGCAGGGGTTTTGTCCCTGGAGAGAGGTCAGATGGTTTAATCAGTAACATTTCACCCAACTCAAAGACACAACAATCCTTGATTCATTCACTCAACAAGCACTGGAGTGTCTGTGCTCAAGCACACAAAGCAAATTTCAACAATATCCTTTTTTTTTTCAATTAACATCCTTATATTTGTGAGGATTCCAACAAAGCTACAATTTTTACTACAATGCATTGAAGGTAAAAATTATGGCCATGTCTGTAACTTACATAATTGGGCTTGAACTTGCAATCATCTTCAATTTCATCTGCACTATCTTCATCAGAAACTTCCCCTTCCTCTGCATCATCTCCAAGGTGATAAGGCAACTTCTTACCCTAAAATGGAACAAAACACTTAATTTAAAAATGAAAATAAATTCACAATAGCCAAATCATGAAAGCAATCCAAGTGTCCAGCAACAGATGAGCAGATAAAAAAAAAATGACATGTATATGATGGCATATTCACCCAAGAAAAAGAAGAAAATTATGACATATGCCAATTAAGGATATTAGGCTAAGTGAAATAGCCTTCACAGAAAGGCAAACTATATGATTCTACTTATATGAGCTACCCAAAGTAGTCAAATGTATGAAGACAGAGAATAGAATAGTGATTATCAGGGGTACAGGAGGGAAGAACAGGGAGTTGTTTCATGGGTATGAAGTTTCAGCTTTGCAAGATGAATAGAGTTATGGAGATTAGCTAAATGGCAATGTCAATATATTTAACACTACTGAAATCTACAAAATGGTTAAGATGGGAAGTAAATTTTATTATTTACTACAATTAAAAATAATTTTTAAAAAATGAAAAATAAAATTGTATTATCCCTTGGCCAACCATTACTTCTGGCTGACTAGAAAGCAGATAGCTTGAATTATAGGCAAAATAAGGAAAAAGACTTTCAAGAAAAGGCAATTTAATGACTTTCAATAAAATATAATTAATATTATTTACAAATAAAAATGAGACTCATTTTTGAGACTATATGGCTTATCATAATAAGCATCACTGCATCCCATCCTATGCCCTTAGTTGGAACACGCATATGTGTGTTTTAGTTATAATAACCAACTTGCCTATCATCAAAGTGGTAAGTAGTCATTCAAATAAGGCCTTTTGGATAATAAATCGCTCTGATGCTAAATGAACATAGGATAATCAGTTCTCTTGTTTTTGCTTTAAATGGGAGCATGGTGGTTTATAGATCTAGGAACTCTCCTTCAAGTCTGATGAATGTCATTACTAGCAAATAATTCTTGGCTTCCTTGAAATATTTTACTCATAGTCCACATCTCCTGCCACTCCTTCCACTGAGCCCCTCAGATCTTCTGGCTCTTACTCACCCTGGTGCCCATCAGCCTTAGGACATTCTGTGTCAGTTGCCTAATGTGTAGTTATGCAGAAGGGACTCAATTCATATCAATATCTACTTTAAGTTTTACTGTCCAAAATGGAAGAATTTCAACCAAAGGGACATTTGGCATTTGACTTCTGACTGCTAGATAAAGATGATGCAGGGAACATGAACACATTTACAACCTAGCCATCAGTATTCATCACAAGAGTTATGTCAGAAGGACTTCAAGAAAATTGAGTGTTACTTTTTGCATTATTTGGAGCTTTTATTCAAATTGCTTTCACACATACAAATGCCCACAACACCTCTTTGATGGAGTCAGTCTATAATTCTCATTTAACAATAGAAAAATAGGCTTTGACCAATTCTGAAGGTGAATACTTTATATCTTTTCCATTGGTTGCCCTCCGTTAAAGTCCCTTGCTATGAAGTCACAGTTTCTTTGACGTATTTGCACCTCTTATGTGATACTTGGTTTTTGGTACACATGTCTTTTAGATAAAATATTACCCAGTTTGAATATTAATACCCTCCTGCTCTTCCTTAGGATTTTAGTCTCAAAACAACACATCTATTCAAGATGTATTTAATCCAAACACAGAATTAACTGGAATTAAGTAAAATCACAAAGCAATCTGCACTCTCTAGGAACTGTCTTTCTGGCTATTCTTTGCATTAATAATATTCATTGCAGGTAGTCAGTTTTCTCCCTCAAAAATCTGTTCATGAAATGTCATTCTTTGCACCAACTTCCTTTGCAGACACACAAGTCCTATGGGGCACTGTGTCTGTGCTTCTGCTCCTCTTTGAAGGGAACTCTCCTCACTCACCAAACCAGGGTCAATCAACCATGAAGACTTTTTTTTTATAGTTACTGGAGCCTGAAATGGGAGAAAAGAATCTGAAAGAAATGCTTTCAGATACAGACACAGGAGCCTTCCTCACCCCTGTGGCCCACACAGCTCTCCGGTATAAACCAATACAAGACTAAAATATTAAGCCTTTGGCTTACAGTGAGATTGATGATTTCACTTTATAAAAACAAATTCTAGGATATGCAGGAACTCAATCACCAGCTTTTTCTTCAGGTATAACTATAAAAAAATTGGAGCAAGGTGCACACACAAATTAAGACAACCTTTCCCCTATGGACTCTAATTATTACTATCCTGAGAAATAAGTTTCGAGCCTTCCTGGAAGGGAGGGCTGAGCTGGTCATTAATACTTTCAATTGTTTTTCTTGGGTAATTACCTTTACTAGGATTTTGCCTTTCAAACTTTGAGGGCTTGGAAGCTGCTTGGTTTCTCCCATCTCTACAGATGACAGGTCCAGTTTGTCCCGGAATATTTCTTTCAGGTACTGAGCGATCTTCCTTTGCTGCGGGACACTGCAGTGGTTCTCGATAGACAGTATAACTGGGAACCTGCAAGGACAGCAACACATTCTAATGGCAGAACACAGGTAACTTGGGCAGCTGCATGATCCTCCTGTGTTCACCATGTTCCTGCAATTCGAGGAACTTCTGAGAGTGGTGATGATCAAATGAGAAAAATGAGAGACACATTACAAAAAAATAAAAAAATATCCTCTGAGTAAACATATTTTGCCAGGTAGAATAGCCAAACAAAAAACCAATTCATGTGGGATAACTTAGTTTCATATTTTGTATCACAGAAAGAAGTTTCATATTTTGTATCATATCTACATGTCTTTTAAATGAAGAAAAGAAAATTTTGAGATAAGGAGCCTAAAGAAATAAAACTCTTTATCTTGGAGTCTAAGATGGCAACAGATTAGGCAGATGATCCAACTATCACCTCCCAGGAACAAATTAGATTATACTTTAATTTAAGAACAATAATCTTAAAAAACCAATTTTGGACTAAATGAAGAGGAGTCTATAACCAAGGATCACAGAAGAAGCCACACCAAGACTGGTAAGAAGGGCAGAGACGTGGAAAGGGAGGCCCTGCTCCCAGGAGCAAAGGGCGGCTGACGGTCCAGAGTGACTCTCACTGCAGGGAGGGTCACCTGAGGGTGTGGGTGCTCAGCCCCAGGCCCGGAGCCCTGGGCCCAGAGCCCCAGCCTAGAGCCCCACAGCCTAGAAGAGGCACCCAGACAGCATTGGGTGGTGAAAAGAGCCTGGTTTCTGTCTGAAAGAAACAGATGGAGCTCTCGGAGATGTATGCTCTGTCTTAAAGGGCCAGCACAGAAAATCTCATTCATAGCCATTTACTGGGGGTTCCGGTAGCGGGAGAACTGAGAGGGCTGGAGTTGCGTGATGAGAGTGTAAAGTTGGAGGCCAAGTAAGAGACACTGTGAGGGATGACCACCAAAACTCCTGTGTTGAGTCATTATCCAAACTGCAGTTGCCATCTTTCTTGGGTGGAGCAGTTCCCTCTGAACAGCATCAGCCTGGGGAAAAGCAAATGCTCCGCCCTTAAGAGTATGTTCTGCCTGAATCATTAAGATTGGGTCATGCTGGCCTGACCTGTGGTGGCACAGTGGATAAAGCGTCGACCTGGAAATGCTGAGGTCGCCGGTTCGAAACCCTGGGCTTGCCTGGTCAAGGCACATATGGGAGTTGATGCTTCCAGCTCCTCCCCCTGTTCTCTCTCTCTCTCTCTCCCCTCTCTCTCTAATAAAAATGAATAAATAAAATCTAAAAAAGTAAATAAGTAAAAAAAAAAAAAAAAAAATTAAAAAAAAATAATGCTAAAAAAAAAAAAAAAAAAAAGCCCTGGCCGGTTGGCTCAGCGGTAGAGCATCGGCCTAGCGTGCGGAGGACCCGGGTTCGATTCCCGGCCAGGGCACATAGGAGAAGCGCCCATTTGCTTCTCCACCCCTCTGCCACGCTTTCCTCTCTGTGTCTCTCTTCCCCTCCCGCAGTGAGGCTCCATTGGAGCAAAGATGGCCCGGGCGCTGGGGATGGCTCTGTGGCCTCTGCCTCAGGCGCTAGAGTGGCTCTGGTCGCAACATGGCGACACCCAGGAGGGGCGGAGCATCGCCCCCTGGTGGGCAGAGCGTCGCCCCATGGTGGGCGTGCCGGGTGGATCCCGGTCGGGCGCATGCGGGAGTCTGTCTGACTGTCTCTCCCTGTTTCCAGCTTCAGAAAAAAAGCAAAAAAGTAAATTAAAAAAAAAAAAAAAAAAAAAAGATTGGGTCATGCTGAGAAGCCAGAAAACAGGGGGCACATCAGTGACTCAGTTTTCTGGTGTTGAGGCTGGAGCTCCCCCCCCCCCCCCCCCCCCCACACACACACACACACTTCTGAGACTAAGACTGGTAATTCTGCCTCATGGTAGACTCAGTAGAAACTATCTGGTGTGTAGGCAGACCATACCTTTGGGTCTCAGAGGCCATATCCTACTTAGGTCTGTGAAAATAGTCTGGACAAACTGATACCTGAGGCCGAGCCACACCCTCCACCCTTTCTAATCCCTGAATTGCACCAGGCTCTAAACTCTACCATAGGTTCTTTCAGTGGCCGAGCCCAATAAGTAGCCAGCAGACAGAGGCTGCAGGAGGCAGGACTCAGAAAACATTGGCCTTTTAAGCTGCCCTTCCCGCAGGTCCAGTGTGGATAAAAGCCAAACTAGGTGTGCAGCTTGGTATTTCCATGTGCACCTAGGCCAAGGAAAGGCAGCCACAAACTCTGGATTGCTTGTAGCTCCAAGAAGGTTGCTGAGGGCCAGTCATGAGCAGTGTCTCCCACTGGTCTGCACCAGTTTACTGCCAGGGAGGCCCAGGGCTAGCATATCCAGTAGCCAGCTATAGAGAGCATCGGTTCAGGACCTAACAACCCTTGCTAGAGTGGAATTTTAAGGAAAGGATTCTCACACCTGGCCCAGCTGAGGCGAGTTCCGCTGTCTGTGATCAGCACCAACACAGCGGCTCATAAGCATTGGATAGAGTGGACCTTCACAATCAGCCAGCCCGGGTGCTGGATATTCTGCCCTGCTGGGCTAGATTCCAGAGGAGGAAGGGAAAGAGGCTTAGAGCATGGACATTTGAAGTGTGGGTGCCTGTGAGCCTATGGTGAGATCTGGTCGAGGGGCTTAAACACTTTCTGGTGAAGCACAGCCCAGGAGAGGATTCTCTCAGCCTTCCTCCCTGAGACCAGAGTAAGAACTTCTGCAGAGGGGACAGTCAACCCCCTCAATCTGAACCTGCTGCTCACCTTGTTGGGGAGAAATAAAAATTGAGTATCCACCAGTGGCTGAGAAATTAGGCTCTGGAGTAGGGGCCACACTCTCCGTACTGAGCTCCCTAAAGAGAGCTCCCTGAAGAGAGAGCTCCCTGACCAAGAGATCCTTGAAGTAGGCGGTCTCACTAATGATGCATTCCCAACCTCAGCTGCCCTATCCCAACAAGCCTGCAACTTGTAGAGGGGTTGGTTGGGTGAGGTCAATCTGGGCCCACACTGCAGTATTTCTATAGAAGATTATGTGGGGAGGACCAGGCAGCTACAAAAGGAGGTAGACCAGCTGAAAAGTGGAGGCAAATCTTATGGAGCTTGGGAGTTTTATGGAGCTGCTGTCATCTCTATGCAGGAGGAAGCTGATCCTTATGTACTACCCAGGTAAAGAAAACACTGACACAAACAGCAAAAAGAGCAGTAGCTGCAGACAGTGAGCCCACAGCAGGTTACAAACCATGGCTGATACCAATGCAAGAAGATCTAGAACAGAGGTCCCTAAACTTTTTACACAGGGGGCCAGCTCACTGTCCCTCAGTCCGTTGGAGGGCTGGACTATAAAAAAAACTATGAACAAATCCCTATGCACACTGCACATATCTTATTTTAAAGTAAAAAAATGAAACGGGAACAAATATAATATTTAAAGTAAAGAACAAGTAAACTTAAATCAACAAACTGACCAGTATTTCAATGGAAACTATGCTCCTCTCACTGACCACCAATGAAAGAGGTGCCCCTTCTGGAAGTGCGGCGGGGGCTGGATAAATGGCCTCAGAGGGCCGTATGTGGCCCACGGGCTGTAGTTTGGGGACCCCTGATCTAGAACCTACACAGATGGTAGTGCGTGGCAGACAGCATCAACCCTATACTCAGCTAGACAAGCAGCATGCCCAAAGGAGGAGTCCAGCAGGCACCACACACTGTGGAGAATAAATGCACCTAATAGGTAAGACATGGCACAGTGTATAATACACATGATCAAGGTTGACTCTTAGAAGAGCCAGCCTGAAGGAATAACCGTACCCACAAAAGGGCCAACTGCATGTAATACTCATATACAACGGAGGGAAAATAGTACCCTCAAGAAGCATTCCTAAAACAAGGAAAACGTGTGGCCTGGAGGACAGTACCACTGAGTCCATCTTCTTCAATAAAGACTACAAAAAAATTTCTAAGTCAGACAGTGCTCCCTAATACACAGACAAAATGGGCAGACAGAGAAATGTGGCCTAAATGAATCAATAAGAGAAATCCCCAGTAAAAGAACTAAATGAAATGGAAGTAACCAAACTACCAGATGCAGATAAAATAACAATTTTTAGGATGCTCAAGTATCTTAGAGCAACAATGGATAGTCATAATGAGAACCTAAATAAAGAGATAGCAAGCATCAAAAAGGAGACTGAAATCATACAAAAAAAATACAATATCAGAAATAAAGAATGCACTAGAAGGAATCAACAGCAGGCTAGATGAAGCAGAGGACCAAATCAAAAAGAGGCTCAAAAAGACTGAGGACACTCTAAGAGACCTGGGGGACAACATGAAGAGAAAAAAATATACGCATCACAGGGGTTCCTTAAGGAGAAGAAAACAAACAAGGGATACAGAAACTGCTTGAAGAAATCAGTTGAAAACTTCCCTAAATTGATGAAGAAAAAAGTCACACAAGTTCAAGAGGCACAGAGAGTCCCATTAAAGAGGAACCCAAAGAGGCCTACACTAAGACATTATTAAAGTGCCAAAGTTAAGAGACAAAGAAAGAATAATAAAAGCTGCAAGAGAAAGGCAGTTAATTACCTATAGAGGAGCCCCCATAAGGATGAAATCCAATTTCTCAACAGAAACACTAAAGGCCAGAAGAGATGGGCAAGAAATATTGAAG